>NC_137831.1:32135133-32182633 GCF_963921795.1 Nannobrachium achirus | reverse complement strand
ATACGGATGGTTGTCAGTTCAAACCCCACATCGGGTTGAGTTGATGTTAACATCCTGGATGCCCATGGCATGTGCATATGTCAAACTCTTTAATGTTGACACGTTTGATCTAACTCCAGATCACGTTCATGTTTAAAATGAGCCCCACAACTACTGTAGATTTACATGAAACTTTTTCTTTTTTCTTTTCTTTTTTAAAGAAAATGACAGGTCCATTATGCGTGACTGCCGTAGTGTAGTGGTCAGTGCCTATGCCTGGTATACGGATGGTTGTCAGTTCAAATCCCATATCGGGTTGAGTTGATGTTAACATCCTGGATGCCCATGCCATGTGCATATGTCAAACTCTTCAATGTTGACACGTCTGATCTAACTCCAGATCATGTTCATGTTTAAAATGAGCCCCACAACTACTGTAGATTTACATGAAACTTTTTCTTTTTTCTTTTCTTTTTTTTTTAAATGACAGGTCCATTATGTGTGACTGCCGTAGTGTAGTGGTCAGTGCCTGTGCCTGGTATTCGGATGGTTGGCAGTTCAAACCCCACGTCGGGTTGAGTTGATGTTAACATCCTGGATGCCCATGGCATGTGCATATGTTGACACGTCTGATCTAACTCCAGATCACGTTCATGTTTAAAATGAGCCCTTCTCTACCGGCTGTTTTTTTTTCTGTTCTGAGGAAAAGAAAATATGATCACTCAAAAATGTCAGAAATACTCAGATTACATTGATTTCACCCCAAGCCTCCAAAATATAAAAAAGAAATCAATAAAATCAAGGCACTCGGCCTACATAGAACTTTTTTTTTTAAACAAACATGGTTAACAGATCCTGTGGCTGCCTAGTGTAATGGTCAGGGCATATGCCTTTCATGCAAAAGCTCGTTGGACCGCAATCCCGCCTGGGGTTTGTATAAGCATAAAACCATGACATTTGGTAGACTTTACAGTTTGGTTCCTTGAACAATGTCTGATATGGAGCCTTCCTAAAAATGTCCCCCAACCCCCCTTGATGCGTATTTTAATATCCGCCATTACTAAATAATGTATTTTGCATCATAAATCCTGAAACAAGCATTATAATACAAACTGTCATGTCTACACCTATGTTGTGATTTCCAAGGATTGCAATGATATCATGTACCAGCTCAGTGGCATAGTGGTTTGAATGTCTTCCCTGAGAATGGGAGATCTGGGTTCAAACCTGGGTCGCGTTATACCAAAGATTCTAAAAAATCTTGTGCCTCCCTGCTTGAAACTCAGCATCAAGGGTTAGATTTATAACTCCCTACGACATACTAGCGTCATGTCCAGGGGGGGTGTACTTGTACATCAAGCTGCCTTACGCTACAGAAACAGGAGATAGGCTCCTGCCCTATGAGATTCATAGCCTGGCCGATTCATAGCTCAGCAAGGCTTACTATGTACATCATCAAACTGTCCAGGTGCATAGTATCACAGTTTTTTTTATGTCTGTTGCATATAGGCCTACAGTCTTTTGCATACATGTTGTGTAGAGGACAATTTATGCTTTTACCTATAACCACCGATTAGTGTAAAACTTTGTATGCACACTTCCCAGAGGCCAAGGAAAAACCTGTGCCCTGCATTTTTCACATCTGCCATTTATAGCGCCACCAGAAGGCCGACTTACAGTATGTAAAACACATTCTTCGATATTACTCCTTCAGATTTTATCCGAAAATCACACAAATCAGTACACAGTATCTCTACAGTGATGTAATCATGACAGATTTGTCAGATATCATATTCTATCTAATTGGCTAACATTGAATTCCAAGTGGGAGTGGGACTGAGTTACCAGCACCCAAGGAGGGGCCTTAATTAGTGGCCAAGGCCACGAAGTGGCAAATGGCCACTCATTGTTATTGGACTTCATCACTATTATTATTATTATTCCGCCACTTTTTCTCTAGCGGCTAGACCGTGCAGTCGCTTTTTACGAAACTCGGCAGTATGGCAGAGGACTATGCCAAACGGCTAAAACGCGAATGACAGGTCCATTATGTGTGACTGCCGTAGTGTAGTGGTCAGTGCCTGTGCCTGGTATACGGATGGTTGACCACTAGGCCAAAAAAAACCTACCTGACCTGCCGGAGTCCTGTTCGGAAGAACACTGCTTCTAGTTTTTCTTTGATGTCTTCTTTGCTTTCTCTTGATGCCTTTTTGCTTTCCTGCTTTTTATGCCTTGGCCACTTTATCGCTGCTTGCAGCTATATTTAGTGGCCAAGGCCACGAAGTGGCAATGCCTTGGCCACTCATTGTTATTGGACTTCATCTCCTTCTTCCGCCACTTTTTCTCTAGCGGCTAGACCGTGCAGTCGCTTTTTACGAAACTCGGCAGTATGGCAGAGGACTATGCCAAACGGCTAAAACGCGAAGCTCGCAACAATCGGCCAAAGGGTGGCGCTGTAGGAAGCCTTCGAAAGTGCAAACTTTGAACTGGTGTAGCTCATGCCCTGTTTCAGGTACAGCAATGAAACCTGTATACACTTATGCGTCTCCTCATGCCGAACAACTTTTACGCTCTGACTTTTGACCTCTGACCTTTACCTCTCTCACAATTTTGAATTATATGAAAAACAGTCAAAATCTATCTCCTCCTGGGATTTTCGCGTAACGTGCGCGAAACTTTTTTTACATGAACTTTGGACCAACACGGTCATCGCACAGCGGCCGGATTTTCTTTAAAGCGAAACATTATTTTTTAATAATTCACTGTATAATGCAGTTTCATGCAAATTATTCTTCTGCCTCTAAATCATACATGCAAAGTGACACGTTCATGGCAGTATGGCAGAGGACTATGCCAAACGGCTAAAACGCGAAGCTCGCAACAATCGGCCAAAGGGTGGCGCTGTAGGAAGCCTTCGAAAGTGCAAACTTTGAACTGGTGTAGCTCATGCCCTGTTTCAGGTACAGCAATGAAACCTGTATACACTTATGCGTCTCCTCATGCCGAACAACTTTTACGCTCTGACTTTTGACCTCTGACCTTTACCTCTCCCACAATTTTGAATTATATGAAAAACAGTCAAAATCTATCTCCTCCTGGGATTTTCGCGTAACGTGCGCGAAACTTTTTTTACATGAACTTTGGACCAACACGGTCATCGCACAGCGGCCGGATTTTCTTTAAAGCGAAACATTATTTTTTAATAATTCACTCAATGTTGCAGTTTTATGCAAATTATTCTTCTGCCTCTAAATCATACATGCAAAGTGACACGTTCATGGCATTTGGCAAATATGTAGAGGGTTAGTCCAAATATTACTGAAAGCAATCTTACTCCAATTGGCCAAAGGGGGGCGCTATGCGAAGCGTTTGAAAACTCAAACTTTAAAGGGGCATAAGTCATGCCTCGTTTCGTTTGAAGACATGCAACTTGCTTACACGCGTGCCTTGACTCAAGCGGAAGACATCTGTGTCTTTGTTAAGTAAGCTCTGCCCTTAGATTTTCCGCCACTTTGAGCAGTTTGTAAAACACTTAAACCCGCTTTTATTCCGGAACTTTTGCGTCACGTGCACAGAACTTTTTTTACATGAACTTTGGACCAATATCTAAAGATCTGTCAGATCGGATTTTTTAAACATTGAAACATGCTTTTTTAATAATTCAATCAACATTGCAAGTTTTATGCAAATTATTCTTCTGCCTCTAAAACATACATGCAAAGTAACATTTTCATGATGAACTACTGTAGAGGGTAAGTCCAAATATCACTGAAACCAAAAAGAATCATATTTGAACTGGGGACCCCCCACCCTGACGTGAGTAGGGTTTTCCCATGATCTGGGCCTTAGGCTAGATGCAGAATAGAGCTGGGACATTCGCGAACGAATCAAATCTTTTGAACAGCTCTTTGAAGTGAACGTTGGGATCCGGTTCGCGCAGTAGAGAGCCGTTCATTTGGGGGGGAGACCCCCTCCCCCCAATTCAACATCTCCTTGCTACTCCACTGAGTACTGACTGAGTACAGTGAGTGAGTGAGAGAGAGAGAACAAGTGGAGGAGCGAGTTCATTGTTGCCTGCTTGTTTTTTTTAGGTGTTTTATGAATAACAAAAGTCAAGGTAGCTTAATTTACACACACATTTTATGATCGATGGTACTGTCTCACTTCAAATAGCCATAAATCCCACCTCTAATGCAGAATGGTTAGGCACAGGTGTGTGTGTGTGTGTGTGTGTGTGTGTGTGTGTGTGTGTGTGTGTGCGTGCGTGCGTGCGTGCGTGCGCGTGCGTGCGTTATTCTTCTGCCTCTAAAACATACATTCAAAGTCACATTTAAATCACACTTTGCAATAATGTAGGTTAGTGCACTGTGCACTTGTGCACTTGTAACCCAAGGTTCAGCGGGAATTACAGTCATTTTATTTTATTTTTCAAATGGAATATATTCTTATTTTTCACATGCAATGTTTTGACCACGGTCCCTGAGTCACAGCTGCAGAGCATTCGTAATCACCACACCCTGTATAAAGCCAGTCTTTTTTCAGTTTGTTCAGTAACCTCATTGGAGCTGCTGCAGGTTTGTACACATTTCATTTCAAGACTATTCCAATTTCTAACAGCATTACTCCATTTATATTTAACCCACACTATATTGCTTTTAGATCCACCTGACCAACTCTGATATTGACACTGAGGCTGCGTGACTAAGATAATTGGTAAGTGAACATGTGGCTCGGAAATGTTTGTTTCTGGTTTTGGGATTGGAATGTAAAAAGATTCATTTCGGTAATGTAATTATTGCTTGTAGATAAGCAGATTTGTCGACTTTATTTAGTTTTAAGCTTGTAGATCGGCTGATTAGTTGATTTTTTTAGTTTTTTTGCCTGTGAACTGAATCTTAATTGTTTGGTTTTCAGAAAAACTACATTTCCCAGAATGCAGCAGCTAAGATGGTTGCTTGTTGGGCGTCGGCCGATTGAATCCATCTGAACAGTTTGAACAAAACACTGCTGAGTTGAGTGTGTGCTGCTCTGTTAACCGGTAAGACTGTTTGCTTGTATTTTGTATGGTCTCTTTTACCGTTTTACTGTGTTATTTTGGTTCTATCGTTTACAGTGAGAATGTGTTTTATATTGTCAGGGAGTGTGCAGTTGTGGATTATTGCCTGTGTCCACTATTGTTTGGGGTGTGGCCTCATCTCTTTCTTCAATGTAAGCATTTAACTAAAGAGATGTGAGTATTATTGCGACTGTTAGGTCGCAGTTACTATCGAAACCTCCACCGGCTGTCACTCTGTCCGTGTGACATCATACTTTTGCCCTATTCATATCTCCGTTACCATTGCCCCTATCCATGCCAAACTTTGCACACACTCCTTGGCTGCCTGATTTCTCACATGGCCCTCCAGCGCCACCATGAGGCCGATTCTTGCAAAACATTTGCGAACACTGCTCCTACAGATTTTGGCCTAAAATCACACAAATTGATTGTCAAATCACAACCTCCGTCCCTGATTTCACACATGCCCCTCTCTAGCGCCACCATCAGACAGATTTTTGCAAAACACATTTTACAACACTGCTCCTACAGATTTTGGCCTAAAATCACGCAAATTGGATGGCAAATCACAACCTCCAAATCAGCAGATCTGTTGACTTTATTTTGTTTTAACCTTGTAGATCGGCTGATTAGTTGATTTTTCTTATTTTTTTTATCCAGGCCCTGTTTTTTGCATGTGAACTGAATCTAACTGATGGCTTTGCTTGGTTTTCAGAAAAACTACATTTCCCAGAATGCAGCAGCTAAGATGGCTGCTTGTTGCAACACAGCTTCTCCGAGTCAGGCAATCCAAATGTTTTTGCTCTTAACCACCGAGCTCTGCTTCACTGTGTAGCTGGCTCTCGAAGGGACTCTTCCATCGAGCAGTAAGCGAAACTCCACTATGTTCTCCTCTGTCGCACATTTGCTCTGTATTTTGCCACATTGCTAATGGTGGTTCTATCTGTTCCCATTGTAGGCAAATTAGGAGCTGCATCTGAGTCTTGGAAGAGAAATGGCATGTGTTAATGGAAGCAACAGCATAGAGCATCGCAGTGCGGTGTCGGAAGTAAACAACCCATTCATTTTCACCATAGCGTTTTTCATTATCAGCCACAAAGTCGTAGCAATTCAATGTACACTTACCACTAGGCTGGTGGTTGTAAAATGGTTCTATATGCTCCTGTAGAACCCCCGAGTATGTATGCAATCACTCAAGTTTTAGTAAAAACACGTTTTAATCAAGATCGCACGGAGAAGAACTGCATTTCCCATACTGCTAAACATGTACATCCGGTGAAATCGACGTCTGTGATTGGTCTAGCTTCTTCTTCTTTCATGTATCTTGCGGTTACCGCGGAAGTAGCTACTGCTCCCTGTCTTCCCGGCGGATTATTGCACATCAGCAGAACTCCCGTGAGCGATCGTCTTTCTTTTACAAATATGAATTATATGATGCACTATGTTAAGGATGACGATAAGAGCGTCCACAGAGATGACATCACTACATTTCAGGCCATATGCTGGCCTGGATAACTAAACTGAGCGTGATTTAAGGGCTTTATTTCAGGAAACGACAACAACATTCGCCTTGCATTCTGGGAGTGTAGTTTCCGCAATTTTAAAAATAATGATGTACACAGTCTTGTACCCTGCCCTTTTTTTCAGCTTTCTAATTAATCTTTGCATTCAAAAAAATGTGAATATTGACATGATCCCTCTCCAGCCGAGGTGGCTTTGTCCAAGGCTTAAAAACGTTTAAATAAATACTTTATGAAATGTCTATGGAAGAAATGAATGCGGAAAACGCTTCCGACACCAGAGTGAGGACGGGGTGGGGCTTCAACTGCGATGCTCTATACTGTGAAACATATGTTTCGAATGTAACCCCTGTTTGTTAAGTTCTGGAAAGAAGCATATTTTGAGTTAAAAGCCCCGGTTTTGGGAAGAACTTTATTTCATGTTTTAGGGGAACGCCCCATTGAATAAAACAACGCTTATTGCGTTTTCACCTTGAGAACTGTTTCCGTGTGCTGGTTTGGGTTCAGACTTAACAATACTTAATGTTTAAAAACTTTATTTGAAGACGTGTTAAAAGCCCCGGTTTTGGGAAGAACTTTATTTCATGTTTTAGGGGAACGCCCCATTGAATAAAACAACGCTTATTGCGTTTTCACCTTGAGAACTGTTTCCGTGTGCTGGTTTGGGTTCAGACTTCACAATACTTAATGTTTAAAAACTTTATTTGAAAACATTGTGATTTAAAAGACATGCCTGAAAATGGCTAGGTTGTTAACCCTCTGTTTTGAAGGTTTACAACCTGATGACCAACTCTTCAACAAAGACAACTAATGAAAAAGTTGGAAAATAAAGATATTGAGTTAAAACCTTGAGGAGTTCTTTGGAACTATTTTATGTCTGTTGCATATAGTCTTTTGCATACATGTTGTGTAGAGGTCAATTTGTGCTTTCACCAATAACTATGCCGATTAGTGTAAAATCGGCAGAGTCTCTGTCATTTATAGCGCCACCAGAAGGCCGAAAACGCATTCTTCGATATTACTCCTTCAGATTTTATCCGATAATCACACAAATGGGCACACAGTATCTCTACAGTGATGTAATCATGACGGATTTGTCCAATATCATATTCTATCTAATTGGCTAACATTGAATTCCAAGGTTTGCAGGATTGCTCCTTTTTGAACAAAATGTCTCAAACGCAGCCTGCTATTTGTGTGAGATTCTGCACGCACATTCCCACTAGGCCAAGGAACAGATGCCACCCTTCTCACATTGGCCTGTTATAGCGCCACCAGCGGGTCAATTTTTGCAAAACCTATTTTTGGAACAAAATGCCTCAAATCCCGCATGCAGCGTCCGATTGCCGTGAAAGGCCAAAGAACACGTGGTACCCTTTTGACTTTGGCCTATTATAGTCACCACTAGGCCAAAAAAAAAACACCTGACCTGCTGGAGACCTGTTCGGAAGAACACTACTTCTAGTTTTTCTTTGATTTCTTCTTTGCTTTCCCTTGATGCCTTTTTGCTTTCCTGCTATTTATGCCTTGGCCACTTTATCGCTGCTTGCAGCTATATTTACTATTATTATTATTCTTCCGCCACTTTTTCTCTAGCGGCTAGACCGTGCAGTCGCTTTTTACGAAACTCGGCAGTATGGCAGAGGACTATGCCAAACGGCTAAAACGCGAAGCTCGCAACAATCGGCCAAAGGGTGGCGCTGTAGGAAGCCTTCGAAAGTGCAAACTTTGAACTGGTGTAGCTCATGCCCTGTTTCAGGTACAGCAATGAAACCTGTATACACTTATGCGTCTCCTCATGCCGAACAACTTTTACGCTCTGACTTTTGACCTCTGACCTTTACCTCTCCCACAATTTTGAATTATATGAAAAACAGTCAAAATCTATCTCCTCCTGGGATTTTCGCGTAACGTGCGCAAAACTTTTTTTACATGAACTTTGGACCAACTCGGTCATCGCACAGCGGCCGGATTTTCTTTAAAGCGAAACATTATTTTTTAATAATTACCCGTATAATGCAGTTTCATGCAAATTATTCTTCTGCCTCTAAATCATACATGCAAAGTGACACGTTCATGGCAGTATGGCAGAGGACTATGCCAAACGGCTAAAACGCGAAGCTCGCAACAATCGGCCAAAGGGTGGCGCTGTAGGAAGCCTTCGAAAGTGCAAACTTTGAACTGGTGTAGCTCATGCCCTGTTTCAGGTACAGCAATGAAACCTGTATACACTTATGCGTCTCCTCATGCCGAACAACTTTTACGCTCTGACTTTTGACCTCTGACCTTTACCTCTCCCACAATTTTGAATTATATGAAAAACAGTCAAAATCTATCTCCTCCTGGGATTTTCGCGTAACGTGCGCAAAACTTTTTTTACATGAACTTTGGACCAACTCGGTCATCGCACAGCGGCCGGATTTTCTTTAAAGCGAAACATTATTTTTTAATAATTACCCGTATAATGCAGTTTCATGCAAATTATTCTTCTGCCTCTAAATCATACATGCAAAGTGACACGTTCATGGCAGTATGGCAGAGGACTATGCCAAACGGCTAAAACGCGAAGCTCGCAACAATCGGCCAAAGGGTGGCGCTGTAGGAAGCCTTCGAAAGTGCAAACTTTGAACTGGTGTAGCTCATGCCCTGTTTCAGGTACAGCAATGAAACCTGTATACACTTATGCGTCTCCTCATGCCGAACAACTTTTACGCTCTGACTTTTGACCTCTGACCTTTACCTCTCCCACAATTTTGAATTATATGAAAAACAGTCAAAATCTATCTCCTCCTGGGATTTTCACGTAACGTGCGCGAAACTTTTTTTACATGAACTTTGGACCAACACGGTCATCGCACAGCGGCCGGATTTTCTTTAAAGCGAAACATTATTTTTTAATAATTCACTGTATAATGCAGTTTCATGCAAATTATTCTTCTGCCTCTAAATCATACATGCAAAGTGACACGTTCATGGCATTTGGCAAATATGTAGAGGGTTAGTCCAAATATCACTGAAAGCAATCTTACTCCAATTGGCCAAAGGGGGGCGCTATACGAAGCGTTTGAAAACTCAAACTTTGAAGGGGCATAAGTCATGCCTCGTTTCGTTTGAAGACATGCAACTTGCTTACACGCGTGCCTTGACTCAAGCGGAAGACATCTGTGTCTTTGTTAAGTAAGCTCCGCCCTTAGATTTTCCGACATTTTGAGCAGTTTGTAAAACACTTAAACCCGCTTTTATTCCGGAACTTTCGCGTCACGTGTACGGAACTTTTTTTACATGAACTTTGGACCAATATCTAAAGATCTGTCAGATCGTTTTTTTTTTAAATTGAAACATGCTTTTTTAATAATTCAATCAACATTGCAAGTCTTATGCAAATTATTCTTCTGCCTCTAAAACATACATGCAAAGTAAAATTTCATGATGAACTGCTATAGAGGGTTAGTCCAAATATCACTGAAACCAATCTTACCCCAATTGGCCAAAGGGGGGCGCTATATCATTTTGAAAGAAGGCGTCAAGTAAATTACATGAAACTTTTTATTTTTTATTTTCTTTTTTTTTTAAATGACAGGTCCATTATGTGTGACTGCCGTAGTGTAGTGGTCAGTGCCTGTACCTGATATTCGGATGGTTGTGAGTTCGAACCCCACGTTGGGTAGAGTTGATGTTAACATCCTGGATGCCCATGGCATGTCAAACTCTTTAATGTTGACACGTCTGATCTAACTCCAGATCACGTTCATGTTTAAAATGAGCCCTTCTCTACCGGCCGTTTTGAGTAAAAGAAAATATGATCACTCGAAAATGTCAGAAATACTCAGATTACATTTACTCAGATTGATTTCACCCCAAGCCTCCAAAATATAAAAAAGAAATCAATATAATCAAGGCATTCAGCCTACATAGAACTTTTTTTTTAAACAAACATGGTTAACAGATCCTGTGGCTGCCTAGTGTACTGGTCAGGGCACATGCCTTACATGCAAAAGCTTGTTGGATCAAATCCCACCTGGGGCTTGTATAAGCATAAAACCATGACATAAATCCTGAAACCTGAAACAAGCATTATAATACAAACTGTCATGTCTACACCTATGTTGTGATTTCCAACCATGTACCAGCTCAGTGGTCTAGTGGTTTGAGTGTCTGCCCTGAGACTGGGAGATCTGGGTTCAAACCCGGGTCGCGTCATACCAAAGATTCTAAAAAATGGGACCCAGTTCCTCCCTGCTTGAAACTCAACATCTAGGGTTGGATTGGGGGTAACTCCCTGCGACATACTAGCGTCATGTCCAGGGGGTGTACTTGTACAACAAGTTACCTTGTGCTACAGAAACAGGAGATAGGCTCCTGCCCTATGAGATTCATAGCCTGGCCGATTCATATGGTCTTCATAGCTCAGCAAGGCTTACTATGTACATCATCAAACTGTCCAGGTGCATAGTATCACAGTTTTTTTTTATGTCTGTTGCATATAGGCCTACAGTCTTTTGCATACATGTTGTGTAGAGGCCAATTTGTGCTTTTACCTATAACCACCGATTAGTGTAAAACTTTGTATGCATGAAACTTTTTCTTTTTTTTTCTTTTTTTTTTTAAATGACAGGTCCTTTATGCGTGACTACCGTAGTGTAGTGGTCAGTGCCTGTGCCTGATATACGGATGGTTGTGAGTCCAAACCCCACGTCGGGTTGAGTTGATGTTAACATCCTGGATGCCCATGGCATGTGCGTATGTCAAACTCTTTAATGTTGACACGTCTGTTGAGCCCTTCTCTACCAGCCGTTTTTTTTCTGTTCTGAGTAAAAGAAAATATGATCACTCGAAAATGTCAGAAATACATACAATAGATTACATTTACTCAGATTGATTTCACCCCAAGCCTCCAAAATATAAAAAAGAAATCAATAAAATCAAGGCACTCAGCCTACATAGAACTTTTTTTTAAACAAACATGGCTAATAGTTTCTGTGGCTGCCTAGTGTAGTGGTCAGGGCATATGCCTTTCATGCAGAAGGTCGTTGGATCGAATCCCGCCTGGGGTTTATATAAGCGTAAAACCATGATATTTGGTACACTTCACAGTTTGGTTCCTTGAACAATGTCTGATATGGAGCCTTCCTAAAAATGTCCCCCAACCCCCCTTGATGCGTATTTTAATATCCACCATTACTAAATAATGTATTTTGCATCATAAATCCTGAAACAAGCATTATAATACAAACTGTCATGTCTACACCTATGTTGTGATTTCCAAGGATTGCAACGAGATCATGTACAGCTCAGTGGCCTAGTGGTTTGAGTGTCTGCCCTGAGACTGGGAGATCCAGGTTCAAACCCCGGTTGCGTCATACCAAAGATTCTAAAAAATGTTACCCAGTGCCTCCCTGCTTGAAACTCAGAATGGGGGAAACTACCTGTGACATGCTAGCGTCATGTCCAGGGGGTGTACTTGTACATCAAGATGCCTTACGCTACAGAAACAGGAGATAGGCAGGCTCCTGCCCTATGAGATTCATAGCCGTGCCGATTCATATGATCTTCATAGCTCAGCAAGGCTTACTATGTACAGTGCATAATCAAACTGTCCAGGTGCATAGTGTCACAGTTTTTTATGTCTGTTGCATATAGGCCTACAGTCTTTTGCATACATGTTGTGTAGAGGCCAATTTGTGCTTTTACCTATAACCACCGATTAGTTTAAAACTTTGTATGCACACTTCCCAGAGGCCAAGGAAAAACCTGTGCCCTGCATTTTTCACATCTGCCATTTATAGCGCCACCAGAAGGCCAACTTACAGTATGTAAAACACATTCTTCGATATTACTCCTTCATATTTTATCCAAAAATCACACAAATCAGTACACAGTATCTCTACAGTGATGTAATCATGACGGATTTGTCAGATATCATATTCTATCTAATTGGCTAACATTGAATTCCAAGGTTTGCAGGATTGCTCCTTTTTGAACAAAATGTCTCAAACGCAGCCTGCTATGTGTGTGAGATTTTGCACACACATTCCCACTAGGCCAAGGAACAGATGCCACCCTTCTCACATTGGCCTGTTATAGCGCCACCAGCGGGTACATTTTTGCAAAACACATTTTTGGAACAAAATGCTTCAAATCCCGCATGCAGCGTCCGATTGCCGTGAAAGGCCCAAGAACACGTGGCACCCTTTTCACTTTGGCCTATTATAGAGTCACCGCTAGGCCAAAAAAAACCTACCTGACCTGCCGGAGTCCTGTTCGGAAGAACACTGCTTCTAGTTTTTCTTTGATATTCTTCTTTGCTTTCCCTTGATGCCTTTTTGCTTTCCTGCTTTTTATGCCTTGGACACTTTATCGCTGCTTGCAGCTATATTTATTATTAAAATTGTTATTAAAATATTATTATGTGCAATTAGTTCCAAGTTTTTTTAGACATGGATTTGCATTGGATTTAGATTTGTATTAGGTTTAGTGTTTTAGTTTTTCATTGTAATATAGGCCTATGGATTAGTCACGGGCAAGTTTCAACAGGGTCAGAAAAACTGCAAAAATAGCAGATTTACTGTACAAGCTATTTGCCATTTGGAAAATGTCAAACTGTCATTCGAATCATTTAGAATTTACGAAAAAGTGTAAGAACTACCCCACTGAGAATTCTTCAGGCTATTAGACGTCTAATAGTACATCTAAACACTAGTCTAAAAGTGATTTTTTTTAGAGACATCTAAGCTTAGATTAGACATTGATTAGACGTCTATAGACCTCTTCATATAGACCAGGGTTCCCTAATAGGCGGCCCGCGGGCCATTTGCGGCCCACGGGAGGCTACTGTCTGGCCCACACCAACCCCAGTAATAATGGTGGTATAAGAGCAGCAGCAACACTAGTATATCGTCGTTGTCGGGTGGAAATCTCGTATCTCCAAATTTGTACGTTCTTTCGCAAATCATACAAGGCCGTCGCACAAAAGTAGTGAAAACAGCCAATCTACAAGCACACAACGCCTCGCACCGCGAGGCGTTTTGTGCTTGTAGATCGGCTGTTTTCACTAGTTTAAATCATTTTTAAAATGATAAATGCAAAACGAATGGTTTTGGACATACAAGATTTTCACCCGACAACGACTATCTGAACTGTCGCAGTCGCTGGAGTAGCGGGAACGCCGCTGTCGCCCCCTGCAATGTTGTAGCCCTCGGCTTGGTACCCTAGACATAATTCGGCCCTTGGGGAAAACTAATTGGGGAACCCTGATATAGACCGTCTATAGGCCTATTTAGCCGTTGAAATGAACGTCTAAGCTTTGACGTCTATACTCTAAAAAGCTTTCACTTTTAGACAAGCCTCTAATAGCCGACTTTTGCTCACTGGGACTGATTTAGAAGGCATATTTGTATAGAATCAGCCTCAGGTCTTATCATGGGTTAACACAAATGTCAGGGGTTTGGTTTGGTTTTATTCTAGTTTACGTTATTTGGTTATAGTTTCAGTTAACTATAGTAAGCCTGGTCATGACTCCACCCGACCTCAACCCCCATGCTGGGTCCCACAGACCAGGCACGTGCACACATAGACATCAAAGGGGGCTTGAGCCCCTGCCCTTTTATCCGTCTGTAAAAAGTGCCATCTCCATTGAGAATGCATTTTTTACTATGGTTAAAGAAAGGCAAAAGACCTCTTTCGCTACTATACCTGAAGGCAGCATTCAAGAGCATTGCCTTGTCCAAACTCTCCTGAACTTGAATGCAGCATCATATGTTGAAAGAATTGCCCTCTCTGTGTAGAAATCCATGCCCATGTTTAGTGTGGTATCACACACACGAAAATAGCCGACCTCCAAGCACACAACTCGTCGCTTGTGAGCTTGGAGGTCTGCTATTTTCCATATTTTCACCAAAATGCCCTTTTTAGACATTTCAGCCCCTGCCTCTCTAACATTCTCTGCACGTCCCTGCCGCAGACCGACCCTTCCCCCTGTGCTCTCAGCAGCGCCCACACCCCGGTGAGTCTGACCTCAGCCTCCGCCCTGCAGCCTCAGCCCGTCGTCGTCCCGCTAGCTTGTATTGTTCCCCCCTTTCAGCCGTCTGGATGCTGACTCCCTTATTATACCTCCTGCCTTGTGGTGTACAGCAGCCAGGGGCGTCACAAGGGGTAGGAAAGTGGGACTGAGTTACCAGGGCCCAAGGTGGAGGGGCCCTAGTAACTTTAGCTATTGAGAAATAGCAGATATACAAGCTCACAGCGCGGCACCGAGTGCCGCGCTGCGAGCTTGTAGATCTGCTATTTTTGAAAAGTCGTGAAAATGTGCGCAAATCTTTGAATATATGTATTTTTTAAGTGAACATTTGTAACTCAAATTTTGCTTCTGGGGGGTCCCTGGAACTAAATATTTTGAGATGCGGGTCTGTGGCCAAATACATATCATCTTCGGGGTCCTTCACATGAAAACGTTTGAGCACCACTGACATAGAAACATACGTTTCTTGCGCACATTTTCACGATGTTTCCAAAAATAGCAGATCTACAAGCTTGCAGCGCGGCACTCGGTACCGCGCTGTGAGCTTGTATATCTGCTATTTTTCAATAGTTAACATTCATGGGGGGCCCGCAGTGAATCCTTGTACCCAGGGCCCAGAATTTGGTGTGACGCCCCTGACAGCATCTGACTTGATGGTACACCATGGCTTTGACTCAAATCACATAGCACAGTCTTTCTCAGACTTTCACATTTCAAGGTCTCCCCTAAATGGAACCAAATGAACCCTAACAGGTTCATTTGATTCCATGCGTACACTGTCAGAGTTACAGACTCGTATGGGTCAATTTAGTCCCCCCATAAAGGAACCCACAAAGTCCCTGGAATCCACTTTGAGAACCACTGACATAGCACATAGCATATATACTGCGCGGTGGTGGAAAAAGTACTCACATTCTTTACTTTTCGTTAAAGTATCAATAGCCTACTGCAATGTAGACGTACTCTGTTACGAGCAAAAGTCCAGCATTCAAAATGTACTTTAGTAGAAGTACGTAAGTGTTGGCATCGAAATGTAAAGTGAAAGTACAAAATGTTTGGAAATAGCTGATCTACAAGCTCACAACGTGTCGCATTGAGTCAAATAAGTAAAAGAACTGAAAACTGGAAATACTCCAGTAAAATAAAAAAAATACCTCAAAATTACAGTACAGTTACTTTACAACACTGCATATACATACAGTAAATACTTTATCTCACTGTCTCCCATTTCATCCATCCATCTGTCTGTCTGTCTGTCTGTCTGTCTGTCTGTCTGTCTGTCTGTCTGTCTGTCTGTCTGTCCATCTGTCCGTCCGTCCGTCTGTCCTATTCTACAGTACACGCCTGTCTCACTGTCACACATGGATACCGTAACACATTTTTTAAAACTTTTATGTGTAGAAATTCCTGAACAATGTCTCTAGCAATTGTGGCGCTAGTTTATGTTGTTCGGTTTATAGATGTAACCCTCTTTCTGTCCCCCAAGCGTGCAGCTTTTATATAATGCTTGCAAAACTTATGTTTAGCTATCATATATTTGCCAGTCATGCAATAAAAGAGCTCTGTCGAAAGAGTCCATATTGAAAGTCTCTGGGAGACTTTCAATGGCTGGGAGACTACAACTCATGTATTCGTTCTATAAAAGTGTTTGCTGTCTACCACCATCACTTAAAACATGACTGTCACTTCCATTTATATCTTCTCTTTAAAGCTATGACCCGGGACCCATTTACTATGAAAACCTGCAGCTCATGTGCGTCAGTCAGTCACGCCTCATGTCACGCTCCATATATGGCCAAGACAGACATATATGGACATATTGTGTCAGTCTCATGTGGTCAGTCATCTCCATATTTGGGAAAATATGGACACATTTTGGCCACATTTTGTTCAACTTAACTTCCGTCATTGTCCCTTTTATGCCCATATATGGGAATGCCCATATATGGACATAATGTGTCAGTCTCTGTTGTTTCAAGGACGAGGTCGCTTCTTTTCTTGTTTAAAGAAAATGTGCACGTTTACACGGTATGTTAATCCAATTTAACAGCACACCTACAGTGGCCTGAGTTGGTCTCCCGACTCTTCCTTTTAGACCTGGTGTCGGGTACCTCAGGTTGGCAAGTAAAATGATTTGAAGCAGATGGCACACTGGATTGGAGAGTCAGGAGAGACATAAAAACTCACAGATTGTAGCTTTAGGGAGAAAATGACAAGAAGGTGCAAGTGGGAGGTGTGTGGCATTCAATTTCAGGTCAGCTCAGTGTGTCCGTCCTGCATAATTTGAGGTCTCTACATATACGCACGTTGCTTTATGGCTGTGCTTGGGTCCTGTGACTCCTGTCCTGTGCTTGGTTCTCTCTTCATCACTTAGGATAACAATGGAAACAAGTCCCCGGGACTGCCTTAATGTCTGACTGTACCTTGTGCTGTTTATATTTCTGAATAATAAAGAATTCAATCACTCAATCAATCAGCAATCTACACACTGGGTATTTGACCAGAGTGACTGTGATTGTGTAGGTCTCTATCTTATGTGTGCTTTGTTTCTCCTTTGTTCCCTTAAAAGTGAATTTAGCTCGTTGGTTGGCTGGATTGCCATGTTTGCTGTACATTGTCATCATGCCCTCTGGAGTGTGAACCCTATACTGATTTTGGTGATCCGGTGGCTTTTCCTTTATGTGCTATTTAGGCCAAAATGTACACTTACAAGATATTTCATAATCTAACCAGTAAGACGCCTCAGGGCGTCTTACCAGTTAAAGTGCGAGGTCGCGCACCAGCCTACGCAGACGTACTTATGAAAGATGCAGGGGGCGGAAAGCACTGACGAGCTAGCCAGATGTATGGAGGATCGAGATGACTGAATATGCCACTGGAGGACTCATTTGTCTGTGGATGACCTAGAGCAGTGTTTCTCAAACTTTCAAATTTCAAGGTCTCCCTTAAAGAGGAGGTTCTGGTGTGGTTGTTATGAGCCATTATGTATTCCCTTTGTATTTGGGTTTCTTCCTGGAGGCTGACACCTTGTTGTGGGTCAAAAGTGCCGATCCAAAAACACAGATAAAATGACATCATATAATCATCCCCTCCCCCTTTACCATTCACTGTGGGTGTGGCTAACTTCAGCTGGGTCACCACCCACCATGACAACCAGGCATACTTAATGAACTGGTGGGTGTGGCCACATGAAAACCTAATTTTAACTCTTTCTGTACACTTTTTTTTGGAAACAATCTTCCTCCTAGTATAATCATAATACCTGATAATCATGTTACATTCTCAGAGTTACAGATTTGTATGGGTCAATTCATACCCCCATAAAGGAACCCACAGAGTCCCTGGAATCCACTTTGAGAACCACTGACCTAGAGAGAGTGAATGTGTTGCGTGTATGAGTAACCGTAACACACATTGTCAAGTGCTTTTTTTTATATAAAGGCACTAGAAAATGCAGACCATTAAGATAAATGATGCAGATAACCTACTTCCTGATATCCTGCATTCTATAGGATGGATGCAGGTGCGATGAAATTATATAATCTACTTCCGTTTAGGCTCCTCCCTCTTCCCCCAGCTGTCTTCACCGCTCTCTTGCTCTCTTTCCCACCTCTCCAACCTCTGTCTTTTACCTTCTGCCCTTCCGTTGTGTCCTTCGCTCATATCCTGTCTCGTTCGTACGCGGCGCCGCGACTTCGTGAGCCACTTCTAGGGCAGGGGTCTTCAACGTTTTCAGGCCCAGGACCCCTTAGTTGAGAGAGAGAGATGAAGAAGGGACCCCCACAACCTGTTCATAGATTCCATGTAGTTTCATCATTTGACAGCACAGTCATCAGTGTATTTTGGATTCATGTCAATTTGTGTTTTCAGATATTTAACCACTTGAGCCGTCATTACCTAATAAACGTAACCTTTTACTCTGTATTTCTGCTCTATTTCCCTTCTACAACGAACCTCTTTCTGCGAGGCGTTGTGAGCTTGTAGATCGGCTATTTTTGGCTACAGTTCTCAGAATATGGACACTAGGGTTCAAGTTGTTAATATAAAAAGGATTGGAAGATTTGGAGGACCCCCTGTAGTAACTCTGAGGACCCCCTAGGGGTCCCAGTCCAGGACCCCCTGTTGAAGACCCCTGCACTAGGCAACGTACTTTCAGGTCGCTCCCGTGGGTCCTGCGGCTCCCGGTGGGTGTCCCTATCCTGGTCCCGGGACCATACATTGGGAAACCCTGTCCCAGAGACCAGCTTCAGAGCTGTTATGTAATGAGTGATAGCACTATTCATTACTTGTGGGATCCGATGTCAACAGTAGCTTACATTGTCTACTCCCTGGGGGATGGCACCAAAGGGAACGTATCACTGAGACCCTTACACCTCTAATCGCCAACTGAGACACATGTGTACAGCAGGGGTCTTCAACGTTTTCAGGCCAGGGACCCCTTAGTCGAGAGAGAGATGAAGCAGGGACCCCCCCCACACACACACACAACCCACGGATACCATATAGTTTCATCGTTTGACAGCACAATCATCAGTGTATTTTGGGTTCATGTCAATTTGTGTTTCCAGATATTTAACCACTTGAACCGTCAATACTTAATAAACTTGACCTATCACTATGTACTTAGTCTGCTCTTTTTCCCCTCTACACGAAACCTCTTTGCCAAAAATAGCCGATCTACAAGCGCGAGGCGTTGTGAGCTTGTAGATCTGCTATTTTTGGCTAAAGTTCTCAGAATATGGACGCTAGGTTTTAAGTGGTTAATATGAAAAAGGAGGGGAAAAAAAGGTTTCTATCACAGAAAAGATTTGGAGGACCCCGTGTAGTAACTCTGAGGACCCCTAGGGGTCCCGGATCCCCTGTTGAAGACCCCTGGTGTACAGACTTATTAAACCAGGGGTCTTCAACAGGGGGTCCGGGACCCCTGGGGGGTCCTCAGAGTTACTACATGCAGGTCGTCCAAATCTTCCAATCCTTTTTATATTAACAACTTGAACACTAGTGTCCAATTCTGACAACTGTTGCCAAAAATAGCAGATCTACAAGCTCACAGAGGCTATTTTGGGCAAAGATGTTTGGTGTAGAGGGGGAGCAGACTACGTACAGAGTGAGAGGTCATGTTTATTAGGTAATGACGGTTCAAGTGAAAACACAAATTGACATGAATCCAAAATACACTGATGATCGTGCTGATGAACAATGAAACTATATGGAATCTATGAACAGGTTGTGGGGGTCCCTGCTTCATTTCTCGCTCAACTAAGGGGTCCTTGGCCTGAAAACGTTGAAGACCCCTGAGTTAAACCCTATATGTACTTCAGTTGACCAGGGTCCCCCATGCAATGGTCTATACTGCATCTGGTCCCCTCCCATTTTCCCTCTGTACGAAATGCCAAAAGTAGCCGATATACAAGGAAGTTAGCTTGTAGGTCGGCTATTTTCACGGAATGGTCGCCTATGATGACAAGCTCAGAAGAATTGGGATGGTAGGGATGGTTAAGCCTAAAATAACATATTTTTGACATATGGCAATCCTAAATGAAGAGTTTGAATAGATTTGACTGAGATGAGATCTTACTGATGAAGGCCCAGCAGTGATGTGTCAGACCTTTTAATCCCGCATAAGGCAGTGCATCAGCCTTCTTCACAGACACACGCACGCGCTCACGCACACACACACATGCACCTGTGCTGCATTGGATAATAAATCTCTGATGATGAAATGAAATCTCCTTTCTCCTATTGGACTGAATTGATCCTTATCAGGTGTGTGTGTGTGTGTGTGCGTGCGTGCGTGCGTGCGTGTGCGTGTGGCGTGTGTGTGCGCGTGCGAGTGCGCGTGTACGTGTACAGTATGTGTGTCTTGTAGTGTTGTGCCCAACCCTGTCCTGTCCTCACAATAGCTTCTATTATTCTTTTATCCACAGTACAGTACAAACCAAACCCACCACTTCTGTCCTCCCTTTCTCTCCCTCTATCTCTCCCTTTCACTTTCTCATCTTTCTATTTTCTCCCCATTTCAGTTATTTAACTTCCTTCCTCTTCCTTCTGCTCCTCTGCTCTCCTGTCCCCTCAGATCTCTGTTTTCTCCACCCCGCACCACTCTGCCTTCCTCCTCTGGAATATCAGTTTACACACACACTCTCTCTCTCTCTCTCTCTCTCTCTCTCTCTCTCTCTCTCTCTCTCTCTCTCTCTCTCTCTCAAACACACACAGGCACACACACTCACTCACTCAAACACACGCGCGCGCGCGCACGAATGACGAGGAGAGTTTCACCAGAGTAGGTGACTTGTTACATAATAGCAAAGAAAGAAAGGCATGTCTATATTAGAACCACTTTAGAATCTTCACCGCAAATCAAGTTTGTCCTCGATGCAACCAAGTCTCCCAATCAGTGGGTCAGGATCCAGTTTGCTCTGAAGAGAGGAACACTGGGTTATGTAAAATATGTGATCCTGCAGTATTGTTGAAAAAAAATCAAACCTCGGTTCGAAGTGAAGCGGTGAACTTTTATTCTATGTGTTCTAGAGCTATGAACTCTGTATATACATTCAGTTCGAAGTGAAGCAGTATGTGTTCTAGAGCTTCAGAATTCTGAATTCTGAATGAATGAATGATTTTATCTGGAGGGCCGAATTGTCATGTGAAGCTTGACCAATCCTCAAAGTATGGTCTCATTGGACATTTTTAATCATCCAATTATCAGACACTACACACATATTCTGGACGTACGGGACAGATAAAACCTGTTCATTCTGGACTGAAATGACCATATATGGACGTGGGGGACACACATGGGACGTGCACATTTACGGACAGATAAAACCTGTTCATTCTGGACTGAAATGACCATATATGGACGTGGGGGACACACATGGACACACATTTACGGACAGATAAAACCTGTTCATTCTGGACTGAAATGACCATATATGGACGTGGGGGACACACATGGGACACACAAAGCCACTCCTTGGAAGCGGCTTTCATCGCTTCAAAAACTAAGTTTCAAAGTGTCACAGTCACAGGAGCCGCGTTTTACCTTTCAGAATCCTAAATTAGGGGTCTTCAACGTGTTCAGGCCAAGGACCCCTTAGCTGAGAGAGAGATGAAGCAGGGACCCTCACTATTTCTTATACAGCTTGACAGCACAGTATCATCTCAAAATAGCTGATCTACAAGCTCATAGCTGATCTACAAGCTATTCTTTGGCTAATGTTCCACTAGAATAGGGATGCTAGGGTTCCAGTGATTAATGTAAAAAACATGATCCTATCGCACAAAGATGTGGTGGCCCCCCTGTAGTAACTCTGAGGACCCCCTAGAGGCCCCTGTTGAAGACCCCTGTCATAAATCATTCATATAAAGTGCTGCCTCACAACATTACATTAGCCCATAGGGGTCCGCAGAGACCCCCAGGAGTCCTTGAGGTGGTTCCAAGGATTCTCCAGCAAAATAAGCAACAGTTTAATGCCACTATTATTTCACAGACTAGAAGAGAGAATGGATCAGAGTAACTATTCATTGGTTTCACTCTGTCCACTGTTATCTCCCCGCTGCAGTAAGCCTATAAGTATAAACAGTTGTCATATTCTTTACTTCAGGGGTCTTCAACATTTTCAGGCCAAGGACCCCTTAATTGAGGGAGAGATGAAGCAGGGACCACCACAACCTTTTCATAGATTCCATATAGTGTCATTGTTTGACAGCACAATCATCAGTGTATTTTGGATTCATGGCAATTTGTGTTTTCAGATGTTTAACCACTTGAACCATCAATAAACTTGACCTTTCACGCCGTACTTAGTCTGCTCTTTTTCCCCTCTACACCAAACCTCTACAAGCTTGTAGATCTGCTATTTTTGGCTAAAGTTCTCAGAATATGGGCACTATAGGGTTCAAGTGGTTAATATAAAAGAGGAGAAAAAGATCTCTATCACACAAAGATTTGGAGGAAAGTTTTGGACATAGGAGGTTTCCACGACAGAAGTGAGCTGCTTCCTCATTGGTTGGCGTTGAGATGATGCACGTTCTGATTCATGTTCTATTCTGAGATGACACAAAGGACCTTAGCGGGGGTTGTGACCTTTAATTACCTTGGCGACCACCGTGATGTCATAACATCCCTTTCTCTCCATTCATCACTGTCATTAATCCCCCCTCTCACTTTTTTCACAATCTCAAACTCTATAATTCTCTCTCCCTCTCTCTCTCTCTCTCTCTCTCTCTCTCTCTCTCTCTCTCTCTCTCTCTCTCTCTCTCTCTCTGTGTCTCTCTCTCCTTGCTTTTTAACCAGCCCACAATATGCTAATTTAGACTGGCGGCAGGTCATGATAATGGATCTAAATGCAATCCTTGGTTTGAATAATTCCCTTTATTAAGCTGCCATCCCAGCTTTAAGCTGGGATATAAGGACTTCAATGTAGTATTGTGCTTTTCAAGCTAGTGTTTTCAACATTAATGTTCTCTGTAGAGTAAAACACAGTTGTGTTTATGTCAGTTAACACAATAACAGTCTAGACCAAGACCCAGTGATCTAAAGCTGGCCCGTTTCTTTCGCGCATTGACTCATTTACAGAGTAAATATGGATTTCACATCAAAAGAGGAATAATGGGTGCGAGAAGGGCTGGTCTGAATTTGATTATGGACTCCATCTTAAACCATTTTTAAACAGACCCAGTAAAAAGACCAATTATAGCGAGTCCTAACACCACCAGTGTTCTATAAACATAAACTTAAAGGCTAGCTTAGTGTGTAACCTTTTCATATACCAGCTTTAGCTCACTGTGCTTATATTCAGGGTTCAAAAACAAAAGTCCAACTTTCCCTGTATTAAGGCTGTAAAAAGCTCACTTTGTCCCAATACCAATAGACTACTGTACTGGGAACGACGCATTGTGAGCTTGTAGATCAGCTATATTTGCAGCGTGACACTGTCGTACAATGAAGTATGAATCTGACTTACTTACATGAACTGCAAGAACAAATATTCATGTTTCTTTTTTGTACCGTACCTATCTGTCAAAACATCTCATGATCCACTTTTGGACCTGGGGCCAACCGTTTCAGAATTTGTTTTAGTGCGGTTGCGGTTGGTATATAATGCGTTTCATATGGGTCTGTCTACGTTTGATTCATACTGCTTCTGGTAGCCAAATGTCTGTTGAATGACAGTCCATCAACACCTCTCTTCTCCTCTTTTCCTCATGGTGCCTCCTTTTCCTCTTAACTTATTCTTCAAACCACTCCCATCTCTCATCTCTTCCTCGCCCCCCACCCCTCTCTCTGCTTCCTTTTTAACCATCTATTTTCCAGCCCTGAGGGGTGTCGCACCAAATTCTGGGCCCTGGGTACAAGGATTCACTGCGGGCTTCTTCATATAGGGGGAGGGGGTTTAACCCAAGACTGGGAGCGCATTATTACGCATTATTTTGTGCTTTAACTGTTGAAAAATAGCAGATCTACAAGCTCACAGCGCGTCTGCAAGCTTGTAGATCTGCTATTTTTGAAAAATGTTGAAGATTTGTGCAAGTCTTTGAATATTTCAAATCCTTCTAAGGTTTTTCGGAAAAACCTATGTTTCTAGGTCAGTGGTACTCAAACCTTTTCATGTGAAGGACCCCCAAAATGACATGTATTTGGCCACAGACCCCCATCTCAAAATATTTAGTTCCAGGGACCCCCCCCAGAGGCAACATTTGAGTTACAAATATTCGCTTGAAAAATACACATATTCAAGATTTGCACACATTTTCACGACTTATCTACAAGCTCGCAGCGACTTATCTACAAGCTTGTCTACAAGCTCGCAGCGCGGCACTCGGTGCTGCGCTGTGAGCTTGTATATCTGATATTTTTCATTAGCTAAAGTATAAAATAATAAAGGCCTCTCCACCTTGGGCCCTGGTAACTCCGTTCCACTTTCCCCCCCTTGTGACGCCCCTGCCTCCCCTGCTCATCTTTCACACCTCGGCCTCCAGTCATAGATATATATAATTATAGACAGCTAGACAGAAAGATGGAAACCGTCGGCAGATAGACACATCAGACAGAGCTACGGGCACAGACAGAAGGTCAGACACACAGACGGATATAGAGACACAGACCAGGAAACATTCTTGACAATAGGAATGATGATGGAGGTCTTGTCACTAATGGGCCAGAATTGATTCCTACAGTACTTAGTAAACCTCAAGTCTCTGCGTGAGACCAGGGGAGACTTCCACCGTTTATGGCCCAACTCCAGATGGGCCCCTTTTTACTGACCACTGACCTGTGTGTGTGTGTGTGTGTGTGTGTGTGTGTGTGTGTGTGTGTGTGTGTGTGTGTGTGTGTGTGTGCGCGCGCGTGTGCGTGTGTGTGTGCGTGTGCGTGTGTGTTTTAACAGGCATGCGTGTGCACGCGCAAACATGCGTGCCTGTGCGTGCATGTCGGCCACCAGGTGTCCTAGTTACCATGGCAACGCTCTTTAATGACCACCGGAACGATAGATGCCTGGTAGTAAACACAGGGAGAGAGAGAGAGAGAGAGAGAGAGAGAGAGAGAGAGAGAGAGAGAGAGAGAGAGAGAGAGAGAGAGAGAGAGAGACAGACAGACAGAGAGAGACAGACAGACAGAGAGAGACACAGAGAGACACACACATAGTCAGAGAGAGACAGGGAGGTACAGGCAGACAGAGAGAGAATGAGACAGAAAGAAAGAGTGTTAGAAAGATGTTATAGACAGAGCTACTGAGAGACAGGCAGAAGAGAGTGAGACAGACAGACAGACAGACAGACAGACAGACCGACAGACAGACAGACAGACAGACAGACAGACAGACAGAAGTAGTGCAAGAAGAAAGAGAGCGAGGGAGAAAGAGATTGATTGATTGATTGATTGATTGATTGATTGATTGATTGATGATTGTAGGTAGGGTTGTCACGATTATGACATTTGACATGACGATTAATTGTCGCTCAAATAATTGCGATCAACGATTCAATTGTGTTTTTGTCGTTGACAATTCAATTTCTGTTTGGCTTGTAGGCTTTGAAGTTGCACACAGCAGATATATGACACATACTGTAATCTAAAATACAAAGAAATGACTGACACGTGTGACAGCTTATAAAAAAGAACATTGATAGTGGACATAGCCGATCGATCGCATCGCATCACAGAGCTTGTAGATCTGCTATTTCCACTATTGTTGAAAATATATGTCATATATTATATGTCAAATAATTGCGATTATGTCAAATAATTGCAATTAGACGATTATGTAATCATTGTGACAGGCACAATGGTGGGTAGATGTGGTGGGATGGTGTGCTTGGGGTGGTGGTACACAGGGGTGTCGCACCAAATTGTGGGCCCTGCGTGGGTACAAGGATTCACTCACATTTTGTGCTTTAACTATTGATAAATAGCATAAGCTCCCAGTGCGGCACCAAGTTTTTGAAAAAAAAAATATTTCTGTCAGTGGTGCTCAAACCTTTTCATGTGAAGGACCCCCAAAATGATATGTATTTGGCCACGGACACCCATCTCAAAATATTTAGTTCCAGGGACCCCCCCCCCCCCCCCCCCCCCAGAAGCAAAATTTGAGTTGCAAATGTTCACTTAAAAATACATAGTATATTCAAAGATACTCGGCACTCTGTGCCGTGCTGTGAGCTTGTATATCTGCTATTTTTCCAATAGCTAAAGTATCAAATAATTAAGGCCCCTCCACCTTGGGCCCTAGCTAGTAACTCAATCCCACTTTTTCCCCCCTTGTGACGCCCCTGGTGGTACATATTGACCGTCACAGACAGACAGTAAGAGAGAGTTAAATGGATGACGCACGCTGCCCATAGCAGTGTTCATGGAGTGACTCATCTTTAGCCTCCAGCTGGCTGGTGACAGGAGCCCTTATATGTTTTAATGAGCCTGCATCCCAGGGCAGGAAATGGGAAAATGTTTTTTCACTTTTTTTTTACTACAGAATTCAACCTTTGCTATTCTGACATCTTTTAAGGCAGTGGTTCTCAACCTGTGGGTCGGGACCCCCAGGGGGATCCCCAAATTATTGTGTGGGGTCCCCAGATGATTAACTTAATGTGCAACATTGTTTTCTCTCTCAACAGTAAACAAACCAACATAAGGTTTAAGTGTATAGAGGGTATATCTGCACATTTCTAAAGTGACAATTTAAATACTTTTTAATGCGTCTAAAATGACAAATTAAACATTGGCCAAATTGTCAAATATTATAGGTAGAAATTGTGAAAATAGCAGATCTGCATGCTCACAACGCCTCGCAACTAGAACCACGTTTACAAAATGTTATGCCTCAACTCTTACTCTTACTGATCATATTTTATCCCCAGTTAAAATATGATTATTTTGGGAGTTGCAGCCTGAAAAGGTTGAGAACCACTATGTTTTAAGGTGTCTACTACTCTGTGCCAATATAATATTTGAACTCGCTTTGTACAGTCATAGCCTGCTCGAGGAAGAAGACAAATATTTTGACACGTAACATGTTTTGTTGCCAATGAGATGATTGTTGGCAGACTTAAGACCAGTAAGACACCCTAAGGGCGAGAAGCGACCTTGCCCTAAAGGGACACAATATGTCCATAATGGATATTCCCAGATATGGGCTTAATATTGATGACATCAGGGATCTCCATATATGGGCATACAAGGGACAAGGACGGAATTAATTTGCAAGTGTGACTCGCGCCACGGCAACCACACTGGTTATCATGAGACTGACATAATATGTCCATATATGGGCATTCCCAGATATGGGCTTAATATTGATAACATCAGGGATCTCCATATACTGTATGGGCATAAAAGGGACAAGGACAGAATTAATTTGCAAGCGTGGTTGCCGTGACACAAGTCACATTTGCAAATTGATTCTGTCTTGGCCATATATGGAGCGTGACATGAGGCGTGACTGATTGACTGAGGCCATGGCTACACGGAGCTGGATTTTTCATATATCCTGGTTTTTCAGATATCCACATAGAAAAATATCTATGTCCACACGACAAAGATATCTAGGTCTAAAATAATCTGATTCCCCAGACCTCCACTAGGGGGACAAGCACACACACACACACACACACAGTAAAGTCTTCAGAGATATCCGGGTTCCATGTCTACACAGATCCAGATATCCAGATATTTTTCAATGTCTCCACTTATTTATCCGGATTGAAAAATATCCAGATTCACTGCCAAAATATCCAGCTTCGTGTGGCTGCAAGCCCCAACAGCACCAAAAAATGTCTAGATTCACAAATATCCAGCTCCGTGTAGCCATGGCCTGAGTGACTGATGAACGTGAGCTGCAGGTTTTCATAGTAAATGCGACCTACGATCGCAATAATACACGGTGCGCAATGGCAATGATTTTCACTGCATGTTAGTTTATGCATTAACCAACAGACCACCATTAAGATTTTTTATCTCTGTGACCCCAATATGAGAATATTTATAGGCTTGATTTTGACCAATGTAGTCTGTCATTTGATCCAGAATCAGTTTACTCTATGTCATTCTGTCATTCTTGAACCTTCTATAGTTGTATTTGCTTGTACATGATAATAGTAAAGATTAACTATCATCCATTTAGCTGAGGACCCCCTCAAGGAACCCTGGGATCCCTGGACCCCAAAGGAGAACCACTTCGTTTTTCTAGTTTAGTGATTCTCAACCAGCGGCCCACTGGTGGGGTCGTGTGGATGTTACAAGTGGGCCACTGGGCCCCCACATAATTGGCAAAACACTAAGATTTTTTACATGGATATAAAATCTTGTAGTGGTATTTTTTTCTTTAAAATCTTGAATAATGTGTTTTCATATGCGATGCCAATAAAAAGGAACTTGTTATTACGTTAGTTCCATTGATCCATTGAACACAATCGATTGATTGATGACAAATGAAAGTGCCCACTTAACGTGCTCAGATGGGTGGAGGGCACAAACACTTTCGAGATTTTCATGTGGGCACTGATCCAGAATAGGTTCTGAGCAGGGGTGTTGCACCAAATTCTGGGCCCCTGGTACAAGGATTCACTGCATTATTTTGTGCTTTAACTATTGAAAAATAGCAGATATACTGTACAAGCTCACAGCGCTACGAGCTTGTAGATCTGCTATTTTTTTAAGTTGTGAAAGGTTTTTGAAGGTTTTTTGATAAACCTATGTTTCTATGTCAGTGGTGCTCAAACCTTTAGGACCCCCATCTCGGACCCCCATCTCGGACCCCCATCTCAAAATATTTAGTTCCAGGGACCCCCCAGAAGCAAAATTTGAGTTACAAATGTTCGCTTGAAAAATACATAATATATTCAAAGATTTGCACACATTTTCACGGCTTTTCAAAAATAGTAGATCTACAAGCTCGCAGCGCGGCACTCGGTGCCACGCTGTGAGCTTGTATATCTGATATTTTTCAATAGCTAAAGTATTAAGTAATTAAGGCCCCTCCACCTTGGGCCCTATAGTAACTCAGTCCCACTTCCCCCCCTTGTGACGCCCCTGGTTCTAAGCGACTGTGGGCCACTTAAGTTTATGCATTCTGGACCCACAGTGGTAGAACCGGCTCCCGACCCCCAGCTGTCACTGTTCGACTGAAGGGTGATTTATACAAGCCAGAAAAGCGATTGTATTCCGAGAAACAGGGGAAAGACAGCATCGTTGACAAGTGAGAACCAGGAAATGTCACAGTGTATCTGTAACCAGCCTTCTAGCTACAGCATCAGTCTGCAACCCTGGGGCGCTTTGATCGGAATCTGCCCAGATTAAATGTCATTGTTACAGCACTCACACACACACACACACACACACACACACACACACACACACACACACACACACACACGCACACACACACGCACACACACACGCACGCACGCACGCACGCACGCGCACACACACACACACACACACACACACACACACACACACACACACGCACACACGCACACACACAGGTTGTACAGGTTGTGCACAAACACATGCTTCATGAATAATATGATACCTGTTATGTGTCACATGGACCATTATTTGCTGGTCTTTGTATCCTTGTGACTCTCCCTGGGCCTGGGAGGGGAAAGTAGGACACCTTGTTGACACCCTGGGTTAGGGAGGGATGGGGCGAGAGAGAGAGAGAGAGAGAGAGAGAGAAGAGGGGGGTTACTTTGATATTTTATTTCATTTTTTCTAACCCATTTTTTTTCACCCGGTGTCAATTGTCTAATGTAATCCTGGGGACGCTACACTCCCTCTGCCAACCTGGGGAGAGTAATGGACTGACGTCTTGCTTCCTTCTATGCATGAGGAGTCCAAGCCGCTTCTTTTCAGTTGACATGGGGGGAGTTTACCCGGCTGGACGTAGCGCGTGGAAGGAACACGTGATGTCAACTAGTTCCTTTCCCCTCCATCAGGCGCCCCGGGGGAGGCAGTATAGAGACCAGGATTACTGCATGTTTTTTGTGAGTGTACCTATACCCTGGACACACGTGGAGAACATGCACAACTCTACACAGAAAGGCCCTTTCGCAAACCCCACCTATGGGTATGGGCACTGATGATGCGGAGAAGAGAACACGCCTCCAGCACCCACAGCGTCCCCAGCGGGAATCGAACCCAGGACCTTCTAGCTGTGATGCGACAGCGCTATACCGACGGTGCCACCGTGCCCCCTTAATTTTCTTTTAGCAAATCTACACTCCCAGTGAGCCATAGTTTTTGAATGTCCATCTTAAACTGGATTATAACTAGTCTAAAAGTGAATGTTTTTTAGAGTGTTAGGCGTAGCCTAGATGTTGAAACAGTGTAATTTTAGCTTAAAAACAGCTATTCAAAGTCTAATCTAAGCCTATAGAGCCACCTAAAAAAACTTTCACTTTTAGACCAGTTATAACCTGGTTTTAACTTTTAACCTATCCGTTTAGACCAGGGGTTCTATATTCATAATTTTCACTCACAGCACCTTATTTGTATTGCACATTTTAGCAATTATGTTGAGAAACGTTGAGATATTAGCCATTTTGGTTAGAACTGACTGAAAATAACTTTGTACTTCAAGTTTAAAATGATGCCATATATGATGCCAAAAGTGTCCAAATAAATTCCAAATATTATTAAACTATCTTGCGCACCCCTGAACTGCTGTCACGGCACCCCAGGGTGCCCTGTCACCCACTTTGAAAATCCCTGGTTTAGACGTATTTTAGATGCCTAATAGCCCAAAAAATGCACTGTGGGCTATTGTTTGGGATCTTCCAACATTTCGCTGTTAGTACCTACCGGTATATGAGTATAGGCTAAAGTGTCATAAATCCCCAGAGGCTGAAGTGAACTTGAAGCGTTGACTGTAACATTTTCCACTAGGTCTTTTATTATAGGTTAATTGTTGGAGTTTACACATATAGCCTAGAGGCCTGTCTTTGTTGAGACATAAGGATTACTAAGCATTATATAAGTTTATGTAATGTCATAACAAAACACTTCCTCAGGTATTTAACCTTCCCGGGGGCACGCGTACGCACACGCACACGCACACACACACACGCACACACGCACACACGCACACACACACACACACACACACACACACACACACACACACACAGTGGTATTAAGTACCTTTTACTGTACTTAAATTATTTAGGTTTTTGTACTTTACTTGAGTATTTCCATGTTCCAATACTTTTAGTTCTACTCCACTACATCTCGGATCCAAATATTGTAGACTACTTTTACTTCACTACACATTTATTTGAAAACTTTAGTTACTAGTTTTTGTAGATTCATTGATTACAAAACTAACTTCGACCCTATACATTTCTGTCATTTGAAAACAGCCGATTGCATTGTGAGCTTGTAGATCTGATATTTTTAAACAATTTTTATGCATTTGAAAACTTTAGGACATTCTGCATGAGTACTTTAAGTAGGCTACATTTTGAAACCAATCCTTTTTTTTTTAACTTTCACTCAAGTACATGTTGAATTCCGGACTTGTAACAGAGTATTTCTAAATTGCACTATTGATACTTTTACTCAAGTAAGAGAAATTTGAGTACTTTTTCCACCACTGCACAGCACAGCACGCGCACATGCGCGCGCGCAGTCACACACACACACACACACACACACACACACACACACACACACACACACACACACACACACACACACACACACACACACACACACACATTCAATTCAATTCAATTCAATTCAATTCAATTCAATTCAAAGGAGCTTTATTGGCATGAGAAAACATACGTTTACATTGCCAAAGCGAAAGCCAAAGTGTCACAAATAAAATAAAAACTGTTGAAAATGGGGAACATATACCGGTATGCAATGGGAGGGGGTACAGCATTGTGTAAACAGAGCTATGTCGCATTGTGACATTTTATATATATACAGGGTATAAAGTTTTTGGAACAAATAACAGCATTATTTTTTCTCAAAATGCATTGGTAGCAGCTCTGTTTCATACTGTACAGTAGGTCTAGATGTCAATCCATGTTAGGGTGGTTGTGTTTCTAGCCTTCTTTTGTCGCAACAGTTCACAAATCTTGCTGCTGTGTTCGAACATTGTTATGGGAGTTTTTCATCATTGGTCATGTTTTCAAACTCACTTTGGGTGTGTGTAATCTGTGGGAAGCATGTGTCTCTGATGTCTAGGTCAGTGGGCAGGTGGTTAGAAAGTGTAGCTCTTCTACCACATTTTGTGTGCAGTGGGTGCATAGTCTATCTTCCCTTGGGAGCGGGGTCTGTCTGTCTGTGGCAGCCTTTCTCTATTGCAAGGCTGTGTTCGCTGAGTCTGTACCTAGTCAAGGTTTTCCTGAGTTTTGGGTCATTTACTGTGCTCAGATATTCTGCTAATGTATATTCTCTTTTTAGTGCCAGATGGCATTCCACTTTGCTTTGGTTTTGGGTTGTCTCTTTCCAGTATGTTAGGTAGCTTTCTTTTTGTTTTCTTATAATCTGGTTTGGTCCAAAGCCACAAAGTGTTTTCCGTTTGGTTGTTGTGCTTCTGTTTGTACACAGAGTCCCTGGGCCAGCTGGCTGAGGGGGCAACCCTGTAGGTTTTACTGTGGTTGAGGTCTATGTTATGGAGCGTGTCAGGATTGCTTTCTTTTAGGTGATTATAGAATTTAAGTGCTCTCTTTTTTACTTTTATAATGAGTGGGTATTGTCCTAATTCTCTCCTGCAAGCATTGTTTGTTGTTTTCCGTTGGGTGCGGAGTATAGATTTGCAGAGTTCTGCGTGCAGAGTCTCAGTTTGGTGTTTGTCCCATTTTTCAAATTCTTGGTTGGCAAGGGGACCCCAGATCTCACAGCCATAGAGGGAGATGGGTTCTATAACGGAGTCTAGTATCTTTAACCAGATTTTTATTGGGATATCTAGCTTAACGTTCCTTTTGATGGCATAGAAAGCCATAGTTTTTCGTGTGTTCTAGTGCTGTGGTATTTAGGAGGAATTGGTGGTTTAGGCAGTTTTGTCTTTTTTGGAATACCATGATCCAGATCATCTGCGAATAGTAGACATTTGACTTCTGTGTCAGCTAGAAGGATGCCTGGTGTTGTTAACTGTTCTAGTGTTCTGCCAACACTTTTGTTGGTTTTTGGAAGAAGTCTCCTGTTATTTAGCCTCGCGTAGCCAGGCTTACTCATCTGCGAAGAGAAAAGCCTGCATGGTGACAATATCAGGCAGAGACCGCTCAACTTCCGCTGTGAGAATTTCAACGGAAGACTGCTACGCATAACTTCCGTTAAACACAGCACTTCCGCCACTTCCGCTAGAACCAACCGGAAGTCATATTGTGGCCAGGGTGCCTGTGTGTGAGATCTAGCTCTCTTTCTTTCTACACACACACACGCACGCACGCACGCACGCACGCACGCACACACACACACACACACACACACACACACACACACACACACAGACACACACACTCCTGGATTTGGTGTCAAACTCCCCAAATTCACCAGAACACTGGAAATTACATCTACTATGTAAAAAAGAAATCTGGGGGAGGACCCCCAGACCCCCCGCTTAAGGGTGGGGGCAATGCATGCAGTCATAAAGAGGTATTCATTTAATGACTGGTTATCATCATTATTCATTAACATGGCTCTTACATTGCTTCAGTCATCAAATCAATTTTTTTTACTACTTTTTGCGTTTTAATGGCTTAAATAATGTACCCATCATTTTTCATGCTAGTAAAGCAAGCCTGATATAAGTAGCAAAATCCGGGGGGAGGTGACCGGACCCCTCGAAGAAATCTCCAGTTTTCTGACGGTCTGAGCTGAGGTTGGCAGGTATGACACACACACGCACACGCGCACACACACACACACACACACACACACACACACACACACACACACACACACACACACACACACACACACACACACACACACACACACGCGCGCGCGGGCGTGGAGTTATCTGATGAAGGGGGCGGGGCGCTTATGAATATTCATGAGCTGGTCCGGCCCCTCGGAGAGACGGCTCTGTGGAGCAAGCAGCTGGATGTCAGAGTGATTCTGAAGCGGGCAGAGCCTCCAGACCCCGGTGCCGTCCAACCGACCGACGGCAAAGAAAAAAAAAAAAGTCTTGAATTAACGGCATTTTAAAAACTCCCATTTACCACGGAACCGAAGCACAAAGCAACCAAAAAAGAAACAACAAAAAAACTACGCATTAAACCGCCTGTTGAGTTGAATGAATCCTTGTCGCCGATATTTTCCAGCTGTCAAGTCTCGTTTTGTTAATTAACCGAACCTGGTGACAAATTCGTGGCTGAATGTAAAAGAATTCCGCCACCCACAAAAAAAGAAGATTGGAGGAAGAAAAAAATCGTGATTCGGCTCGGAAGCGTTTGGATTTGGACAAATAAATCATTCAAAAAAATCGTTCCCACAGAAACTGCTGAGTGTTTCTAGTCTAGATAGAAGGAAGACAGGATGATGGAGTCAATCTTGGACAGTCTGGGCGCAGAGAAGCTCTTCTCTCCGTGCGGCGCGGGGAGCAGCAGCCACCACCTGTTGGACTCCGGAGGAACCAGCAACCACCTGTTGGACCTGGAGGAGCTCAACGACGGAGACTTCCTCAGCAATGTGGTGAGATGATGATGAGATGATGACATTATACGAGTGAACTTAAAAATAAGTGTAAAATAAGCCCTAAAGGCAGGGGTCTTCAACGTTTTCAGGCCAAGGAGGACCCCTTAGTTGAGATGTCAATTTGTGTTATTATCAGATAGTTGCACTTGAACAGTCAATACTCAATAAACTTGACCTTCCACTCTGTACTTAGTCTGCTCTTTTTCCCCTCTACACCAAAGCTCTTTGCCTAAAATAGCCGATACAAGCTCACAACGCTTTGTGTGAGCTTGTAGATCTGCTATTTTTGGCTATAGTTCTCAGAATATAGACACTAGGGTTCAAGTGGTTAATATAAAAAAAAAGTAGAAAAAAACTTTCTATCACTCAAAGATTTGGAGGATCCCCTGTAGTAACTCTGAGGACCCCCTAGGGGTCCCGGACCCCCTGTTGAAGACCCCTGCCGTAAGGCTTTCTTGGATCTCCTTTTGGTTGACCTTGTACCAATGAACTGCACTGTCATGAAACCGTACCTTTTCCTATGCAAACTTCTAATAAATACTTCAGTCAATCAAGCAATGATGGGCAGACTCAGACATTATCTTTATCAGTGGTGGAAGAAGTACTCGAATGTTTTACTTTAGTAAAAGTGTCAATTATGCAATATAGAAAGACTTTGTTACAAGTAGCAGTCCGGTATTCAGAATTTACTTGAGTAAAAGTATAAAAGTATTGCTATCAAAATGCACTTGCAGTACCAAAAGTAAAAGTACTCATTATGCAGAATGTTGGAAATTGGAAATACTCAAGTAAAGTAGCCTACAACAACTATCTCAACATTTTACTTTCCACCACCACTGGATGGATGGGGAGACATTATTATATAAAAAAAATGAATTATGGTTGTTATTATTATTATTGTCATGCGGGAAGTCACAGCCAGGCTGCACACAACAAGCCAATCTCCTCCTCAGGTTTGTTCAGCTGGGTGATGGTAATAAATGGAACGCTACATTTATTCATGCCCCGGAGCCGGACCTTAGGAGGAGGGATCAGATCCTGATGGATATCCTGTGTGTGTGTGTGTGTGTGTGTGTGTGTGTGTGTGTGTGTGTGTGTGTGTGTGTGTGTGTGTGTGTGTGTGTGTGTGTGTGTGTGTGTGTGTGTGTGTGTGTGTGTGTGTGTGCGTGCGTGTGCCCGCGGCATTTAACAAAGGTGTTTGTGTGTCTTACATTGTTATAGCCTATAATTCTGTCTGATAACTAAACGTATGTAGCCCACAGTGTATGTGTAATGAAGTTAGAAAATGAGGTTAGTTTAGATGGCCATCTACACAGTAGCTGCACGCCAAATCCATGGACATGGATGTACAGTGTGTGTGTGTGTGTGTGTGTGTGTGTGTGTGTGTGTGTGTGTGTGTGTGTCTGTGTGTGTTTATGCGTGCATGCATGCATGTGTGTGCTTGATGTCTTAAGTTACTGGTTAACTTGACTGCAAGCAAGCACTCACCGCGAACCCTCACTTATACTCTGTGTGTGTGTGTGTGTGTGTGTGTGTGTGTGTGTGTGTGTGTGTGTGTGTGTGTGTGTGTGTGTGTGTGTGTGTGTGTGTGTTGTGTTCCATGCATGTATAGCAGAGCAGGTGTTGCACATCTCACCAGCACACCTGGGTCACTGGTGGGGGTGGTGTCACATGTCAGCGTGCACGCTAGTGTGTTGGTGATTGAGTGCTCCAGCCGTGCACTTCAACACAGTGTGGAGCAGTGATCTGGATAGCTAGGGTAGTGATTGAGAGACAGAGCGCGACTGGGCATGTCTTGTACCTAACCTTGTCAAGACATAATTTCACACATGCATGCACGCACACAGGGGTGTTGCACCAAATTCTGGGCCCTGGGTACAAGGATTCTCTGCGGGCCCCCCCATGAATGTTCTTCATAGGGGGAGGAGGGGGTTTAACCCATTTAGACTGGGAACGCATTATTACGCATTATGTTGTGCTTTAACTATTGAAAAATAGCAGATCTACAAGCTCACAGCTTGTAGATCTGCTATTTTTGAAACATCTTGAAAATTTGTGCAAGTCTTCGAATATTTCTATGTCAGTGGTGCTCAAACCTTTTCATGTCAAGGACCCCCAAAATTATATGTATTTGGCCAAGGATCCCCGTCTCAAAATATTTAGTTCCAGGGACCCCCAGAAGCAAAATTTGAGTTACAAATGTTCGCTTAAAAAATACATATATTCAAAGTTTTGCACACATTTTCACAACTTTTCAAAAATAGCAGATCTTCAAGATTGACGCAGAGTGCTGCGCTGTGAGCTTGTAGATCTGCTATTTTTCAATAGATAAAGTATAAAATAATTAAGGCCCCTCCACCTTGGGACCCTATAGTAACTCAGTCCCACTTTTCCCCCCTTTGCGACAACCTGCACACACACGCACACGCACACACGCACACACACACACACACACACACACACACACACACACACACACACACACACACGCACACACACACGTACACGCCTCCTTCAAACCTGCAAATTTGCTCAAAGAAGAACCTGTCATCTACCGTAATACCCAGAGTTAAAACATTGCTAAATGGCCTCTTCCAGGATGTCTCCAGCGGGAGGGCAAGGGTGATCGCTCAATCATAGTATGTCAATAGGCTCTGTGCACAACCGTACTGTGGTCCCGGGTTTCCAGGAGGTGGCATCATAACCCCGTTTCCTGTTTTTGATTGATCGATTGAATACTTTATTAGTCAGAAATGTAAACAGCACAAGGAACAGTCTTGTTTCCATTGCCCTCGGTTCAGTTTCCCATAGCTATAAGCTATACCTGTATTGCAGGGTTCCCCAATTAGTTTTCCCCAAGGGACGAATTATTAGGGTACCAAGCCGAGGGCCACAGCATTGTAGGTGGTGTTCCCACTACCCCAGCGACAGTTTTCGTTGTTGTCAGGTGAAAATCTTGTATGTCCAAAACCGTTCGTTTTGAACTTATCATATTAAAAATGATTTAAACTAGTGAAAACAGCCGATCTACAAGCACACAACGCCTCGCGGTGCGAGGCGTTGTGTGCTTGTAGATCTGCTGTTTTCACTACTTTTGTGCGGCGGCCTTGTATGATTTGCGAAAGAACGTACACATTTGGAAATACAAGCTTTCCACCCGACAACGACGATATACCGTACGTGTTGTTGCTGCTCTTATACCACCATTATTACTGGGGTTGGTGTGGGCCAGACAGTAGCCCGGGCCGCCTATTAGCCCTATTCACGGCCCGCCCACCTACTTCCGTTTCTCAGTTTTCCCCGGGTGCTGACTTCAATTTAGAAGGGGAAACTATACTGGACTTAAAGCCAGCAAATCGTTATTTCTAATGGTAAATTAAATTATAATGCTTTGTGCCGTTTACTATCTTGTGTTCTTGATCATGCTAGCCGTATTTTATACTTTACTATTCGGAAATTGCATTAAATTTGCGATTTCTGTGCTAACTCTATAGGCTCTAGTAGGATTTACCCCTTCAAAACGGGACTTCAGCACCCGGGGGATGCTGAGTGGGCGGGTCGTGAATAGGGCTAATTGGGGAACCCTGCTATAAGCTATACCTGTATAGCTTTTTAAAAATTCCTGTTCGTTTTCCCTTAGCCTCGTTTGATTCGTCTCAGCAGCCCATTTGAACCGGAAACGTTTCTGGTTCAAATGTGCTGCTGATCCAAGCAAAGGAAGCTATGGGAAAATGAACAGGAAAACCTTTGGAAACCCGGGACTACAGTCATGCACAAAGCCTACGTTAGGCTTGTGCTTATATAAGGATAAAGGCAAATAATAGAACAGTTACATTCAGGTGCGTATCACCATTTTACAATCCCAGACAATATCTAGTCTCATCACAATATCTATATAATACCAATATTGCCATGCCCTAATGGCAATGTGTATTTGAATAGTCACTGCACACTAACAGATTGATGGAAAATAGATACTTAATATAGGGCACATTTGTACATTACGTTTACAGCAACTCGGCAGGTATTCTGTCCCATTTTCTTGCACAACCTTTTGATTCTTCTCCTTTATGCATGACAAAGTGTTGTTACCCGTGCGCTGTGCCCTTCACAGGGTGAGATGGGAGACACCGGCGACAGTGCTAGGTCAATACAGAGTTGTCACTTCAAGTCTTCATGTTTACCAAGCGGCCGCTGGATCTGAGGAGCTGGGAGGGGGCAGTTGATGGCTTGGGGGGAGAATGTGACACCTTGGGCTGTGTAGACTCCACACTGAAACTGGTCATTGATAACCCCAGACAGTGCTGGTATCCATCCAGGGGTGTCGTACCAAATTCTGGGCCCTGGGTACAAGGATTCACTGCGGGCCCCCCATGAATGTTCTTCATAGGGGGAGGAGGGGGTTTAACCCATTTAGACTGGGAACGCATTATTACGCATTGTTTTGTGCTTTAACTATTGAAAAATACCAGATATACAAGCTCACAGCGCGGCTGCGGGCTTGTAGATCTGCTATTTCTGAACAATCTTGAAAGATTTGTGCAAGTCTCTGAATATTTCAAATCCTTCTTTGGTTTCTATGTCAGTGGTGCTCAAACTTTTTCACGTGAAGGACCCCCAAAATGATATGTATTTGGCCACGGACCACCATCTGAAAATATTTAGTTCCAGGGACCCCCCCCCCCCCCCCCCCCCCCCCAGAAGCAAAATTTTACAAATGTTCGCTTAAAAAAAACATATATTCAAAGATTATAATAAGATATATTCACAAAAGATATATTCACAACTTTTCAAAAATAGCAGATCTACAAGCTCGCAGCGCGGCACCGGGAGCTTGTATATCTGCTATTTTTCAATAGCTAATATAAAATAATTAAGGCCCCTCCACCTTGGGCCCTAGTGACTCAGTCCCACTTTTCCCCCCCTTGTGACGCCCCTGCTGGTATCAGCTGCGTCGCCACAGCAGAAGTCCGTGGGAAGAGGCGAGGCAAAGGACATTGGTAATCGCAATCGGTCACATTTTCTTTAGCCGCACAAAAACTGAAAGTAGCCTCATGTTTCAGCCTCAGGGCACAGATGTACAGGAGTCACAGCCGTCCGTCCCTTGAGATGGCACTGAGTTAGATCATTGTGAGCGAGTGCTTGTCTAGTCTATAGCTTGTAATCGCATTTGACATGTTTGTCCTGACAACTTCTTTGTATTCTTGTCGCCGTAGTACTCAATGAACTGGAGACTTGTGGATTGAAAGACATAAATGTTATCTCCCCTCTCCTACTATTAGTTTCTACCCTCATTTTGTACACCTAAACTTCCATTCACACCAGTGAGAGAGAGAGAGAGAATGTGTGTGTGTTTGTGTGTGCGTCTGTGTGTGCGTGTGTGTGTGTGTGTGTGTGTGCGTGTCTACCATGTTGAGGCTGGTGAGCTTTATTATATGCAGAGAGTAAGTAGGTTGAAGTGTGTTTGCCATCACACTCTGACATACGGTCTCTATGTGGAAGGAAACAGCCGTGACGTAGAAGGATACCAGATAAAGGTCACATCTTTTGTCTGTGTGTGTATCTATTTGGGCGTGTGTGTGTGTGTGTGTGTGTGTGTGTGTGTGTGTGTGTGTGTGTGTGTGTGTGTGTGTGTGTGTGTGTGTGTGTGTGTGTGTGTGTGTGTGTGTGTGTGTGTGTGTGTGTGAACGCTTGCTGCTGCACCCTCCTCGCCTTGCAAAGCTCATTTAGGGAGAGTATGCTAACCACTTAAGCCCTATGTAATACTTTGGCGCCCGATGGTGTTGCGCAGCGAAACTAGACGATCTACAAGCTCACAGCGCGTCGCATCACAAAGCGCTGTGAGCAGGTCGGCTGTTTTCACTATTTTTGAGTTCCAAGTGGTTATCAAAGGTCCAGATATGATGCACTCTCTTCTCTTTTTTCTCTCACTCTGTCTCACTCTCGTTCTCTTTTTCAAGCGGTATAGAGGTTTCTGGTTTGGCAGCTGCTGAAGGCAGCAAACCAAAAATACTGAAAGATGGGTGGACGGACGGACGGACAGGCAGGCAGGCAGGCAGACAAAGGAATCACCCAAGAGACAGACAGGCAGACGGACAGACCGACAGGCAGGATATGGAGCTGATCCCCCAGAAATAAAGCGGAGGAGTACAGTATAATTTGGGTGTAATTCCAGGTAGCACATTGAGAGAGCAGTGATTTTAGTCTGTGAAGGGGTGCTGAATGAACTTGAATGAACTGAAGGAGAGGGAGGCGTGTGCCTGAATCTGATGGAAGCGGTGTGTGTGTGTGTGTGTGTCTGTGTGTGTGTGTGTGTGTGTGTGTGTGTGTGTGTGTGTGTGTGTGTGTGTGTGTGTGTGTGTGTCTGCGTGCACAGAGGTTGGGGTGAGGGGTGGTGTACTAGTACAAACGCCACCTTTTAAGTCTCAAAAGGAGCAAAGGTCACACTGTGTGTGTGTGTGTGTGTGTGTGTGTGTGTGTGTGTGTGTGTGTGTGTGTGTGTGTGTGTGAGAGAGAGAGAGAGAGAGAGAGAGAGAGAGAGAGAGAGAAACTACTGTGTCTGGGGGAAGGGGGACCACAGACACCACAGTGGACCCCCTTCCTCCAACACACACACACACACACACACACGCACACACGCACACACGCACGCACGCATGCATGCACGCACGCACACACACACGCGCGCACACACGCACTATCCAGGTCTCAATTATAGTCAGTGAGTCAGTGAACCTGTCTGTCTGTCTGTCTGTCTGTCTGTCTCCATTGGTTAGCTGTGGTTTTTTCCTACCCCTTCACTGTGCTAAATAAAGTAGTCCACCCTGGTGTGAGGCCACTGGGCCGGGGCCGTACCACTTGCAGGACACGGGGGTGGGGCGGTCGGCTGACGGACTGTTTTTAGCCTGGGATGGATGGATGGATGGATGGATGAATGGATGGATGGATGGATGGATGGATGGATGGATGGATGCATGGGGCGGAGGTGCTCCAGTTGAACTGGCGTTGGTGCGGTAGGAAGGCTGACCTTCTCCTGAGGACTTGTGGCTTGGTGACTGGGAGAGAGGTTCATGTCATGTGGGAAGCCGCCAGAGACGAGTCTCTGACCCGCTGGTTCCCAGGCACTGGGTCGCAGACACACTTTTATGGGTCCCTTGATTTTTAGTTTCCTACATTTTGTTTTGAATTATTATTAAAATAAAAACATTCACAAAAACAGCAAAAAATGTCATGAATGAAAAACAAATTAATTATTTTCTTTAATTACGCGAAGAAATAAAAGAAACAATCGAAGAAATTCCATAAATTAGAAAACAAATGTCGCTTCGCGCCGCGCTGTGAGCTTGTGGATCGTCTATTTTCACTAGTTTGGGTCCCCGCCCCGGCAAACTCTAATTTCTCTTTTTAGGTCACAGGCAAAAAATGTTGGGAACCACTGCTCTAACCTATTTGGGTCCCAACCCAAGACTCGCAGCTCACAAGGGGTTTCACATCACACTGGGAACTACATTCTTCACTGACCATGAAGTCTATCATTGATCCGTTACACAGGCACGATCACTTTTATTGACTTTTATTTCACATTTGAGTAAACCTTTTTTCTGTTAACTTTTCTTTAACCCCAAAAGTGCATTGAGTTCATTGGTCACTTTTTGCAACCTTTTCTGTTAACCCAAAGGTCCATTGAGTTCAATGGACTTTTTCTGTCCCTTTTCTGATTGGACAATATAATGCCCAATCAGACGGGATTAGTCATCTTCACGTGACATCACAAACTGTAATATAAATGGTAAGACGGAATTCATTTCCCAGCTAATTCCTCGCGGCTCGCGTCAGTGCAACCACACTTGCAATTTCCCAGAATTGTGCCTTTCTAGTTACTATTACTACTACTAATATCATTATTATTATTTCTCTGACACTGTGAATAGGCGATCTACAAGCTCTCAACGCATTCCCAGGAGACACGTTGTGAGCTTGTGCAGTGGATCGGCTGCTTTCACTGAACGTTCGCTTTTTTATCAGAACGGGAAAGCTAGGGTTCAATTGGTCAGAACGGCCACTTTCTCTTACGAAGGGCAGGCTCTCAGGAGGGCTAGTCCCGTTTGGCCGGTGTAGCGATAGGGCGGTCCTTTCCAACAGACTGTAAAGCAAGCGATCTTCATCCCATTCATGCGTGGGCATAAATATAACGATTGCATTCACCACGGCTTCGTAACTCGCGCGGCCGGCCCTGGCCCGCTCTTCGCGGGCACTCGCACCGGTCCGCTGGCCTTCGCGCCGCTTGCAATGTCGTGGACAATAACTGTGACATATAACAATTGTATTGCTCATCAGTACGGTAGGAGAGCCCGTTCGTACATTTGCCCCTGTTAGTCCACTTCGCCGTCTCAACACCGCCCTATCGCTACACCGCCCTATCGCTACATCGCCCTATCGCTACACCGGCCAAACGGGATTTTCCCTCTCAGTAGGCAGTGGTTTGGCTTCCATGTGTGCACGTGCCTGATTTCCATACTAGCTCCTTGTACGGCGAATGAATGGCGATGATTTGAGTTTCCTAGGGACACATCTGTTGGCCGATCGTGTAGGAAAGCAGATGGACTGACAAATGGCGGTGATTGCTCTATTATGTAATTCTGGTTAATGTGAGCGCGCTCGAATGTCTGGATTGATAAAACAAGACTTGATTAACTGGACCTCATGTCACAGGGGTGAAGTTCCCCCCACCACAGAGACCAGGGGTTTGGATCCAGGGGTGTCGCACCAAATTCTGGGCCCTTGGTACAACAAGGATTTGCTTCAATTATATTGTGCTTTAACTATTGAAAAATCTAGCAGATCTACAAGCTTGCAGCGTGGCACCGAGTGCCGGGCTGCGAGCTTGTAGATCTGCTATTTTTTGAAAAATCGTGAGAATTTGCGCAAGTCTTTGAATATTTCAAATCCTTCTAAGGTTTTTTGAAAAATCTATTTTCCTATGTCAGTGGTGCTCAAACCTTTTCATGTCAAGGACCCCCAAAATGATATGTATTTGGCCACGGACCCCCATCTCAAAATATAGTTCCGAGGTCCCCCCAGAAGCAAATGTACGCTTAAAAAATACATCTATCCAAAGATTTGCACACATTTTCACGACTTTAAAAAAATAGCAGATCTACAAGCTCGCAGCGCGGCACTCGGTGCCGCGCTGTGAGCTTGTATATCTGCTATTTTTCAATAGTTAAAGCATAACATAATTAAGGCCCCTCCCTCCACCTTGGGCCCTAGTAACTCAGTCCCACTTTTCCCCCCCTTGTGATGTTCAAGGATAAGAAGCAGGGTGGGGAGGGAGCTGTATTAGCGACTCCTGTTGAGCAGCTAGAAGGACTCGGTTCAGATAATGTCAAGCGGAAAAATGGGAGGCTGACCGCTGGACTGCCTTGCAGAGGATTACTGTGGACCTCAAATCCCAGTGCAAACAATAGATTCATCTTGATAAAGATGTATTTTTTTGGGCCCCACAGAACCTCGTTTAAATACAGGTGTAATTTGTCTAGGCTGAATCATTACGAATGGAAATATGTCAGCTGACAGCTTCTGAGCTCACTTAGCAGAGTTTTGGATTAAAGTGTGCACACATTAGCACGGCGCACACGCACGCCACGCCACGCACGCACGCACGCACGCACGCACGCACGCACGCACACACACACACACACACACACACACACACACACACACACACACACAGTGAGGTCATGCTAGGCCAGCGTAGCACTGTAACGTAATTCTTTGCAGCATTTTGGATCTTGACCGACTCCGGGAATTTCGTTTTCAGCCCCTATTTCTTTTGCCAAAGGTCTGAGCATACGAACAGAAAAGAAACAACACAAAATCACTAGTTAAGTCCTGCTCCATTGAATCATTAGCGGCTGTTTAGAGTGCACAGACGGGGGTTTGCCTTCCGTTAACTTTGCAGCTCTGCCGCGTCGCCTGTGAGCAAATGGTCAGTGAGGTGATGTCTTACACCCACTTCTGTAAAGAGTCTATGTCCTCCCGACAGGGAGAACAACAACAACTTTGAACCACTTTCAACCACTATAACCGTGTATTCTTCGTTGTACAGCAAATGCGAAAATGCAAGTGTCCATGTGGTTAAACAGTAAGTTCTACAAACTGTACAGAAAAGTCAGATCTTGTGACAAAAACTCAAACCAGAGAGAAAAGCTGTACAGTCTGATTTCTCCACCACCACCACCAGCACCATGTTCACTTCCTCTCTCTCCTTCACCGCCTTCAGTCTTCTTGTATTACAACAGAGGAACACTGTCTAAGAAATACCAGACCAGGTCACCACCGCGACCTAGCATTTTCCAACGAGTCTGTGCCCCTAAGCTAGATGCAGAATAGATATTCCACGACCCAACTCTAGAGCGAACATTTTTAACTCAGATCATTGCTTCTGGGGATCCCTGGAGCAACATATTTTGAGATGGGGGTCCGGTCCACGGCCAAATACATATAATTTTTGGGGGTCCTTGACATGACAAAGTTTAAGAACCACTGATATAGGCTGATTCTACAAAATGTCTTCTAAATAGTTTTCTGGGGGAAAAAAAAGTATGTTGCTATATTAGTGGGAAACATTGTCATGTCAAGGACCCCCAAAATGATATGTATTTGGCCGCGGACCCCCATCTCAAAATATGTTGCTCCAGGGACCCCTACAAGCAAAGATTTGAGTTATAAATGTTCACTCTGGAGTTGGGTTTTGGGAATATCTATTCTGCATCTATCTTAGGGGCACAAACTCGTTGAAAAACGCCAGGTCACGTCACCACCACAGCTACTGGGACTCCCACTTGGCCTCAGGGTTCAAGCATTTGTCCAGCAGGCCCCTTGGCTGGTGTAAATGTCCATGGTGATTCACAGAATTCCTCCCTGGTGGCTATTTCATCCAATACATCCCTGGTGGCCATTAAGTCCACCCAGGAATGCGTCTTCACTGACTGACTGCAAAGGAGGCAGTGACATTAGTGACCATGGAGGCATTTAGACAACAAAAGCCCTATTTTCCAAAAAACAGCTGACGCGGTGTGAGCTTGTAGATCTGCTATTTGACCCTTCTCTTGGAGCGGTGAGCCGCAGCAGTGCCGTGCTCGGGAAATCAGCAGTGGTGATCTAACTGCCCAATCCAACCCTTGATGCTGAGTGCCAAGCAGGGAGGCATTGGGTCACATTTTTACAGTCTTTGGTATGACCCGGCCGGGGATCGAACTTCGACTGCCCAGTCTCAGGGCGAACACTCTAACTGCAAGGCCACTGAGCTGACACCAGAAACCAGATAGAAAGTGGTTAATTAGCTACATAGCAACTGTTGGGATCACTGCTTTGTACCGCACTTATACCATGCTAGACTATGCTAGCTTCTGTTAAAGGGCCAGTTCACCTCTGTGACAACCAGATCTTATTTTATTGTTGTTTGGGACACAATCAACACAGTTATTTTTTGTGTTCAATCTGTGTTTTGAGATATTTTAGTATTTCAGCATGAATGATGATGCATTTTGCATAATATGATGCAGCATGATGACTCATATGATGCAAAATGCATCATCATTCATGCTGAAATACTAAATTATGTCAAAACACAGATTGAACACAAAAAAATAACTCAGGAAGTCAGGATTGTGTTGATCGTGTCCCAAACAACAATAAAATAAGATCTGGTTGTCCCAGAGGTGAACTGGCCCTTTAAGGAAGACTGGTACAGGAAGTGCCAGGGCCACATTCAGTGGCGTAACAACCTCAAGATGTTCACCAAAGGTTATTTTTACACAGAATAACGTGGGCTTGACGAAGCCAAGTCTTCAATGGGGGCCCAATCGTTTCCTTTCAAACCGGTGGGCATTTCAAAACAAGTGTCTTTTTTTATTGGATATATTATGTAGTGTGATCATTCAACACGTTTTATTTTGAAATCGTAGCCTACTACTGGATATAGATGCAGCAGCCAACGGACAGTAGAGCTTCATACCACACTGAACTAAGCATAATCAAGTGAATACTGGAGATGTGGCGTAACGGCATGGACTTCTACACAGAGAGGGCAATTCTTTCGCTGCGTTCAAGTTCAGGAGAGTTTGGACAAGGCAATACTCTTGAATGCTGCCTTCATGTATGGCATGGAAAGAGGGGCATTTGCATTTCTTTCACCACAGTAAAAACTGCATTCATGTTCTGGAGAGGGCACTTTTTACAGACGGATAAAAGGGCAGGGGCTAAAGCCCCCTTGATGTCTATGTGTGCACGTACCTGGTGAGTATATTCCCTCAGACAGCTGAAGACATCTCAAACTGACCAATATTTCTTGGCTGGATTCCACACTTCCATCATAGAGAGCATTTCTCACTTCCTAAATCATGGTCTGGTATGGAAGCCACATGGGGAGAAAACAAACTCCAGGGTGTCATGTCCAAGTCAGAAAGATCTCTGGCACAGACCTCCCCCCAATCAAGTCCCATAACATCTCCAGTACACCACCAAGCGCACGCCAGCACGACATCGCTGGCGTCAGCTTATCACAGTGTGTCCAGCAGGGCTGTTCCATTGACTCCACCGTGTCGAATCCAAAGCACTTTCCACTCGCCGCGAAGGACACTGATCCACTCTAATCCAATTAGTTTCAACAGGAGAATGGTTAGACTATAAGTGCCATTAGCCACAATGTGAAATGTTATTGTATGGGTCGTGTTTGTATCAATTTATTATTATTTTTGTGTAAGTTGTTGCTGTCC
>NC_137831.1:32120133-32130133 GCF_963921795.1 Nannobrachium achirus | reverse complement strand
TTTAAAGAAGGATGAAAGGGCAGGGGCTCGAGCCCCCATTGATGTCTATGTGTGCACGTGCCTGCTCACTCACTAGCTCGCTCGCTCACTCACTCACTCACTCACTCACTCACTCACTCACTCACTCACTCACTCACTCACTCACTCTTCATATCTTTCAATCTGGTTCATTTCGGTTCAAGAGGCTTTTATTGGCATAACCATTAAGCGGCGTTCACTCGTCCCATTTCCTCCTGTCTTTATCTGTCAATCAGCATGTCTCTCTCCGCCAAGACAAATCTGCATTTGAGTTATTTTATGCTCCAAAGTCATTTAAATGTCCCTAATTGTTCCTTAATGGATCCGTGTTAAAGGGACGGTGTTTATTTAGTGGTTATTTAAAGAAATATGGGTTGAACGGCGAGCGCGGCAGGAGAACAAGGCTACTCTGTCTCAGTGTAAACATACTATTGCACTCTGTGTGTGTGTGTGTGTGTGTGTGCGTGTGTGTGTGTGTGCAGGGGCGTCACAAGGGGAGGGGGGAGTGGGACTGAGTTACTAGGGCCCAAGGTGGAGGGGCCCTAGTAACTTTAACTATTGAAAAATAGAAGATCTACAAGCTCAAAGCGCGGCACCGAGTGCTGTGCTGCGAGCTTGTAGATGTAACTGAAACTTTGTTTCTGGGGGGTCCCTGGAACTAAATATTTTGAGATGGGGGTCCGTGGCCAAATACATATCATCTTGGGGGTCCTTGACATGATAAAGTTTGAGCACCACTGACATGGAAACATAGGTTTCTTGCACACATTTTCACGATTTTTCCTAAAATAGCAGATCTACAAGCTCGCTGCGAGCTTGTATATATGCTATTTTTCAATAGTTAACATTCATGGGGGGCCCGCAGTGAATCCTTGTACCCAGGGCCCAGAATTTGGTGTGACGCCCCTGTGTGTGTGTGTGTGTGTGTGTGTGAGAGAGAGAGAGTGAGAGAGAGACATGTGTATGCTGTGCTAGCACGTGTGTTTGTATAGGATAGGCTGACGACGGAGAGGTAATGGGGGATTGTGTGTGTGTGTGTTTATTCGGTTAGCGTACACTGTTTCTCTGTTTCTCTGCATCGCCATGCACTGATCCCAGTTGATCCAGGAGATACCCATCAAGAGTTAGTTAATATAACTTAAGATCGTTGTGGTTTCAGAAAGTCATTGCTCAATCAAAGCGTGTGTGTGTGTGTGTGTGTGTGTGTGTGTGTGTGTGTGCGTGTGCGTGTGCGTGAGTGTGTGTGTGTGTGTGTGCGTGCGTGCGTGCGTGCGTGCGTGCGTGTGTGTGTGTGTGACTGACTAAACGAAACAGGCATTCACTTCACAATTCTTTCTAAGCAAACTTACCCTGTTCATTCTGATTGGTCCGTCTGTCAGCACATCCTGCTGTAGCCCCTCCTACCAGGAACCTGGGAGCTTTATCAAGGTTGAATCCTTTTAAACCCCCCACCGCACGCACACACACACACACACACACACACACACACACACACACACACACACACACACACACACACACACACACACACACACACACACACACCAGACACCACTGGCAGAGGCTCAGGGGTAGAGAAATCGTCATTAGAACATGGGGGGGTTCCCGAAGGGTTCCCAGTTCGATCCCGGGCTCCCCCAGAGTTAGTATCGAAGAGTCCTTTAGCAAGACTGAACCCCTAGTTGCTCCTGGTGAGCAGGTTGGTGTCTTGTATGGTTTCCTCTGCTATCGTGTATGAATGTGTGTGTGTGAATGGGTGAATGTAATGCACAATCTCTGTAAAGCGCCTTGGATAAAGGCGCTATACAAATGCACCATTTACCATTTACCCCCCTGGCCTAAAGGGGCATGGGTTCCATCTGTCAATCTCTCAGTAACTCTTGATTACATAATAACTAACATGGATGGTGTGTGTGTGTGTGTGTGTGTGTGGGGGTGTGTGTGTGTGTGTGTGTGTGTGTGTGTGTGTGTGTGTGTGTGTGTGTGTGTGTGTGTGTGTGTGTGTGTGTGTGGGTGTTTGTGTGGGTGTGTGTGTGTGTGTGTTGCTTGCTCCACGTGGTTTGAACGGACAGCTGTGGGAGTCCCATGCTAGTGAACTTCTTCATACACACGCGCGCGCGCACGCACGCACGCACGCACACACAGCACCAGGATATCTATCCAGGAGATTCTACGTGCAGTATATTGCATGTTGCTTAGCCCAGTGGTTCTCAACCTGTGGGTCGGGACCCCCAGGGGGGTCCCCAAATAATTTTGGGGGGTCCCCAGATGATTAGCTTAATGTGCAATGTTGTTTTCTCACTCAACAGTAAACAAACCAACATACATTTTAAGTGTATAGAGGGTAACTGCACATTTCTAAAATGACAATTCAAGGACCTTTAAGACATTTTTAATTCCTCTAAAATGAAACAAATTGTCAAATATTAGAGACAGAAATTGTGAAAATAGCAGATCCACATGCTCTGTGAGCATGTAGAACTGCTATTTTCACAATAGAACTGTGTTAAACTAAATGTAATGCACCTCAACTCTTCCAACTACAAGTAGTGCTTGTCAGGGTAGGGGGTCCCCAGTTCAAAAAATATTATTTTGGGGGTCGCAGCCTAAAAAGGTTGAGAACCACTGGCTTAGCCTACCACCTGGTTTAGGATAGTTTGTGGGATAGTCGAAAGAAAAATTCTCATTGTCTCATAAATTTTTATTTCCCTCTTCGTCTTACAGTCATTTTACCAATTCCCCATGAACAATAAACTAGACTACAACGCTGTCCCTGTTACTGCTAACCCCCACAGTTGTCCTGGGGAAGATGACAAACACATGTCTCTCTCCTCCAAATACACATGGAGTCACCAGCCGCTTTTCCATTCACCTTACAGTGAGGGGTCTCACCAGGAGGACGTAACGTGTGTATGCTATTCCTAAGCCAAACGTATGCAAGTTGTGGGTGGAAGTGACGCGCACACGCTTGAAGCCAGTCTGTTTACTAGCTGGGTAGCTAGTTTGCTAGTCCAGGGGTCTTCAACAGGGGGTCTGGGGCCCCCAGGGGGTCCTCAGAGTTCTACAGGGGGGCCACCAAATCTATGCGTGATAGGATAATTATTTTAAATTAACAACTTGAACCCTCACATCCCTATTCTGAGGAGAACTTCAGCCAAAAATAGCAGATCTACAAGCGCGAGGCGTTGAGAGCTTGTAGATCGGCTATTTTTGGCAAATAGGTTTGGTCTAGAGGTTAAAAAAAAGAGAAGACCAAGTACAGAGTGAAAGTTCAAATTTACTAAGTAAACAATCAACGATTTAAGTGGCTAAATGTCTGGGGGAAAAAAACACATTAAGACAGCAATCTAGACTGATGACAGTGCTGTCAAACAAGTCGATGAAAATCTGCAACACAATTTTATACAATGGAGGGTATGCGCATGCATAAAGTGTATAGCAAATCGAGTGGCAAGTGGACCTTTCTGTTTGGATGTATGGGCTGTCAAGTCCAGAAAGTAGTTTTTGCCACTCAATAGGCTTCCCCGCATAACTTCCTGGTATGATGATGATGTCACGCGCATACCCTCTATATATAGTGGGGGTCCCTGCTTTATCTCCCTCCTTGGCCTGAGAACGTTGAAGACCCCTGCGCTAGTCAAAGCAGGTGATTACCCTGGGGGGGGGGGGGGGGTGCAGTGGCTCAGGAGGTAGAGTGTCGGGTCTGTCCACTTTGAAATCGGAAGGTTCCAGGAGCAATCCCCCAAGTGTCCTTGAGCAAGACACTGAACCCCTAACTGCTCCCGATGAGCAAGTTGGTGCCTAATGGTTTCCTCCTCCATCGGTGTGTGTGTGTGCACGCAACGCATGGGTGAATATACTGCACATTGCAAAAGCGCTACGCTATATACAGTAAATGCACCATTTACCAGGCATAGCCAATTCTATCGACCATGCTTGCTTGTCGAAGCGCGAGGCGACCAGCTGCTCACCTCGGGGAACTCGCCTGCCTCACAAGCCTCAAGGCCTCGCTGTGAGCGTGCCTTCTTCAGAATAGCCAACTAAGCCAAGTATAAAGGGATGTAGGGATGTAGTGTGTGCAGAGGAACACGCTATTGCTTCCCCTGCTGGCCTCCGCTAGTCAGCAGCAGGGGTTTTCAAAGTGGGTGACGGAGCACCCTGGGGTGCCGCAATGGCAGTCCAGGGGTGCCGCGAGACCATTTGATAATATTTGGAATTTATTTGGACACTTGAAAAAATATTTATTATCATTTTAAACTTGAAGTACACAGTTATTTTCAGTCAGTTCTAACCAAAATGGCTATTATCTCAACATTTTCCTCGCAACATAATCACTAAAATATCATTACTGTCAGGCAGAAACCTCTGTCGCACAAAACTAGTGAAAACAGCCGATCTACAAGCACATGTGCTTCAATGTGTGCTATCAATGTTCTTTTTTTAAGTATAAAATTGTCAGTAATTTCTTTGTATATTTAGGTTATGTGTCATATCTGCCATGTGCAACTTCAAAGCCTACAAGCCAAAGAGAAATAAAAACACAGTGACAATTAATCGTCATGTAAAATGTCATAATCGTGACGAGCCGGAGGCACCGATCATGTGAGGAACGGAACCCTAATCTCTGCGAATAGTCGGAACTTGTAGAACGGCAATTTTCCCGTAAAGACATTCGGTATAGAGGCTGGTCAACTAAGTAAGGTTTAAGTGGAGAAATGGACACTTTGCAGTGTACACACAGTGTGAGAGGCTCTGAGAAAGAGGAGAGCACCAGCAAACTGCCTGGAATGTAATGTGTGGTAGTAGGAGGGTGGCGGTTTCTAATTCAATGACACCAGTCTATTTGCATTGCTCATGTTTCCATCTCGCAAATGTCCTCCTTCTGAAACGCTACCGAGAATAGCTTGTTAGTTGACTATGGTAATTGGCTCCAATTTGTGTGTGTGTGTGTGTGTGTGTGTGTGTGTGTGTGTGTGTGTGTGTGTGTGTGTGTGTGTGTGTGTGTGTGTGTGTGTGTGCAGCATGTGCGCAGCATGTGCATGCATGCATGTTTGTTTAATACCAGGGTGAGTCACTATGTGTGTGTGTGTGTGTGTGTGTGTGTGTGTGTGTGTGTGTGTGTGTGTGTGTGTGTGTGTGTGTGCACACTTCATGTGCATGCATGTATTTATTTAATCCCAGAGTGAGTCATTGTGTGCGTGCAACGTGTGTGCGTGCACTGTGCGTATATGTGCAAATGCCTGTGTGCTTGCAAGACAGACAGACATACATACAGTGGACAGACCGAATACTCGATCGATCCCTTGGGAGAAGTTGTGGTGTTAAATTGCATGACGTATCCCTCGTACACCACAAGTCTATGTGTGTGTGTGTGTGTGTCTCTAAACTAGTGGAAACGGATCACCGTGTTACCCTTGTCTTCCAGAACATTGTATATCAGCTCAGTGACTCATTCATAGACGCCGTGACCGAGAGGCTAAATATACCAGCATGGGCTCTGCGGAAAACTCCTGTTTCCTCCAGTCAAACGTACTTACCCCTCCGTAGGCCTGTCACAATTGTTACATAATCGTCTAATCGCAATTATTTGACGTAAAAGCAATTATTCTGTCATAATTGTCATAATCGTTTCCGTGTTGAAAAATGTTTATATAGTTTGAAACATTTTCAAAAATAGTGGAAATAGCCGATCGACAAGCTAACAACGTGCCGTGATGCGACGCGTTGTGAGCTTGTAGATTGGCTATTTCCACTATCAATGTTCTTTTTTAAAGTATAAAGTTGTCAGTCGTTTCTTTGTATATTTAGGTTATGTGTCATATCTGCCATGTGCGACTTCAAAGCCTACAGCCATACAGAAATGTAATTGTCAACGACAAAAACACAATTAAATTGTTAATTGCAATTATTTGAGTGACAATTAATCGTCATGTAAAATGTCATAATCGTGACAGCCCTACCCCTCCGGTACTTAGCGTGCCTCATTTAGAGATGTCAGGTTGAAAGGAGTTAAAGGAGTAGTTCACCCGCCAAAATGACTTTTTTTCTATTGATTAGTCACGCTCCTAAGACAAAAATTTGATTCGAGTAAATTAACCACCATTGATTCCGGATGGGGACCCGTTTCGAAACGGGTCCCCATCCGGAAAGAATGGGGGTAAATTTATTGTTATCACATTTTTGTCTAAGGAATGCAACAAAACACTAAAAATATTATTGAACTCTAGTCTCCATGGTGTGACTAATCATCAATCATTTTGGGGGTGAACTACTCCTTTAAGTCTGTCTCTTGTGTTTTGTTTTTAAATAAATATTTAACCATAGAAAAGTATCCACAAGAGCTTGTGATTAAATACTGTAACCAAATTGCATCCATTGTAACACAAGTTCTTTTCTTTCCATTTCCTGAAAAGTAATGATTTTGGACATACAAGGTTTCTGCCAGTGCAAGTGACAAGTGGTATTTTGCCACCTTTGTCAATAAATTGGCGCACTGCCTCGGCAAATGTTACAAATGTATACAAATGTTATATAGTTTTTAAATGTATCGACATGTGTTCATGAATGTGCCACATTCTTATTATTGAAATAATGTTAATAACGTTTTGAAACTTCTACAAAGGCAACATGAATGGCATGTATGTCATGCGTTACTCCGTGTCAGTGTTTCTCAAAGTGGATTCCAGGGACTCTGTCAGTTGCTTTAGAGGGGTCTAAATTGACATACACAACTCTGTAACTGACAGTGTACAAATGGAACCAAATGAACCCTAACGGGTTCATTTGGTTCCATTTGTACATTGTCAGAGTTAAGAGGAGACGTTGAAATTTGAATGTTGATGAGAATGAGAAACACTGCTCCATGCTACATCATGGCTAATCTCTCTCCCTGTCTCTCCCAACCTCCAGCCTTTCTCAGCTGACCAGATGGATGACTTTAGCAGTGAATTATTCAGCAGTTTCTTTGAAGACCACATATTAGAGCGTCCCCTATTGGCAGACAGACCCTCGCCGCTACACATGGACCTGGACGGCAGCCCAGGTAGTTTCCTTTGCTCTTCCTCTGAGTACCAATATATCAACCGCAACACAAGGAAAACATGGACTATCTAAAGTGTGTACGGTAAAACAAATTATATAACATATTTAACTCATTGAATGCCATTTCAAGATGGCCCCCAAGTACCAGACTGCCACTATCCTAGATTTCTAGTGCACGGATCAATTTTTAGTGCACGGATCGTGCACGCCCATGCACCATATATGCATCATATGTGTAGTACTTTTTAACAGCTTTCAAACAAAAAAATCCGCTTGGAAATCCGTTCAGGCATTCATGAGTTACAAGCCTTCAAAGTCAGACAAAACAACACTGCCACCTTCCTAAATTTCTAGTGCACGGATACATTTTTAGTGCACGGATCGTGCACGCCCATGCCTAGATCATGCACCATATGTATAGTACTTTTTAACAGCTTTCAAACAAAAAAATCCGCTTGGAAATCCGTTCAGGCATTCATGAGATACAAGCCTTCAAAGTCAGACAAAACAGCCATTTTTGACATTTTGAAAGATGTGTTTGTTATGGGGCTAAACATGCCATTTCGCAATTGCGATCATGCCTAATACATTTGAGGCATTTTTAGAAATTTTTTTATAAAAAAAAATTTTGAAAAAAAAAAAAAATATATATATATTTTTTTTTTTTCAAAATGGCTTCCAACTCGGGAAACTCGGGCTGTGGCAGCCTGGGACTACTGTAATAACTCGTGAAACTCGTGCCTTGGCAGTCAATGAGTTAATAGAATTTACCAGACTTGCAGTATATGTCTACATACCGTTGTTCCCTGTTGAGATTGGCACATTTCACCCAGGTTTTTTCATCTCACTCACGTCACTTTGTCTGCTGACCTCACTCAGCAATGAAATAAACAGAAAATAAACAATTCACAGGAGGCAAGCAGTGATCACCCCATGATGTGCACTGCAATGTATGTTTCAAATGCACTACATTCAGCAGCGAAGTGTGATGTCACTTCCGTGAAATGGCGTGAAATGTCGCCCTCTACGGGGTTCATGCTGGTATTGTTTTGTATTCAAATCGCCATTGGGGAATTTGCGATTGCCGCATATAAGAACTGTGTTAAAAATATAAACACACCATGTGCGCGGACATGCTCTCAGCGACAGTCTGTCCCAGACACGAGTGTCTCTCTGTAGTTTCCAACATTTAGGACAGCGTTGATTACATTTTCTCTGACAACAGGCTATATCAGATATGAATGAATATCATAAACTATGCAGAACCCCCCCGCTGACAGAAACGCGCACATGGTGTGTTTATTTTTTTTAACACAGTCCTTATATGCGGCAATCGCAAATTTCCCAATGGCGATTTGAATACAAAACAATACCAGCATGAACCCCCTAGAGGGCGTCATTACGCACAAATGACGACATGGCTTCGTTTCTCTATTGCAGGCATTTTTTGAGAGTGAAAAAAAAAGAAGAAACATGTGACATGTGTGATCTGGGCAGCTTGCCCCAGGAAATGTGCCAATCTCAACAGGAAACAACGGCATGTCTACATACCTTGATGAAGCCCTGTATGGGTGGAAACCTTGGTTGTTCAAAGACGGGAGAGCAGTTTATTGTGTGCGGACATTCCTTTTTTTCTTCACTCGATTATTTTTGGGTGTTTAAAGACTGTGGGGATCCTACCCTTTTTCATATATATATATATTTTTACATAAGTATCTAAAACATACCCTGAAAGTATACAAATGTATCACTAGGAGTGCTACAAATGCAATAAATGAGTGTAGCGTAACACAAATCAGACTCTAAATTTAAAAAATCATTACAAAACAAGACTTTCATCACTTTGTCACTCATCAGTTCCAAACCCATGCATGGGCCTAGCACAAATGTTGGCCAATTTGTCCAAACATGGATACAGAGTGCCACCATTCACTGCACTTTATTTTGAAGAACCCTGGAAGCCACAATCGTGTCCATGTTGTGGAAATTCACTAAATCCGGATGTAGACCGGGATTTTTATACTTTCACACGGAAATGAAAGATTCGTTGCGGCCCATGCAGTGTCTCTTGGCGATCGAAGCTGGTTACCATGGTAACCAGCTAACATGTCCCTAGTCCCTTAATGAAGTTGTTGAAAATGTCCTCAAAATGTTTCTTAAATTGAACAGTATGGGGTGATGGTGTTGCCAAAATGGGAACAAATTTGGCTGTGTCTGCCCAGTCAATCATCTTAACACCTGTACATTATCCATACAGGTGTCAGAAACAAAGGTCTAGCTTTCATCTTCACCCTTGCGGCTTTATTTTAAAAATACATTGTTTTTTTCTCTGCCAGATATCCAGCAAGAACACAGCTACTCTCTCAGTGAAGACTCCGCCCCGCAGAGCCCTGCCCTGTCAATCAAAATGGACCAGGACTCTGGTACGTCTCTCTGAAAGAAAGTGTTTTATATTGTTTATCCATCCATCCTTCCATCCATCCATCCTGCCATCTGTTAGTGATCCTACAACATGTAGGTGTGAGCTGCTCTGGTCAGGGCAAACACCCTCTGAAGGGCTGTTTATAGTTCCGTACGTTTGATTTTGTGTACGTTTTAACATACGTTAATTATGTCGGAATGCATAGTTCCTCTACGTTATGTGCGGGCCGACCTGCCCTCCGCTTCAATTCTGCTCCCGTTGAGACTGCTCACCTGTATTGCACCTCGCAGCACACAAGGGCACTCAGGGCAGAGCTGCAGAACAGAGCGATTCGAAACGCAAGTGAGACGGATTTTGGCTGAATGAACCACACTCACTGAGTAGCCCCCATCTCTCGAATCTAGGGATGGGTATCGTCTGCGATACTTTTAATGGTATCGATTCATGATGTCGATACTATCGAGTATCGGTTCACGTAAAAACGAACGATACCTCGTTCCGATACTTTTGAACAATAAT
>NC_137831.1:32112633-32115133 GCF_963921795.1 Nannobrachium achirus | reverse complement strand
TGTATTCTGCCAAGGGACCACAATAAGCGTACAGTATAGAAAATCGCCTGGTGTTTATGCTAACTTTTTGCATAAAAGCACCTCTTGAAAAGCCAAATAAATTATACGCGTAGGTTGTATAATCCTTTTTCTTATGTTCTCCATTCAAAGTGAAGACTTTATTCAGGGGGAGGTTCAGTCAGTGTTTAGTGGTGCTAAAAGGAATTCGAGGGGATTGTGGGCGCTCTCGGTAATAATGGTTGAAAACTACTTTAGTCCTACAGCCTTGACGGCACTGTTAATTTCCCCTCAACAATTCCTTCCTATATAATTTATACATATGCTGCACCATTCAAAGTTTTACTCCAGTTTCATGCATGGAAAACATTAGAAATTTAGAAAATATATTTTTTAACCAAGCGTGACTTGACCGTACAATACCTAATGTTGAGATTCTTTGTGAACTTATTCACTGGTAGACTTGCTTTTTTCCAAAGACAGAAGAATTTAAGCATGGTGCAATATTTTCTGATTGATCTCATTCGTGGGATCAGTCAAACAGGACTATATGCAGTTAATCTTGGCTGCATAAAAGGACAAGGAATGTTCAAATTGGCTTCAATGTAGATCAGATATCAGATACTTGTGTCTAGTTGGTTTCATATCTGGGCCAAAAGTCCTGACAAGATCAAGAGCCTAGCTTTGAGCCTTTGAGAAAAGTCCTGTTAAAGATCGTGTCAGATTAAAAGATTCATTTATCCACACATGTTAACCCAATGTTATACTTAGATAGCATGTTGAAAATTATGTTATCAGCTCACAGGTATGAGATGTTGCTTGCAAAAAAGTTACAGTTCTGTTTGCTGAAGGCACAGAAATATATCGTCACTGTCGGGCAGAAACCTTGTATCTCCAAATTTCAAATGTGTAAATTTTTTGGTAAAGCAAAGTCCTGCTTCATCATACAAGACCGTCACACAAAACCAGTGAAAGCAGCCGATCTACAAGCACACAACGTCTCACGATGCGAGGCGTTGTGTGCTTGTAGATCAGCTGTTTTCGCTAGTTTAGTACATTTTGTAGACGATAAATACAAAACAAACTGTTTTGGACATACAAGGTTTCCACCCGACACCGACGATATACATGTATGAACACACCTGTTTAATGCTTCGTAAGGTGAAACCCTTCAATAATAATAATACAAGTAACATTTATGATACAAGTGGATATTAATTCCTTTCACTTTCTCTGATTCTATCCATCTTTCTCTCTCTCTCTCTCTCTCTCTCTCTCTCTCTCTCTCTCTCTCTCTCTCTCTCTCTCTCTCTGCTTTTTTGGCTGTGCTGTTATTCAATCAAGAGTGGATGCAAGCTGTTTTACTGCAGCTTCCACTGCTGTGCTCTGCGCTACTGTTTTTAATACCGCGGCCGGCCTCCTGTCGTCTCCTGAAGTTCCATCCCACTGGGATCAAACGCACAACAAGCCCCGGTCTCTGCTCCACTAACGAGGGCTAGCGCCAGTCAAACCCCCCACTCCTCCCCTCCACACTCCACCCAACCGGCTCCCTAGAATTAGTGCCAGAAGCCACTGGCCACTAGCCAGTAACTGGAGGTGGGGTTCAAATGTCTCTATGGTGTGGTATAGAGCAGGGGTCTTCAACATTTTCAGGCCATGGACCCCTTAAGACAGACATGAAGCAGGGACCCTCACCACCTTTTCATAGATTCCTTAGTTTCATTGTTTGACAGCACAATCATCAGAGTATTTTGGATTCATGTCAATTTGTGTTTTCGGATATTTAACCACTTGAACCGTCAATACTTAATAAACTTGACCTTTCATTACTGTACTTAGTCTGCTCTTTTTCCCCTCTACACCAAACCTCTTTGCCGAAAATAGCCGATCTACAAGCTCACAATCAATACTGATTGATTGGTTGAATATTTTATTATAGGTTTGCATAGGAAAAGGTACAGGACAGTATAGTTCACTGGTACAAGGTCAACTAAAAGGATAAACACCGTTTGGGCTTGTTTCAATTTACAACTCATACTCATACAACATTAAAAACTGAATATTTTATTTTAAGTCTAATTGCTCGGTGTACGGGGTCTATCCTTCACCTATGTTCTAGTGTTAATGAATGTGTGTGTGAATGGGTGAATGTAATGCAGAATCTCTGTAAAGCGCCTGGGTTAAAGGGCCATGACATTGGTCTGAAGGTTCATTAGTCCAAATTTGTTAAGAATACTATGCCTAACTCTAACTCTAACCCTAACCTTAACCTCAGTAACCCTAACTAAATTCGGACTAATGAACCTTCGGACTAATGAACCTTCGGACCAATGGGCAGTCCCCGGTTAAAGGCGCTATATAAATGCACCATTTACCATTTATCATAAGTAGCCTAATATTTGAATCCTCAGAAATAGTGCACGGTGTGCAGGTCCCCTTGTGTAACTAACTTTCTATGGTCCTCTATTCATCATCCGATGGTCAGCAGCAGCTTCTGGGATCA
>NC_137831.1:32032633-32107633 GCF_963921795.1 Nannobrachium achirus | reverse complement strand
CCTATTCTAATGCCCACCATTGTGCCGTAGGTCAGTGGATCTCAACCTTTTCAGTCCGAGACCCCCAAAATAATCATATTTTAACTGGGGACCCCCCACCCTGACGAGGACGAAGAGTTGAAGCATTACATTTTGTATAACACTGTTCTATTGTGAAAATAGCAGATCTACATGCTCACGACGCCTCGCGTTGCGAGGCGTCGTGAGCATGTAGATCAGCTATTTTCACAATTTCTGCCTCAAATATTTGACAATTTGGCCAATGTTTAATTTGTCATTTTAGAGGTATTAAATAGTCCTTAAATTGTCCCTTTAGAAATGTTGGTTTGTTTACTGTTGAGCTGTTGCACATAAAGTTTATCGGTTGCACATAAAGTTAATCAGTTAACCGACCCACAGGTTGAGAACCACTGCAGTAGGTGACACACAGACAGATCACTACAGAGTTCTTATACTGCTCGGATGAATAATCACAGAAACCAAATATTTCCAAACGTCATAGGCTAATGGCATGGCTCATTTGAACGAGTGTAGTACCAAAGTTCAAAAAGGCGGTTGACCCTGCTGGACTTGAATGGGGCCGACTCAGCATTTCGGAGACGGAATTGTACTACAGCACTTCCAACAGACTGACAACAGCTGCTTGCGAGGAGCTTCATCATGAGTTTCCTTCAGCGACGAGCAGAGAATGTTAGAAAGGCAGGGGCTGAAATTTCTAAAAGGGCCTTGTGGTGAAAATATTGAAAATAGCAGACCTCCAAGCTCACAACGCCTCGAGGGCTTGGAGGTCGGCTATTTTCAGTACTTCATAACACACTAAAGTAAGCATAAAAAAGGCAATACTGGAGATGTGCTGTGGATTTCTGGACAGTGAAGTCAATTCTTTCAACATAAGATGCTGCATTCAAGTTCATGAGAATTTGGACAAGGCAATTCTCTTGAATGCTGCCTTCGGGTATGGCATGGAAAGGGGTCATTTGCATTTCTTTTACCACAGTAAAAACTGCATTCATGGTCTAGAGAGGTACAGATGGATAAAAGGGCTCGGGCTCAAGCCCCCTTTGTTGTCTATGTGTGCATGTGCCTGGTTTCCTTCATGGCCTGTGCTTCGTACTGACCATGAAAACCTGAGTAAACTGACAATGGACGCAAACCGACTACAAAACCCAAAGAGTCCACTGTGTAGAGCCAGGCTCTCCAGCCTCGCTGCTCAGCCTTAAGTGCTAGTTTCTAGTCTATCTCACATTGTCAGCCGTGTCTTCCAAACGGAGCAATCAACTCGGCAAAATGAATCACCCCATGAGTATTCAACCACAATAGTCAGCAGTGATTGTCTTGCTCTGGCAGAGCTGTACGTGGGTCTTTGCCTGCCCACATCTACAAAACCATAGATTCCTCAAGCTGTCATAACTTGTTCTCGCCATTATAATTCTTTCCGAACTTAGCTCACGTTCTTCTAGCGCAATGTTTCTCAAACGTTCTCATTTCAAGGTCTCCCCTTAACTCTGACAGTGTACAAATGGAATCAAATGAACCCGCCAGGGTTCCATTTGTACACTGTCAGAGTTACAGACTTGTATGACTCAATTTAGACCCCCCTAAAGGAACCCACAGAGTCCCTGGAATCCACTTTGAGAACCACTGTTCTAGCAAATCTAGCCTATTCATGAATCAGATTTTGCAGCATGTGTGTTTCTTCGTTTTCCAGCTGCCCAATGCATTCTCGCTCTTAGCATTTTTCTCACTTGTGTTGTTCAGTTAAGCATTAATACACAAAACAGAGTGCTATACTGTGAGATATTGGCACATAGGGGCGCTATTTAAATTCAAGCTATTATTCGTATACTTATTGGTTTGCTGGAGTCTTAGATCAGCGCACCGGTACCAATATCGCACAACCTCAAGTGTCTTTATTAACTTATTATACTGTACAGTTTCATTATCATTGTTTATAGCCAAGACGAGGACGACACAAGCTATTATAAATGTTTATTTCTGCAAAGAAAATAGTTCCTCCATTTCTTGTTCTCTTATCAGCACGCCCACATTTATTGTGTTGTCTGTTTAGCTAACTTTGTGTGTGTTTGTGTTGTTTGTCTAGGAGTGTAACCATGAAGATATGAAGCCGGTAGCCATCAAAGATGAGCCCAGAGAGATGGGACAGTACCTTAGCCTGCCTAATGGTACTAAAAAAACAGCAATTGCACACACCAAATGCATACATGCAGCCACTTGCAACGCACGCACACATGGACACATATCATATGTATACGCAACACAATTAGGCCTGTCACAATTATTACCATCCATCCATCCATCTTCAACCACTTATCTGGAATCGGGTCGTGGGGGTAACAGTTCCAACTGAGACTTACACATTTCCTTATCGCGAGCAACTTCCTCCACTCCCTCAGGGAGTACACAGAGGCGTTCCCCGGCCAGTTTGGAGATATAATCCTTCCATCTGGTCTTTGGTCTGCCACGGGGTCTCCTCCCAGTGGGACGTGCATCGAGGACCTTCCTAGGAAGGCACTCGGGGGGCATCCGAACTAGATGCCCGAACCACTTAAGCCGACTCCTTTCCAAGTGTAGGAGCAGCGGTTCTATTCCAAGTCTCTTGTCTAATCGCAATTATTAGACATGATTGCAAATATTTAGTCATAATTGTCATAATCGTTTCCATGTTGAAAAATGTTCATATATTTTCAAACATTTTCAAAAATAGTGGAAATAGCAGATCTACAAGCTCACAATGCGAGCTATTTCCACAATCAATGTATTTTTTTTAAAGTATAAAGTTGTCAAATATGTCTTTTTTCTTTGTACATTTAGGTTATGTGACATATCTGCCATGTGCAACCTCAAAGGCAAAAAGCCAACCAAAAATGTAATTGTCAATGACAAAAACACTATTAAATCCTTAATGGCAATCATTTTAGTGACTATTAATCATCATGTAAAATTTCAAATTCGTGACAGCCCTAAACGCAATCATACACACTCACACAAACAAACAAACATGCACGCACGCACAGACTACACCATCGCAGCAGTTCGCATCTGTATGTCTCTGTGTGTGTGTGTGTGTGTGTGTGCGTGTGTGTGTGTGTGTGTGTGTGTGTGTGTGTGTGTGTGCGTGCGTGCGTGCGTGCGTGCGTGCGTGTGTGTGTGTGCGCGCGCGCGTGCGCGTGTGTGTGTGTGTGTGTGTGTGTGTGTGTGTGAGTGAGTGAGTGAGTGACGAGTGTTTTACTGTCAGAGATTCCAAAATGCTCCACCTGCGTCACAGTGACTCACTCCTGTTAGTCGTCACACACGGTTACGCAGACATCATACACGCACGCATTGATGCAGGACAGATCCTAGTTTATTGTGTCTCTCCTGGCTTGTAACAGGGCAGAACATCTCCACGTCTGTTCCTGAGCTGCGTCAGAAGAACTCATGTGATTTATCCATTTTGTCACTTGTATTTTAGACCCAATGATTTATGGCTAAATCAAAACAAACCAGGGCTGCATCTATCTATTATTTTCTTCACGCAGGGGTCTTCAACAGGTGGTCTGGGACCCTTTTGGCAAAGAGCTTTGGTGTAGAGGGGAAAAGGAGCAGACTAAGGCCTAGGCTACACGGAGCTGGATATTTCATATATCCCGGTTTTTCAGATATCCACAAAATATCTAGGTCCACATGACAAAAATATCTAGGTCTAACAAGCACACACACAGTAAAGTCTTCAGAGATATCCGGGTTCCCTGTCTACACGGATCCAGTGAATCGGATATTTTTCAATCTCTCCACTTATTTATCCGGTTTAAAAAATATCCAGTTTCACTGCCGAGTGCCGAAATATCCAGCTTCATGTGGCTGCAAGCCCCAACAGCACAAAACAAATTCTAGCTTCAGAAATATCCAGCTCCATGTAGCCGGCACCTAAGTTTATTAACCCACTAAGCACGCCGTCTAAAAGTGGTCTAATAGTGGTATAGATTTGAAAGTTTTTTTGTTGTCTAAACTTAAACTAGACGACTAATAGACGTCTAATAGTTGTCTAAATGCAGACCGTCTATATTTAGACGACTATTAGACGTCTATTAGTCGTCTAGTCTAAGTTTAGACGACAAAAAAACTTTCAAAAACTTTTTTTGAATATGATTCCGATGTCTTCTATATCCTTCTAAGGTTTTTGAAAAACGCATGTTTCTATGTCAGTTACAAAATGTTCGCTTTTAAAAAGATATATTCAAAGAGTTGCAAAAAAGTTTCAAAAATAGCAGATCTACAAGCTTGCAGCGGGCACTCGGTGCCACGCCGTGAGCTTGTATATCTGCTATTTTTCGATAGCTAAAGTCTCAAATAATTCCAGGTTAATTGAAATGGATTAAATCAATGGGGTCGCCTAACCGCTGCATACCCACAAAAAAAAACGACCTTTTTCAGACGACGGCCTCCAGCTGCCCCCGACGCCGCCCAGCAGCAGCCACGGCAGTGACAGCGACGGCTCGCTGCCCCCCTCCTCGCCCCACCTCCTCCACACCCCCGCCTCTCCCCACCTCCTGCTGCCCCCCTCCTCCCCCCAGCAGCAGCAGCAGCAGCAGCAGCATCAGAGGGTGGGAGGCCGCGCCTCCTCTGCCTCCTCCTCGGCCGCCATCTCCTCCTCGCCGCTCCTCACGGCGCCCCACGTGAGTAGAGCTCCTCTCCTCTCCCGTTCTCCTTTCCTGTTCCTCGTCTCTTAGTATATGAGGATTGAATGTCCCTGAGGAGTCTCAGAAGTAATGTTGGAGAACCCAGACCGGTGCCTGTTGGGCCGAATAGTCACCATTGCACCATCTCCAAATTTGGTCACTTGTTTCATCATGTCAGACAGACATTATTTGGGCATTGTTTCAGCATGCGGCTGTTACCACGGTGGCAACACTGTTTAATATCAGTGATGTCAGCATGCAAACGGTTTCACCCGTTTATGCCCATATATGGTGTTCTGTGATGTCGGGCATTGTTTCAGCATGTGGCTGTTACCATGACGGGGACACTGTTTAGACGGCAGACAGACATTCCGTAAATGAATAGTTAGATTGTTCCTAGTGTTATACATACTTCCAACCAGGTGAAGAAATCACAGATTGAGGTCGTAGAGAGGCTATTTGTGCTGCGCAACATGCTTTCATAGAAGGCTGGCTTCTATGGATTCCAAATGACTGAAATCAGTCGTGGCGACTGAGAACTTTAATCCATTGCAAATTGAACAACATTTGAACAACAACTATGGTGTGTCCTTTTTGCAGAAGCTGCAGGGCTCAGGACCACTGCTGTTGACGGAGGAGGAGAAGAGAACCCTGGTGGCAGAGGGATACCCAGTGCCCAACAAACTGCCTCTCACCAAGAGCGAAGAGAAGGCCCTGAAGAGAGTCCGACGGAAGATCAAAAACAAGGTGCGTCGATAAAGACAGAGGGATGGGGGAAAGTCTTCACAGATTAGAGGGGAAATAGCAAGGGGACACGGTGACGCAGTCGGTAGTGCTGTCGCCTCACAGCTAGAAGGTCCTGGGTTTCATTCCCACTGGGGACGCTGTGGTCGCTGAGGGTGTGTTCTCTCCTCCGTGTCATCAGTGGCCATACCCTATGTGGGGTTGGCAAAAGAGCCTTTCTGTGTGGAGTTTGCATGTTCTGCCCGTGTCCCCTAGGCCTAGGGTAGGTCCCCTCACAAAAGACATGCAGTAATCCTGGTGTCTATACTGTCCAGCCGGGGCGCCTGATGGAGGGGAAAGGAACTGGTTGGAATACAGTGTTCCTTCCACGCGCTACGTCCAGCCGGGGAAACTCCCCCTGTCAGGTGAAAAGGAGCGGCTTGTACTCCTCATGCATAGAAGGAAGCATGAGGTCAGTCCGTTGCTCTCCCCAGGTTGGCAGAGGGAGTGTAGCGCCCTGGATTACATTAGACAATTGCCACTGGGTGTAAAAAAAGTGTTACAAAATCGTGGGATGAAAATGTAGGAAAAAACGATTAGAGGGGAAATAGCAACGTGTTTGTGCCGTTTAGAAATTAGCTGGAGGATAAACTGAAGTGAAGCAGGTGAGCCGTTTGAGGCAGAAAGGTGCGCGGGTATCTATTGGACGTCACACCCCTGTTCCCAGGGGCGTCACAAGGGGTAGGAAAGTGGGACTGAGTTACTAGGGCCCAAGGTGGAGGAAGGGGCCTTAATTATTTTATTTAGCTATTGAAAAATAGCAGATATACAAGCTCACAGCGCGGCACCGAGTGCCGCGCTGCGAGCTTGTAGATCTGCTATTTTTGAAAAGTCGTGAAAATGTGTGCAAATCTTTGAATATATGTATTTTTTAAGCGAACAATTGTAACTCAAATTTAGCTTCTGGGGGGTCCCTGGAACTCAATATTGTGAGATGGGGTTCCGTGGCCAAATACATAGCATTTTGGGGGTCCTTCACATGAAAAGGTTTGAGCTCCACTGACATAGAAACATAGGTTTTTCAAAAAACCTCATAAGGATTTGAAATATTCAAAGATTTTCATGATTTTTTCAAAAATAGCAGATCTACAAGCTCGCAGCGCGGCACTCGGTGCCGCGCTGTGAGCTTGTATATCTGCTATTTTTCAATAGTTAAAGCACAGGGGCCCCGCAGTGAATCCTTGTACCCAGGGCCCAGAATTTGGTGCGACACCCCTGGAGCGTCACACGTCCTGTTCCCACTCGGCTGTGCTTTTTACACAGACATTAATCCAGCTCTGTGACGACCTCCACTGCCAGCTCAAAGGAGGCACAACAATGGCCCCCATTCTGTGTCCCCTTACCTTTTATGCAGTACGGTGGAGGCTGTGTAAAAGGGGCTTATGACTCACTGTGTACTAGACAAATTACTGAATGGCCATTTTCCGAAGCATAGGGGGCATGTGGCTTTTTGGAAGTAAGCCATTGGATTCCATTCATTTCAGTGTGGTATAAAAATCAACATTGCTTGATATTCTAATATCCAGTAATTCAACACGGTCAACTTTATTGGGGCTCTATTTTCAGGGTTACGTTATCATTGCATTTTGATTCATGTTAAAGCATTTTGAAGCACAGGTTGATGTCACGAGTATGACATTTTACGTGACGATTAATTGTCACTCAAATAATTGTGATTAACAGTATAATTGTGTTTTTGTAGGCTTTGAAGTTGCAAATGGCAGATATGACGCATAACCTAAATATACAAAGAAATTACTAACATATTTGATCGGCTATTTGGAAATAGCCGATCTTGTAGAGCTACTATTTCCACTATTTTCGAAAAGGTTTGAAAATATATATATATATATTTTTTCAACGATTGCGATTATGACGATTATGACAAAAATAATTGTGATGATGTCAAATAATTGCGATTAGACGATTATGTAATAATTGTGACAGGCCTAGCCATAGCCTTCCTCTGGGTTACTGTGAGAGTGTTGACTTTTCAATGTGTCCTTGTCTTTCTCTAGATCTCAGCTCAGGAGAGTCGACGGAAGAAGAAGGAGTATGTGGAGTGTCTGGAGAAAAAGTAAGAGTGAGACACAAATTAGTCTAAATTTCTGTCTGTCTGTCTGTCTGTCCTCACCTCCTAATAATCCCTACTTCCTATTTCATCCTTCACATCCTCTCTCTCTCTCCCTTCTCTCTCTCTCTCTCTCTCTCTCTCTCTCTCTCTCTCTCTCTCTCTCTCTCTCTCTCTCTCTCTCTCTCACTATTTACTTTGGCCAGAATTGGGAACAGTAACAATGAAATATTAAATGTAAAAAATAAAAATAAAAGATTGTAGGAAGTCCACTCCCTATCCCCAAGGTATATAGAGTGTTTTTATTTTTAATTCCCTGGCAGGATTTGGTCCTGGATGAAAAATAACCCTGCGAAGACCACAGACTTTTATTAAACCAGGATTTGTTGCTATAGGTAAAATAATTACCTTGGAACATGAGCTTTTATTAGAACAGGATTTCATCCTATTGGTGAAAAATAACACTCGATTTCACTCACCTCACAAGTTTACTCAAGTTCTCAGGTAGCAATAACAGAATGACTCGAATTGGCACTACCATTATGAAGTCTAAACTGTGTCAAAGTCTAGTACCTAAAGCTGCTCTTCTGCAGTCAGGGGTGTCGCACCAAATTCTGGGCCCTGGGTACAAGGATTCACTTCAATTATTTTGTGCTTTAACTATTGAAAAATAGCAGATATACAAGCTCACAGCGCGAGTGCCGCACTGCAAGCTTGTAGAATATTTCAAATCCTTCTAAGGTTTTTTGAAAAACCCATGTTTCTATGTCAGTGGTACTTTTTCATGTGAAGGACCCCCAAAATGATGTCTTTGGCCTCAACATATTTAGTTCCATGGACCCCCCAGAAGCAAGATTTGAGTTACAAAATGTTCGCATAAAAAATACATATTTTCAGAGATTTGCACACATTTTCCCGACTTTTCAAAAATAGCAGATCTACAAGCTCGCAGCGCGGCACTCGGTGCCACGCTGTGAGCTTGTAGATCTGCTATTTTTCAATAGCTAAAGTATAAAATCTCCATCTTGGGCCCTACTCCCCCCCCCCCCTCCCCTTGTGATGCCCCTGGATGCAACCCTAGCAGTTGCATCCAGATATCAGTGCAATAATTCAGTCAAATGACTCAACTTCTCCAGCTGAGAGGAACATCATATTTCTCTGTACTGTAGCTCTTTTCTTAAAACATGTTTAGAAGGTGCTTTCATGGGTCCAAACCCAAAGGAATTGACTCAAAATGGACGCATTTCATGCTCTGAGTTATATCACAACGTATTTTATAATGCCTTGTGACTTGTTAATTAACTATGAGTGTAAGAATTCATACCACTGAGGATTTGACTGTGTATTTTTGGCCGGGGGGGGCGTTTTCCTTCCTGCACTGCTTTGTACCTGCTGACCCCAGAACAAGGTCCACTTCCAGCTGTGACTTTTGTGAATTGTTCTGCACCAAGCTGTACTACTTTCCAGACCTCCTTCCAGCTCTGTTCCATCTCTCTCTCTCTCTCTCTCTCTCTCTCTCTCTCTCTGCCTCCCTCTCTCACACACTTTCTCTCTCTCTCTGTCTCTTTGTCCCTCTCTCTCTCAGTCTTTGTCCTCACACCTTCTTCTCCATTTTTTTCTCCCTGTTGCTCCCTTTAGCCTCGTACTCTTCGCTCTCACCTCTCTTCATTCCTTTCTCTCTCTCTCTCTCGATCTCTCACTCTCTCTCTCTCTCTCTCTCTCTCATCCTCTCTTCCACTCTGTGCTTCATTCCTCCAGCATGGTGGTGGCTTACCTCCAACAACCTGCACAACACATGCTCCCATCAGACCCAAACCAACCGAACCCCTATGGAGGTCGTAGACACAGAGAGAGAGAGAGAGAGAGAGAGAGAGAGAGAGAGAGAGAGAGAGAGAGAGAGAGAGAGAGAGAGTAGGGCTGCAACTATTTTGTCTCTGTCGGGCTGGAAACTCTTATCTCCATAGGCTATTTTATTCAGTGATGGAAAAAGTGTCAATAATGCAGTGTAGCAAATACTCTGTTACAAGTAAAAGTCTGGAATTCAAAATGTACTAAGTATGAAAGTATTGGCATCAAAATGTACTTAAAGTACCAAAAGTAAAATACAAAAGGTTTGAAAATAGCAGAGCTTGTAACAAGCTTGTATATCGGCAATTTTCAAATAGCCTAGTTATAAAATAGGGCTAAAGTGGATTCATGTATGTTTTATGATATAATCATTTAGATCTGCAAAATAACTAGTTAGTTTTCAAATAATTGTAGTGGAGTAAAAGTACAATATTTGAATCCCAGGCAGATGTAGTGGAGTAGAAGTAAAAATACTGAAAAACTGGAAATACTCAAGTTCTAAGTAAATCTACTGTACTTAGTTACTGTACTTTACACCAATGGTTTTATTTCACTTTTTGATCAGTGACACCCATATCAAAGTATCACTCGGGCTTCAGTATAACAAGCCTTTTGCCAACAGACCACTTTGAATTGAAAACAAGGAAATAAAAGTACAGAGAGAGAGAAGACAAAAGAGAAGGACGTATGGAAAAAGATATAAATCCCCCCTCCGTCTCTCTTTCTTTTATTCCAACCTCTGCTTTGTTTTCATGCCTGCATTATGATTTACAAGAGATGAGCACAGGATTAAGGCCTTGCTAGCCCGATCCCCGGGCCGGGAAGCACTACGGGAGGACACTGTGACAAAAGCGCAGATCAGCTTGAACGTATAAACACTAGCCCGTTTAAGCCAGGAACGCATTATTAACTTTAACCATTATTTTATGCTTTAACTATTGAAAAATAGCAGATATACAAGCTCACAGCGCGGCACCGAGTGCCGCGCTGCGAGCTTGTAGATCTGCTATTTTTGTATTTGAATATTTTTTTACCCGATTCTACAGATGTCCTCTAAATCCTTCTAAGGTTTTTGAAAAAAAACGCTTGTTTCTGTGTCAGTGGTTCTCCCACTTTCTCGTGTCAAGGATCCCCCAAAATTACATGTATTTGGCCGCGGATCCCCATCTCAAAATATGTTGTTCCAGGGACCCTCCAGAAGCAAATATTTGTGTTACAAATGTTCGCTTTTAAAAAGATATATTGAACCATTTGAAGAAGAAAAAAAAACATGATTTTTCAAAAAATAGCAGATCTACAAGCTCACAGCGGGGCACTCGGTGCCGTGCTGTGAGCTTGTATATCTGCTATTTTTCAACAGCTAACGTATAAAACAATTGCAGCTCTTGATGGGCTAGAGGGGAGATTAGGTGGATTACGAGTCGATGGCAGAGGCACCCCAGGGGTTAGGGTGACCCGCTGGATAATAGAGCTTACTTAGAGACGTCCTCCCTTCTTTCCCCCCTGCTCCTCTGTCCGCCCCTTCCACTCTTTCTGTCCAAGTCTCGCTCCTTCACGTCCGTGTCTGTGTCTTTTGTTCTCCTTTGCTTTCTCTCTCTGTTCCCACCGTCCTCCGTCTCTATATCCGTCCGTCCCTCCCGTGGAGGACATCGCTCTCGAGTCTAGATGAGCTATCGATTCTTATTGTCTTTTTAAAGAGTTTTTTTAAATCACTTACGGTTTCCACACTGCGTCAACCGTCATCTTTCAAAACATGGTTACCTATACCAACATCACGACACAATACTTTAAAGATGAACCCAGCGTCCCTATTCTGGGGGCCAAACATTCATGAATAAAAATCACACCTGGTGTGAAGTGAGCTATTTTTGGTGAAGAGATTTGGTGTAGACGGAAAAAAGGAGGCGACCTAGGCTAGTATAGTATATAAATATATAGGTTTAAAGTGGTTAATGCAGGGGTCTTCAACAGGGGGTCCGGGACCCCTAGGGGGTCCTCAGAGTTACTACAGGGGGTCCTCCAAATCTTTGTGTGATAGAAACTCCTCTTTTTTATATTAACCACTTGAACCCTAGATAACTTTAGCCAAAAATAGCTAATCTACAAGCTCACAACGCCTCGCGCTGCGAGGCTTTGTGCGCTTGTAGATCGGCTATTCCCGGCAAAGTGGTTTGGTGTAGAGGGGAAAAAGATCAGAATAAGTACAGAGTGAAAGGTCAAGTTTATTAATTATTGACCGTTCAAGTGGTTCGATATTTGAAAACACACATTAACATGAATCCAAAATACACTGATGATTGTGCTGTCAAACGGGGGGTCCCTGCTTCATCTCCCTCTCAACTAAGGGGTCCTTGGACTGAAAACGTTGAAGACCCCTGGGTTAAAGGATTACAGAGGGCGTTTTTATTACTTTGGGTTTCCACCGATGTCAACCGACAATATGTGGTTACTTAAAAACATATACGACTGACAGGATCTGAACCCTGGTCGGTGGAGGGGGGGTCTGAAAAGCGTGGCATGTTAATCACAAGGTGCGTGTTCTGTGTTTCAGGGTAGAGAGCTACACGTCAGAAAACAATGACCTGTGGAAGAAAGTAGAAACTTTGGAGACTGCCAACAGGTGAGACACGGGCACTAACATGCGCACTTACACACACACACACACACACACACACACACACACACACACACACACACACACACACACACACCCACACACACATCTAGGGATGGGACGATAATCGGTATTATCGTTTATTGTGATAAGAAACACTCACAATAATCGTATTGTGGAGATTTCAGGTATTTTTTTCACTCACTACCATATCTCTTTCATAAATCACTCATCCGTAAAGCTAAAGGGTTCCTCCAGACAGAGAAACACTTTCTCTAGACAGGACAGGAGACTCTGCTCTTAGCTGAGAGGCGGATCCTTTCATCTTAAGGGGCATTTCATCCATAACACATCTGAAATGGATTTCATCCCAACACTCAGCCCAAATGGATTTTCCTATCTATGTAAATGTATTATTATTATTATTATTATTTTCCTGGCAATGCTTTTATTTTGAAGTGAACCACATAGGATGTATTAAGTTGCTTTTTATTTCCACATGCATTCCATACATTCCATAGGGATAGACCACACATGGACAAATGACATCATCAACTTGCAACAGGCATTGCCCCTATTGAGTGAAAGATTAGCTATTTCAAGAATACATACAATATTTTTTAATTTTACATTATAGTTATAGAGGACAATTATGATGTATTAAGGCATATTGGGCTTATTAGCCTGGGATCCTTATATATATAAGTATATATGGTTTATGTGGTTAATCTTGCACCTACCGATGTTTCTGGTTGACATTGGCACAATTCATTCAGGTTTTTTCATCTCACTCATGCTGACCTCACTCAGCAACGAAATAAAAATAAAATAAACACAAATTAAAATAAAACAATTCACTGGAGGCAAGCATTAATCACCCCATGATGTGCACGGCAATGTAGTTTCAAATGCACTCTGCATTCTTGAGAGTAAAAAAAATAAAAAGGAAGAAGAAGAAGACACGTGTGACATGCATGATCTGGGCAGATTGCCCCAGGAAATGTGCCAATCTCAACCCAAAACAACGGTACAAGACTCAAGTACTTTAAGCCATGCTTGTCATCGTTTCACTGAGTTGTATTTAATACTAGTGGAATAAGTTTGCCCTTGATGACATTTCTAGGAAGACAAATTAAGTCTCTTTCATTGTGTGTGTGTGTGTGTGTGTGTGTGTGTGTGTGTGTGTGTGTGTGTGTAAAGGGGTAGAGCTCGCATGCAGGATACATCAACTGGGTTTTTCTGTGAAATATCAACAAATGTCACACATGTCGCACATCTTGTTGTATCCACGGCACGCGCCACACTCCGTAGCCTCCAGAGATGTCGAAATGTTGGCTGCTGCTGCTTTGCAGTTTCGCTGTGTCAAACTGAAACACATTCCTTCAGTCAGTCAAAGTCAAACTTCATGGCCAAGTATTTCAACCACATGAACCCTAGCGTCTACCGATTCTGTGTGGAAAATAGACGATCTAGAACAGTGGTTCTCAAACTTTGTCATGTCAAGGACCCCCAAACTGATATGTATTTGGCCGCGGACCGCCATCTGAAAATGTCTTGTGCCAGGTGATCCCCAGAAGAGAGAAAAAGATGCAAAGAAATGTTGATCTAGAGCGAGTCGCAACGCGAGGTGTGCTATTTTTGGCGAAGATATTTAGTTACGGGGGGGAAAATGAAGTAGTTGATTGTGGTCGTCTCTCACATGGATGCATAATCACAGCAAAAAAAAAGGAAAAATCACAGCAAAAACAAAATGATTCACGGAGGAACTATGAAAAGATTAAATGACACGGAAAAGAAACAGCTTGTACTTTGTGCGGTAAAGCTTGCGGGGGTTGGCATCGAACCGTAGGCCATTTATCATTTTTTGCAAAGAGGGCCTTCCTTTTGGCACTGAAGACGCAAAGAAGTGGGCAGTGGTGTAAAGTAATAAAGTGCACCTACTTGAGTACTGAACTTAAGTACACTTTTGAGTTATTTGCACTGTACTTGAGTATTTCCAATTTGCAATACTTTTACTTCTACTCCACTACATCTCAGATCCAAATATTGTACTTTTACTCCACTACAATTATTTGAAAACTTTAGTTACTGGTTACTTTGCAGATATAAATTATACTATTCTAAAACATACATAAACCACTTTAGCCCCATTTTATACTTTGGCTATTTGAAAATAGCTGATCTACAAGCTCACAACGCGTTGCGATGCGACGCGTTGTGAGCTTGTGGATCTTCTATTTTTCGAAAATGCTGTACTTTTACTTTTGGAGCTTGAAGTACATTTTGATGCCAACACTTTCATACTTTTACTCGAGTACATTTTGAATTCCAGACTTGTGATGACTTGTAACAGAATATTTCTAAATTGCAGTATTGATAATGATACTTTTACATAAAAACACGTTGAGTACTTTTTCCACCACGCAGTGGGTGTGCTGTAGAACCCGACACCTCTCTCAGTCAGCGTGCTAGAGATGGGATTTATGGCTCTTTTAAGTGAGCCAGATCTCTGGGATCCGTTCCTTTCAAAGAGCCGTTCAAAAGACTGGTTCATTTTAGTTACTAGTTACTTTGTAGATTTTGATTATAATTGATTGATTGATTGAAGATTGATTGAAGAATTTATTAGAAGTTTGCAATAGAAAAAAAGTACAGTTTCATGACAGTACAAATCACTGGTACAAGGTCAACTAAAAGGAGATCCTAGAAAGCCGAGGCTTATTTCCACAGGAACCACACTTTAAGTATCTCATATAACATTGAAAGACAGACGGATAGAACATAGTACTTTATCTAGGATAATATCAGTTTCAAAAGCATAACATCAAATACAAAAGGCAGAATACAATTCAACCCTATATACACGTTGGCCATATATACATTTCCACCATTTGAAAATAGCAGATCTACAAGCTCACAATGCGTCGCGTTGCGACGCATTGTGAGCTTGTAGATCGGCTATTTTCAAATGATTCTTCTAAATTGTATTTACTGGAAAACCTGTGAAATGGGACATTCTGCATAATGAGTACTTACTTTCTACTATTGGTACTTTAGGTACATTTTGATACCAATACACTTGTACTTTTAGGCTACTCAAGTAGGCTACATTTTAATTTCAAACTTCTACTTGTTGCAGAGTATTTCCACATTGCAGTACATTGATACTTTTACTTAAGCCCTTTGCACACAGGACAGTTGCGTTTTTTTCGTTTGCGGCATGAATAAAACGCATTGGATTTGGTGTGCAAGGCTGTGCGGAATCGGCGCTGCGGATCCCAAAAGGAGTCATAAAAGGAGTGATGAGTTTTTTACCGCATGCGACAAGACGCACGCATCGAACTGGGTTCGATCGAGAAAAAAACGCACGGCAGCAGCCACTCGTCGCACGGCTAATTCGGAGCCGGTGTGCATGAGGTCATAGAGAATCATTGTTTTCTTTTCAAAAAAAAATATTGTCCGTTTTATCCGTGCGGTTAAACGCGCCTGTGTGCAAAGGGCTTTAAGCAAAGAATTTGAGTACAAAAGACTCGATTCGTTCGCGAACATCCCATTTCTACAGCATGCTAGCGATCTATCAGCAGAATGTGGTCCCCCCGCTCTGAAACCAAACACTCATTTTATTTTTCTCTCCCTGTCATTATGATAACGTCAAATTACTCTGTGATTAACCTGAGGTGGGGGCTCCATAGCAGCCAGTGTGTGTGCGCGTGCACGCATGTGTGTGTGTGTGTGTGTGTGTGTGTGTGTGTGTGTGTGTGTGTGTGTGTGTGTGTGCGGGCGTGCTTCTGAATGTGAACCAGCTTCAGTCTTTCATTAAAGCTGAACGTTTTACAGTATAGCTTTCATCATGGCAGGGAGGGTCCCACACACACACACACACACACACACACACACACACACACACACACACACACACACACACACACACACACACACACACACACACTCCACGGGGTGTGATTGTAGCTGGTCTATGAAACAGCAAATTAAACCACCCACGGAGGGAACCATGAGGCAGCGAAAAACCAGGAACCGTGAGTCAGCCCCGGACGGGCAGACAGACACTCGCACGCCTCAGAGGTAGCAGTAGTAGTTTCCGTCTTGAAAAGTTGGGAGGTCTGCGAGAATGAAAGACGAGTGGGCAATCCATTTGTTGTTTTTCCTTTTTACTGTGAGACGGACGGCAGGAAAGCCCGTAGGCACAGGGGAGGAAGCCACTGGTTGGATTTTGACCCTATAGGCCCTGGCAGGGGGCGGAGAGGGGTTCAGACGAGTCGACCGTGCCGGCCACAAGGCCAAGGACGGACAGACGAATGAACGAGAGCTCCACTCCGGAGGCCATTGTAGAAGCATCCGTTTGGATTGCTTTGGTTTGCTTTGGTTTGGATTGGGCAAGCAATAACAACATTTCATGATCACTTTCCGACATGGAAAGTGACTTTCCGTCATGGGCGTCACAAGGGGGAGGGGGGAAGTGGGACTGAGTTACTAGGGCCCAAGGTGGAGGGGCCTTCATTGTTTTATACCTTAGCTATTGAAAAATAGCAGATCTACAAGCTCACAGCGTGGCACCACAGTGCCGTGCTGTGAGCTTGTAGATCTGCTATTTTTGAAAAGTCGTGAAAATGTGTGAAAATCTTTGAATACATGTATTTTCTAAGCGAACATTTGTAACTCAAATTTTGCTTCTGGGGGGTCCCTGGAACTAAATATTTTGAGATGGGGGTCTGTGGCCAAATACATATCATTTTGGGGGTCCTTCACATGAAAAGGTTTGAGCACCACTGACATAGAAACAGGTTTAAAAAAAAAAAAAAAAAAAACTTACAAGGATTTGAGATATTCATACTTGCACAAACTTTCATGATTCTTTTTGATGATTCTGATGATAGCAGCACTGAGCTTGTAGGTCTGCTATTTTTCAATAGTTAAAGCACAAAATGTGAGTGAATCCTTGTACTCAGGGCCCAGATTCTGGTGCGACGCCCCTGTGGTCCGTGATGGATGGCGCTGCACCTCGCCAAGGCAAACCGATCGGCTCTGAGCCGTAGGCCTGTTTTGATAGGCTCCCTGCTTAAGCCAGAGTATACATTTTCAGTTCTCTGTGTCGCACAGTCACCAACAAATGGCAGATCCACAAGATTTAAGAGCTTTCTAGATCTGCTATTTTTGGGCAGGCAACACCCACGCGTAACCAAGCATAAATCAGGCCGGTTAAGATCCGGGTATCACTCTCGGCTTTGGGGCTTTTGAGAAAGCTCCCGTCAAAAGCGTTCAGTCTGAGAGTTTCAGCGGCCCCCTCATCTTTATTTATGACCTGCCTGCGATGTAGAATCTGCTGTGATGTGAAATGCACAGCGTTCATGGCTCCTCAGCGTGCTGCTGCTCGGGGGGGGGGGGGAGTCATCTGCTAGAGAGGGAAACACTGGCAAATAGTTACCGTCCGTCAGTTGAGTGAGACTGGGTGCAAATGACTGCAGCTGTGAGTAACACTCTGTGTATAGACTACTACTGGATGTGTGTGTGTGTGTGTGTGTGTGTGTGTGTGTGTGTGTGTGTGTGTGTGTGTGTTGTGTGTGTGTTGTGTGTGTGTGTGTGTGTGTGTGTGTGTGTGTGTGTGTGTGTGTGTGTGTGTGTGCGCGCGCGCGCGCGCTCACTCGCAAGCCTGCATATGAGTGGAGTTGGAAGGGGGATATCGTGGGTTTACAATGGAAATTTGTGTCTGGATTTGTGTGTGTGTGTGTGTGTCTGTGTGTGTGTGTGTGTGTGCATGTGCTTATGCATGTGCTGATGTCATCTATATGTCATCATACTATAACCACTGTGGAACAACACACACTTTTCCATTTGTGCAGAGTGACCCCCCCCCCCTCCTCCCCAACCCCCTCCTCACACACAGACACACGCATCGCATCTTTGCGAGGCCTTTTAGCAACTATCTATCATTGTAGCACCAAAGGATTATGTTTTTGTATAATCTCGAATTATAAATATATATAATATTAGTAAGACGCCTCAGGGCGACATGCGGCGAAGTCGCGCCAATTCTTGACCATCTGGCCAGTGATGTATATTTACCAATATATGGAGACCCCTGGTACCCATATATGGAGAACCATGTACTATATGGAGATATGTTGTGAGAGCCCAAACATGCTTACTCAGTTATTCGTTGTGTGAAAGTCCTATGACATGTGACATCATCATACCCTTTTATGCCCATACATGGAGATCCCTGTCTGTAAAACCAGCCACACAGATATGGGCTGTCTTGGCCATATATGGATTCTGTTAGTGTGGTATGTGGCCGATGCGGCCTCCATAGATATGGGCTTAATATTGATGACACCATATATGGGCATAAAAGGGATTCTGTTAGTGTGACATGACATCACAGTGAAGCCTTAGCGTGATGTCAGAAGCCAAAGTAGGCCTACCCCCTTCCCCTCACTACAGCATTTTGCATAGAAAAGTGCAGTTTCAATGCCAATATGTTCAAAATAAGACAGCATAATGGCAAATAAACATTGCTTTCTATTCAATGACAGTTGTACTAGTCAAGTCAATTCATCTGATAACTGATCATTCAGATTGTTATGGCCACCCTTTTACAGTGACATTATTAAATGTTTTCCGGGGCCCACTTCACAAGAAACAACGAAGATATTCCATTGTCTCATATTGTTCCCCACCCTCTAACCATGAAATGACTAGTTAAACAGATTACTTGGCTTTAGTTACAACTTCAAATTCAAACCCACATGTTAGCTGCAGGCTGCCTTATCCCTCCAAGGCAGTGATCTGGTCAAGAGAAAGTACCAGACTGAAATTCAAACTGTCAACGCCGACTCTGACCCTAATTCTACCCTGACAACTTCACTTAAAACAAACCATTTGCCTTATGAGCACCAGAAAATGACCCCTCGCACGTGACCACCGCTTTTTCTCTATTCTTCTGGGGATATTTTGAGTGAATGCACGCACATGTCGCACACACATTTTGTCTGTGTGCCATAACATTGCTGTAGCCAGTATATTTTTAAGGCTTAATAACTTCAACAGTAAATCACTGTGGGTTTGACATCAAAGCGCCGTGTTTGTGTGTGTGTGTGTGTGTGTGTGTGTGTGTGTGTGTGTGTGTGTGTGTGTGTGTGCACGCGCACGTATTTTTGTGTGTGTGTGTGCATGCATGTGTGTGCACGCGCACGTATTTGTGTGTGTGTGTGGTTAGGCTGGGTCAATATTATGTCATATAAAGTTATTACAGCTGTCAACCCAGTGTCTGGGTATTGTTACTGTGGTTAGTCTAAGAGAGAGAAAGATGGGGGAGGTTATTCACACACTCAATCCTTTTAACACTCAAACACAGATCTGCTGTTGTTTTTTTGGTTGCTATTTCTGAATATATTTATTCTATAAGGCCCTTAGCTCTGAACTGGATGGGACAATATGAAGATTTCATATCACGATTATTGTGATAAAATAAATCTCGATTTACGATATTATCACGATAATCAAAATCCATTATCCTGGGGTGGAACATTTGCCAAAAAATAGCAGATCTACAAGCTCACGTTGCGACGCGTTGTGATCTTGTAGATCGGCTATTTTTTGGCAAAGACATTTGGTAGAGAGTGAAAAAAGACTGTATCAAGTACGTATATTATAAGTACCTTTTACCAATTCTAGAGGGTTTAAGTGGTACCGGATATGCAGCTCGGCCAATAAAAGGTGAATTGATCCCAGTGCATGACGGAGGACCATATCACGATAAATCAAATCTCCACAATACCATTATAGTGAGTGTTTTTTTTTTATCACAATAAAACGATAATATCGCTTATCGTCGCATCCCTAAACTATAAGATCTGGCTCAATGACAAAACCTAATGTTTTTAAACATTCTGCCTGTAATGATATGCTCAATGTAGAGATGCGAGGGTCTACGACGAGGTTAATGAATGACTGGCTAATTGCCTACTGTCTATTCCAGTCCTAATGTCTGTTTCACGAACAGACAGACTGACTGACTTCTCATCTACTACGCATCCGCCCCCGCTCTTGTGGGACCGTGGGGGCGAATACATTGAAGCCATTTTCGGATAACCACACGAACCCTAGCGTCCCTATTCTGGGCATATCATAACGGGGGGATGTGACAACCCTGAGGTTCTCTGTGTTACAGAGTGATTGGAGGGCGGGGTGGGTCGTCAGAGGAGATCTGGTTTTCCCTCTGCAACAGGGGTCTTTAACGTTTTCAGGCCAAGGACCCCTTAGTTGAGAGAAAGAGATGAAGCAGGGACCCCATCGTTTGACAGCACAATCATCAGTGTATTTTGGATTAATGTCAATTTGTGTTTTCAGATATTTAACCACTTGAACCATCAATACTTAATGAACATGACCTTTCACTCTGTACTCAGTCTGCTCTTTTTCCCCTCTACACGAAAGCTCTTTGCTAAAAATAGCCGATCTACAAGCTCACAACACCTCGCAGCGCGAAGTGTTGTGAGCTTGTAGATCTGCTATTTTTGGCTAAAGTTCTCAGAATAAGGACACTAGGGTTCAAGACAAGTGGTTAATATAAAAAAGGAGAAAAAAGGTTTCTATCACACAAAGATTTGGAGGACCACCTGTAGTAACTCCGGGGACCCCCTAGGGTAGAGCAGGGGTCTTCAACAAGTGGTTTTCAACCCTTTTCAATTCATCGTCCGTTATTTATTGGACATTTGAGCAACGGAATCACCATTTCATGAGATTTAGCCTCTCAGACCCAATAAGGGTTAGAATATTTTGTTGTCATTTGGACACGTTTTTTTTTTCTCCCACTATTCCATGCTGTATCGGTACCATAGGAGAGATAACAGGCAAACGTTGATCAGAAATAACTATTCTTTGACGTTCTCTAATTGTGTGTAGACATCTTGTAAATTAAGTAATGCAGTTTAACAATAGTGTTACTCTTGAGAGCGTAAAATGATTAATATCATATAATAACATGATCGACTTCAAGACTGTATCTGCCTGCCCAGGTAGGCCTACAGGTTTACAAGTGCATTGGAATTCTTGTGCGGCTCTAGGAGTCAAGTAATGCATGCAAAAACAACAAAAAAAAGACTCATAATAAAATATATAAACGCTAGTAAATATGTTTCATTATATACAGTAAGTATGTGCTGAAGGTGTGAGTGCGTCTGTGTGTGATAGTATAGTTACTAGTAGTAGTGCAGTAGACCTTTACCAACATCCTCTGCGGCAGTGGCTCAGGGGTAGAGTTGCCGTCATTAGAACACGGAGGGTTCCCAGTTCGATCCTGGGCTCCCCAAGAGTTAGTTTGGAATAGTCCTTGAGCAAGACTCTGAACCCCTAGTTGCTCTCGATGAGCAGGTTGGTGCCTTGAATGGTTTCCTCCGCCGTGTGTGTTAATGGGTGAATGAATGTAATGCACAATCTCTATAAAGGCGCTATATAAATGCAATATTTACCATTTACATTATCCTTTTTAGAACAACAGTATAACCCCTTAAATCTATGGGCATCTACGTCTGTGACCGATGTCCCCTCAGGGATGTATACTTGGTTGGCTCAAATATCTTTGCAGGAAATGGATCTACATGCTCCCAAACTCTGTGTCGTGAGCTTGAAGATCTGCTATTTTCGCAGAATGCTCACCTTATTAAATTCGCCTATTATGGAATGCCCAGAATAGTGACACAGGGTTCAAGTGGTTAGCCCGCTGACTGATCCACTCATTAACAGAATCAGTCGGCAGAACATTTCAGTAATGTTTCCATTCTAGTTTCTGTCCTTCTATGCATGTGCTGTTGCCACCAGTCTCCATCTAGTGGCCATAGGCTGTCATCAACACATAGCTGGATCTGGATACCATTAGAACCCTGCTCCCCAGATCCTACTGGAAACCTCCTTTCTGTTCTATTGTTTCTCAATGTCTGGTCCAGGCCCCACCAGGGGTCCAAATGTCTGTAACTCTGCAAAATGTACAAATGGAACCATTTTTTGAGAATCTTTGGGACCCCAAGTCTACACTGTAAAATCCTCTCTGTGTTAATTTATCTCCATGGGGTCCATTTGGAACCCCTGGTGGTCCCCAGACCGGACGTTGAGACCTGAACCACCACTAGAGCATGGGTTCCCAAACTTTTTTGTCTCAGGGCACCCCAAGAATATATTTTTTAATCCGAGGCACCCCTACATTATAATTTTCACTCCCAGCACCTTATATTTATAGTATATCGTCGTTGTCGGGTGGAAACCTTGTATGTCCAAAACCGTTAGTTTTGTATTTATCATCTATAAAAATGTAAACTAGTGAAAACAGCCGATCTACAGCTTGTGTGCTTGTAGATCGGCTGTTTTCACTAGTTTTGTGCGACAGAGGTTTCTGCCTGACAGTGACGATATTTTAGTGATTATGTTGCGAGGAAAACGTTGAGATAATAGTCATTTGGTTAGAACTGACTGAAAATTATACTAAATATTTATTTCAAGTGTCCAAATAAATTCCAAATATTATCAAATTATCTCACGGCACCCCTTGACTGCCGTCGCGGCACCCCAGGGTGCCCCGTCACGCAATTTGAAAACCCCTGCACTAGAGTCATGAGCTCCACATCCTCTGGTAATACTCAGCTCATTTCTACTGTCATTAACTGTTAATGCCATCAGACCCATTCTTTCTCAATTCCAACAGAATACTATTTGAAAACTCAGTGAGACTGTACTACTGCAACCCCGCTCTCTAGATCGTGTTGCAGGACTCAGTTAGTCTTCTATGCTGATTATCACTGATATAAGACTGTTCTCCGATTCTATACAGAGCAGGGTTCAGTACCCTAAAGTACTCTTCCCTGCTTAACCAACTTTAATCCTGTCGCACCCATTTTCAGAATTGAAAGTTTTCCCAAACAGCAGATTCATGTCATTTTGTAGTAGTGGTTGAATGTATCTACAGAATTCTATTAAAGTCTATTAATCCTGCTGTCCATATAAAATGTAATTATCCTTGTGAATGTCCGCTGTGCTACTGACACCATATAAGTCTGTCTTGAACTCTGTGAACTGTGTGTGTGTGCGTGCGTGCGTGTGTGTGTGTGTGTGTGTGTGTGTGTGTGTGTGTGTGTGTGTGTGTGTGTGTGTGTGTGTGTGTGTGTGTGTGCGTGTGCGTGCGTGCGCGCACATGCACGGAGTGGCATGGGAATCCTGCCAGAGCCCTGCAGAGTTCCCTCAATGTGTACAATAGTGGACCGGGTCCAGATGTGTAAATCCCATAATGGCACATAGTCATAGCCTAGTGATTATCAAGAACAAAACCCATATGACAGAGGAGAGAGAATTCCTTCCACACTCCAGTGAGAAAGTGTGTGTGTGTGTGTGTGTGTGTGTGTGTGTGTGTGTGTGTGTGTGTGTGTGTGTGTGTGTGTGTGTGTGTGTGTGTGTGTGTACTTGCATGTGTGTTCTTGTGGTTTAAGATGGCTATATACATTCAGAGTATACTGTATTTAGTGGTGGGTGTGGAGGCGGAAGGATGCGCGCACACACACACACACACACACACACACACACACACACACACACACACACACACACACACATACACACACACACACACACACACACACACACACACACACACACACACACACACACACACACACACACACACACACAGTGACTCTTTCGTTATGTAATTTCCCTGTCCTAGTCTGCTCTTTTTGTCTGAAAAACGAACTGAACTGTGATTGAACTGAACTGAACTGAGCTGAACCGGTCCATATTGCAGCTCGGTTCAAGCCAGCGCTAAATTTTTGCCATTCCTCAGTGACACCGAAGACATAGCGCGTCTCTAATGAGCTGGCGCTGAGAATCGCTAAAGCCATCGCCCTGGAGTCGAGTGTCAGCTGAATGCCATAGAAGTATAAATTGTAATTCAGGGCTCTTCAACGTTTTCAGGCCAAGGACCCCTTAGTTGAGAGAGAGGTGAAGCAGGGATCCCCACAACCTGTTCATAGATTCCATATAGTTTCATCGTTTGACAGCACAATATAATTTTGGATTCATGTCAATTTGTGTTTTCAGATATGTATCCACTGGAACTGTCAATACTTATAAAACCTGACCTTTCACTCTGTACTTAGTCTGCTCCTTTTCCCCTCTAGCCTACACCAAAGCTCTTTGACGAAAATAGCCGATCTACAAGCTCACAACGCCTCGCAGCGCGAGGCGTTGTGAGCTAGGACCCTAGCGTATGGACGCTAGGGTTCAAGTGGTTAATATAAAAAAGGAGAAAAAAATGTTCTATCACACAAAGATTTGGAGGACCCCCTGTAGTAACTCGGAGGACCCCCGGCCTAAGGGTCCTGGGCCCCCTGTTGTAATTGATCTGGAGAAACAAAATACTTATCTGTGTGTGTGTGTGTGTGTGTGTCTCTCTCTACAGGTCTCTCTTACAACAGCTTCAGAAGCTTCAGTTATTGGTTTCAGGGAAGGTCATTCCACGGTCCTGCAAGATGGTCTCAACTCAGACCGGAACCTGCCTCATGGTAAACACGCACGCACGCAAGCACGCACGCACGCACGCAAGCACGCACGCACACACGCACCTACACAAGGCCATGGTCATCGAACACGGGCAAGGCAGAGACATACTGTATAATAAACTGCGACAAATGCAAACGTGTCACTACGATTATTATTGTCACTAATGATAACATTAGAATTACAATTACAATTCTTCTCAGCAGTAGTAGCAGTATGGTGACAGTGTTGCTGTGCCTGTCTCTGTGCAGATGGTGGCGCTGTGTTTTGTTCTGGTGCTGGGATCCTTCTCCCCCTCCTGCCTTCCCGCCCTGTCCTTCCTCTCTCCTTCCTCCTCCTCTTCCTCCTCGTCTTCCCCCGTCTCCTCCTCTCCCTCCTCCTCTCCCCCTTCCCCTCTGCCCTCGGCGGACCACTACACCACCAGTCAGGGTAGGTCTAGAAACACCCGACTCATGCCGTCAACACCGCAGGCAACAGATCAACATCTGCTTTGCTCAGTTGTGGTCGTTAGTTTATAGTAAAACCGTTGTATCCTAAACGCATAGAGCAGGGGTCTTCAACGTTTTCAGGCCAAGGACCCCTTAGTTGAGAGAGAGATGAAGCAGGGACCCCCCCACCTTATCATAGATTCCATATAGTTTCATTGTTTGACAGCACGATCATCAGTGTATTTTATAACAGGTTAATGTGGGTTTTCAGATAGATAACCACTTGAACCGGCAATACTTAATAAACTTGACTTTTCACTGTACTTAGTCTGCTCTTTTCCCCCTCCAAAGCTCTTTGCCTAAAATAGCTGCTGCGAGGCATTGTGAGCTTGTAGATCTGCTATTTTTGGCTAAAGTTCTCAGAATATGGATGCTATGGTTCAAGTGGTTAAAAACAAGTTTCTATACACAAAGATTTGGAGGACCCCCTGTAGTAACTCTGAGGACCCCCTAGGGGTCCCGGACCCCCTATTGAAGACCCCTGATAAAGAGAGACCTCAGTTCAGACAGGCAAACTCGAAAAGATTACTGACGTTGTTGTATATTCATCGAAAATAGCCGATCAAAAAGCTCACAACGAGTTGCAGCACGGCGCGTGCTTGTATCTACTTTAGTTGTGCGAAACTATTGCACGACAAAGTATCAGCCATGATACAATGCCTTTCATCTGCAAGGATGAAAGTGGATGACGTCCTCTTTGCATTGCACTAGTTGCAGATGTCATCCTGGAGTCCTTCTGTCATCTTTGTGTCACTCTTTGAGTGCTACTTTACAGGGATATCTTTTTGTAGGGCGATCTGGACGTGCCTTCCGCCATTGGTTCCCACTGCAGATTTCCAACAGGGGTTTTGCACTGGATTTTTGGATAGGTTTCTGAAAATAAACTCTGCCATAAACAGAGGCTTCTGAAGTTCACGTTTTGTTCAACAAGATAATCTTCACAAATCAACATACTTTTTAAGAAGAACCACGTACACAATTAAGTAAAATAATCATACTGTAACTTCACGGTTGAAATATTAATGGGTGTATGAACAAAAACTCTCTTAGGCTTACGTTAGTCAGTCAAAGATCTTATTTTCAGAAGAAATCTAAACCCTATGCTTAAACAAGCTTTGGAAATCTGGCAAGGAGAACCCTTTGCAAACTCACTTCCAGGTTTTAGTATTACAAACTGTAGCACTCTCTTAAAGGAGTATTTCACCACCCAAATTACTTTTTTTCTATTGATTGACACTTCAATATCTTTAGTTTTTTGTCGTATCCCTAAGAAAATAATTTGATTACAAAAACATTACCCCCGTTGATTCCGGATGGGGAACCAAATGCATTCGGGTTCCCATCCGGAATCAATGGGGGTAAATTTACTATAATACATTTTTTGTCTTTGGAATGCGACAAATTTATTGAACTCAAGTCTCCATGGGGTGAGTAATCATTAGGAAAAAAAGTAATTTGGGGGGTGAACTACTCCTTTGATAAACAGGAAATGGCAAAATACCAATTCACACAAATTGTGCAGGTGAAATTACATTTTAAGCCTCTTGTGGCTTATAATGAAAATCTCACCTAAATAAACTAAACAGACAAAAACTGAGCATAACCACAATACTGCATTGAGTCACAAAACATGTATCAAAATGCAATATACTTGATAGATACAGTAGTCAGTCACAGATGGACGCTTGTTTTACGGTTAATTACAAAACATTTTGTGTTTGTGTGTATTTTATAGTCCGTTCCCGAAGCCTGCTCTTCTACGACGAAGGCTCGCCATTGGAGGAGAGTTTTGTGACATCAGAGGGGGAGGGCTCCCAATCATCAGGCCACTCCCACGTCCAGAGCAGCCGCTACATGGGCGATGCCCATAGAAACCAAACCACTGGTCCTGAATACCACAAGAGGTATGTATGCACACACACACACACACACACACACACACACACACACACACACACACACACACACACAGACACACACACACACACACACACACAGGCACTCTCTCGTCTTTACTTGCGCCAGCAGAGCGTGCAAGTACTGCGTTCGGCTGCGTATGTAGGTAGGAACGTAGGTAGGTAGATACTGTAGGTAGCTGTGTGTGTTTAAGCCCGTAGCCCAATCAGGGACCAGCATTTCTGGCAACGTCATCATTAACAGCCAATGAGGGACCAGCATTCCTGGTGATGCACACAAGTAGTACTTACACACAAGGCGCAAGTAGGCTCCTCGACAGAGTGCAGTTCTAGTTCTATGTTTGTGGTCCACTGACAGTTTGGAACAGAAGAAGGTGGCTCACAACTCACTTTTAGTAGCTCCAATATTTATTAGTGACAACAAAGCAGCACAGATAAATGTTTCGACCGTCCTACTGAGGAAGACCACTAATAAATATTGGAGCTACTAAAAGTGAGTTGTGAGCCACCTTCTTCTGTTCCTAGTAGTACTGCTTTGACAGTTTCAGCTCAGCAGAAAACAACGGATGGATGTGCGTTATTTTTTCTCTGAATACCGCTGACAGTTTGTCCCACTTCTCTCCGTCTCCCCAGAGAAACGCTACCAGAAGAAGCGACAGAGTATCTCTGACAGACACCCCAGTCCCCCCTCCTCTTCCTCCTCCAATGACCAACCACCTCTCTCCTTTGACCCCCTAAAGACCCACTAAAACCTCCCGACTCCTCAACCCAGAGGACATGTGGTCTCCTCCCTCAACTGACAAACACCGCCACCACTTTTCAAACTGGACCAAGACACGAGAGACAAAACTCAACCTTCCCGCCTGCTCTCTCCCAAACCCAAGAACTGGACCCCCCTCCCGCTCCTTAGAGACAAGACAAGGGACCCTACAGGCCTCCCGTAGAGTGCCATATCCTGTGGACATGTCCTGTATTCTGCACTGCGGCTGTTGTTTCTCCACCTGAACCCCACACTTCAGCGTCAAAGGGGGCATTGTAGTATAGCAGTTTTATTTTTTATGTGTATTGATAAAGATAATTGTTGATGACAAAGTCAATTTGTCAGTTAATTGGGGTTTGTTTTGAGTGGCCTGGTTTACAGTTTTTACAGTGCATTATTTAAAAAAGAAAAAAGAATATCCATAAAATGTGTGATGAGTTAAAAAAAAAATCTACGATGCCCATGAAAGGAAAAAAAGACATTGTGGCGCGTTGGAAATGACGCGTCCTTTTCCGAAGAATGAGTTTTGCCACAAGGTCTGCATTTTAAAAAGGAAAAGAAATATTTCAAAAACCACCTGGTCCCTAAGTGCCTTCTACCTGCCTCAATCCAGAAACCAGAATACACAGATTTATTACACACACACAGACACATGTTTGAAAAAGCAACTGTATACTGTACACTGGAACGATAACAGTTTTTATTTTTGTAGTCCGGTTACAGCTTTTATTTTTGTAATCCGGGTACAGATACAGTTACCAGCCAACACTGCTGTGTGTTTTACTTTGTCACAGTTATTTTAGGGGCCCTGTTTCCGTACCAGGAGACCACATTACCAAGGTTGGGAAAGCCTGGTATACAAAAGGTATTTTTTATTGAATCTAGAATCATATATATGTAATATAATATATTCTCAGCATCCACAAAAAAGAGCATATTTATTTTATGCAACCAAAAAAAAAAAGAAGAAAGAAAGACTTTTATCTTGTTTGTGCGTACAGTCGTTTTGATTGTCTTTTTTATTTTGTTTTTCTTGGTTTATTTTTATAAATTCAAATCTCTTATGTGGAAAAACAAAACAAAATGTACAACCGAAACTACTATAATATATTCTGAGCATCAAAAAGAGCATATTTATTTATGCAAAAAAAAAAGAAAGGTACTGAAGCTTTAGTTTTCTTTGTTTTAAAACTTTTTTTTTTGGATGATGTAAACTTTTTTACACAGCCGATTTAAGAAAAAAACAACACGGCGATGCAACTTTTCACAGTTTGGCATAGTGTCGCTACGTGCCGATGTGCTGAAGTCTTAAGCCCAATTCATACTTTATCGCTGACAATAGCTACTCTACAAGCTTACAACGCACTGTAGACGCGACAAATTGTGAGCTTGTAGAGCGCGATGGCATCGTTGCGATGAAGCATAAATTAGGCCATCACATAGCATCCTAAATCATTGGTTCTCAACCTTTTCAGGCCGCGACCCCCCCAACAAAAAAAAAGAAATATCATATTTGAACTGGGGACCCCCCCATAAGCACTTGGACTTGTAGTAGTTGAGGCATTACATTTAGTTTGACTCGGTCCCCTTGGGGGTCCCGACCCACAGGTTGAGAACCACTGTCCTAAATGTTTACTACGTGATCTGCTTGTGACTGTAACACAGTGTCTGTCTGACTGCTGTCGCTTGAAAAACTCACTCAAACCTCCTTTTTCTTGCAAGTAGACCACCATTTAAAGTGTTTGCGCTGACCATGTAATCAGAAACGTACTGTGTAATATCTCAATTCTGGTCTGAAAATGAGGTCACTATTCTTATTTATTTTAGTTGAATGAAATGTTTGCATTGAATCTTAAAGCACTGAGTATATTGACCCTAGGACCTGTTCAAAAGCAGCCATATAATTACAAAACCGCAATCAACATTAGTCAAACAGAAAATATGTTTTCTCAAGTTCATCTAGAGTGTTTAATAAATGTGACCATCAAAGGAGCACATTTGCTAAAATGTTCAAAACTATCAATACATCCATACAATAGACTGTTCTTCAACCCCTAAAACGTTGACTATATTTTCTTTAATTGTGAGGTTTTATGCGACAGCAGTGTATGATGTATTTATTCCTATCTGTAGAAAGTATGTATATATTGATAAAGACAATCGGGGGGCCAATCCATTCCATTAACACAGATCACCCCAAACTTTGTTTTCTCTACAGAATGTAAAGGAATATCTTGACTTTTCTTTTTATCTGTAGGAGAAAGTTTGGCAAAGTCTATTTGGCATTAGAAGTAACCAAAACTATTCCATAAACATTTGTCATTCAAACTTCAACTGAAACAAAGTTGTTCTCAGGGCAGCTGTCAGGCAAATGTAGAAAATGTTTCGCCACCATGAGACAGGTGCCTCCAATTCTAGACATCAGAAGCATTCCTGTAGTAGATAAACAATCCAATGTTCTGTTAATTGATCGTTTGTTAGGTTCCTTTGATGTCCTCTGGGCAAATCTGACTTTGCTTCCATCTGGAAACGGGATGCTCAAAGAAAATCCTATTTTGATCTTTTATTGAAACATGAAATGTTTACAGATCGTTTAAGGCGTTCTGTTGCAAAAGCGGAGGCCATCAATTCTCGATTTCAGCTTGACACCACAGCTCCTGTCAAAAGCTAGTGGCCATTTTGTGTCTGTGGACACAAAAAGGTGACACTATACACTAGGGATGGGACGATAAGCGATATTATCATTTATCGTGATAAAAAACACTTGCGATAATCGTATGGTGGAGATTTAATTTATCGTGATATCCTCCAGTCATGCACTGGGATCAATTCAACTTTTATTTGCCGAGCTGCATATCCGGTACCATTTAAACCCTCTATTGGTAAAACATACTTATAACAGACATACTTGATACAGTCTTTTTCTCACTCTCTACCAAATCTCTTTGCCAAAAAATAGCCACTCTACAAGCTCGCGACGTGTCGTGAGCTTGTAGATCTGCAATTCTTTGGCGAATGTTCCGCCCCAGGATAATGGATGTTGGGGATATTTTGATTATCGCAAATAATATTGTAAATCGAGATATCTTTGGTCACAATAGTTGTGATATAACATTTTCATATCGTCCCATCCCTACTATACACCATACAGCCCACTGCATGAAAATATTCCTTCACAATCTTTTCGTTTACGTTTATCCCTGCAGCTGTCTTGGCGGCTTTAATGTACATAAATGACCAGTGTAATTTGCAATTGTGTAAATAAGGGCATTGTTTTTGTAATGTGATGCATTCACAACTGTTAACCTGTGGATCCACTGGGCAAGGGGGGAGGGGGGGGGGGGGGGCAGGAAGGAGATAAGGGGCGGGAGGAAAGGGAAGGAGGAATGGTGCGATGGAGAAAAAGAGGGAGGGAGCAAGGTAGGAGGGTTGCTCTGTCCAACTGTAAAGCGACCCTGGTGGCAGGAATGGCCACATACCATTTTAAAACGTTCTAACATAACGTTGTTGTCGGGTGGAAACCTTGTACGCCAAAAACCGTTTGTTTTGCATTCATCATTTTAAAAATGATTTAAACTAGTGAAAACAGCCGATCTACAAGCACACAACGCCTCGCGGTGCGAGGCGTTGTGTGCTTATAGATCGGCTGTTTTCACTAGCTTTGTGCGACGGCCTTGTATGATGAAGCAGGGCTTTACTTTGCGAAAAAAAAAACGTACAAATTTGAAACTTGGGAGATACAAGGTTTCTGCCCGACAGTGATGATAAAATCATGGTGAGGAGCACTTGATTTATGTCACCAATCAAGTGATGTGCTCAACTGTTTCAGGGGTGGGCAGCCTTTTTGGGCACATGATCATTTGGCAGTCAATTTGAATAGGATCGAATACATTTTATAATAAAACCTAAGGAAGAATGAATTATATAATATGAAGATAAGATATATTCCGCGTGGAGAAAAATGTTATGCACATCAAATAATTGTTTTATTTTTTATCAACTCAATTGCCCAATCTGATCAACTAGTTCAAAAAGAGTATGTTTCCCACCCCTGCTCCCAGCTATTTCTTCAGAACATCTGTGAAGTAAACGAAAACACGCCTCCAGCTGTTATGACTGTTTTGAAACGTATTGGTCCATGTCGCTGTCCAGATCTATGTTGTACAAAGAGTCCTGCATGTTTCTTCATATATCCCTATATCGTAGTCTAGTCACGTAGAGTAGAACCCAGCAAAATATTAAAAAACTGCATCAGCAACAATGTGTTTGTGTTCAATCTTTAACATGCCAGGCTAGTTACTGAACAGCACGGATGGATGGTGAGAATTGTCAGTGGTGTAAAAAAGTAACATCGACTTAAGTACTGTACTTAAGTACAGTTTCGAGGAATTTGCACTTTACTTACAATTTCAAAGACTTTTACTTCTACTCCACTACATCTCGGATCCAAATGAAATAGTGCACTTTTACTCCACTAGCCTACATTTATTTGACAACTTTGGTTACCATTTACTTTGTGGATTTTGATTCTTATTACGAAACACACATTAACCACTTCAGCCCTATATACATTTCAGACATTTGAAAATAGCAGATCTACAAGCTCACAATGCGTTGCGATGCAGTATTGATACTTTTAATTAAGTTAAACATTTGAGTACTTTATCCACCACTGAGAATAATATATCTCTCACCACAAATTATCTCTCTTGCTAATAATCTCTCTCTCTCAAAGACACTCACACATACACGCCAAATATCCAATTAAGACCAGAGGTTGATGCTACAAATGCCTTCAACATCAGTAGTTCTCAAACTTTCTCACCGATTTTTCCAAAATGTAAAAAAATAGCAGGTGCACAAGCTCGCGGCACGAAGCTTGTATATCTGCTATTTTTTTAATAGCCAATGCAAAAATCTAAAATGACACAGATGCTTTCCATGTTTTAATGGGATATATAAATATGTATACTCATTTAAGGCATCACAAACAAACAAAAAACTTTAATGAATTAAAGGTTTTTGTTTCCATTCAAGTTGCAATATACTTATCATCAGTTCATTGAACGGGCTTCTTAAATTGGTAGATTTCAACGTTCACATGGCTGCTGGCATGTTTACATCCAGATTTCAGTTCAGTGGCTTCGTGGCTCTATGCCGTTTCCAACTTCATGTTTTACATCCCGCACCACCTTGTGGTGCACACATACTGCGGAACATGTGTCAAAGTGTAATTCTTTGGCTGCTTATCCATATAGCCTGCCATGTCAGGCTAGCTTATCCAGAGCTACTTACAATGAGTGACCAGGTAGAAATCAATGTGCACTTCTTGCTCAACGGCACGGTGACAGAATACATGGTATGGTGTCTTGACTGCTACGGCGGATTGAACCTGGGATGTTTGGGGATGGAGGAGCCACTGAAGCACCTGGCAAATCTGAACTGGCCTTAATATTAACTCATTAACTGCCATTAAACTGCCTGCCACGATTTTCATGCCTTTTTTTAACGTGGGTGAGTGTGTGTCCATCGCTTGTGCACGCCGTTCGCAGTTCACGAACACAAAACAAATGCATGTGAATCCGATCTGCCGTCCTCCAGTTAGCCTCAGCACTGTTTACAATGTAACCAAACAGGAAGAAATACAGAGAAAGTACAGAGAAACGGCTTCTTCCGGCCAAAATAATGCGTTTCCCGTTCCGGTTTACTGGTCTAACCCAGAAGTATAATAAACAGGGCACTACTGGGCCGCCGATCCGATTTGGGATTCTTTTTTATTAATTAAATCAAATTATCTCGGGCGCAGCGGCCTGGACCAAAGGCTTTTTCCCGCGATTCTCAGGTTGGGGTAGTGGTTCACAACATTTTAATTGTAAATGTGTGCATATAAAATATATGTAGCCGTTCAGATATCGTATTTTACATTAGTATTGTTCATGTGAACTGGTTTGTATAGGCTTATCCATTATAATTATCAAAATCGCTATGATTTATCTCGTTTTCCACCGAGGATCACGTCCTCATTTACTCATGCGAGTCAGTGGCCACTGGCCAGCAGCAGCACAGCAGAGAGAAGTGAACAGGAGACAGAGGGGGTAGGGGGGAGGTGAACAAATCCTATTGGCCGGTGAGATTTGCCGGGTAGTGTATGGGGCATAGAATGTATGCATTAGGCTAGCCTAACATTACAGTAACACACAGCATTACAGGTGTATTGCGGGCTTGCAACACCGGGCGCGAGTTCAGCTGAAGTGATTGGATATGAGCTCCTTCCGCCTTTCTTCTGCCTCTGGGTCCCTGTCTTCGGGCCGCTGCTCCAACGTGTCGGGTTGTTCCAGGGGGTCCGTCCTCTCCAGGGTCCAGGCGTCCAGCCCGGACTGGAGAGAGGCGTTGTGGAGGACGCAGCACGCCAGCAGGATGGCTGAGCTCTTCTCTGGGGAATACTGGAGAGGGAGAGAAGGTCACGGTTGAACACTAAAGCAGTGCTAACATGAGGTGTGATGATTTAGAATGGAATCTCTCCCATAATCCTTGTGAAATTAATCCATTAAGATCTGAGAACAATTGTGTTCTAAAATGTATCCTAAATCCTAGGCCTGTCACAATTATTACATAACCGTCTAATCGCAAATTATTTGACATAATCGCAATTATTTTGTCATAATCGTCATAATCGTTTACATGTTGAAAAATAGTGGACATAGCAGATCTAAAAGCTCAGAGCGTCTATTTCGCATCTATTTCCACTACCAATGTTCTTTTTAAAGTATAAAGTTGTCAAATATGTCAGTCATTTCTTTGTTGCGACTGTAAGGTTGCAGGTTACTATGAAAAGCTCCACCGGCTGTCTGACCGTCCGTCAGTCTGTCACATCACAATTTTGGCCCTACTCTTATCTCCGCCACCGTTGCCACTATCCATGCCAAACTTTGCTATTATGCCCAGATAAAAGAAGAAGAAGAAGATGTATTTGGCTTCGGACCCCCTCCCCCATCTGAAAATATTTTGTTCCAGGGACCCCCAGAAGATGTTGAGTTAAAAGTGTAGTGCGACATGAAGTGACACGCTATGAGCTTGTATATCTGCTATTTTTGAATGGCCAAAGTATAAAATAATGGTTAAAGTGGTTACACAGATGCTTGCCCGGTTTTAATGGGTTAATAGAATAGTCCATGGAACAGAATAAAATAAGACTAGGATAGAATAGGACAGAATAGTGCACCTGCAGGTATCCTTTGGAGCTGTCCAGACATCTGAATCTTGTCTGGATGGCCCGGAATGTTCTGTCCACTATCTCATGCGTGGCGGAATGTGCAAGGTTGTACTGGACCTCCGCTGGGGATTCTGGGCAAGCGAGTGGAGTCATCAGCCACTTTTTGAGAGGGTAACGAAGGTCGCCTATAAGGATTCGCAGAAATCTTTTTTTAGGATCACAGCTGTGAGTGATAAGAGACATTTAAAAAGTTTTTTGTGTAATATATATACAGATTCTTGTGTACATTTTCTTGAAACCTTCATATTAGTGTCGACCGATAGGCTTTTTTTGTGTCCGGTTGTGTTTTTTTGTGTTTTTTTTGTGATTAATAATAATCGATTATTCGATTATTCGAATAATCGAATGATTATTCGAGATAATCATTCGGTTATCTCGAATGATAACCGATTCGAGAGAGAGGACAGTCACCTATAACCAATATATGTATGCATAGTGAAAACAGGCCTTTTTCTGTGTGGATTGTGCAAATATTTTGCCCCAATATGATTAGGCACAGGTACAGTGACAGTAGTGCTAAAGACAGGTGCTTTCTTAAACCAATGTCTTTATTAAAGACCTTTTTTTGTACTCGTCAGTCAAGGTGTCTGAGAAAAAGAGAGTGACACAGAGACATGTATAGTATGTCCAACTGCCTGTTTGAGTGTGTGGGATAATGACTGTGAGGACAAGCCTTCATCACACATGTTGTGCTGATATTTGAATATATTATATATATATAATTGTTTCTATCGGGGAGGCATTTCACCGATACCAATATGATCCGATATGACCAAATAAGGGCATATCGGTGCCAGACACTACTTCATATATTTCTTGAAGCTTTCATATATTCTAGATACATTGCACATGCAGTGCATTATTCCAAACCTTTTTTTGTTAAAATGTAATTGTGGTATACAGCTCATGAATATCAAAAGTCCATATTTCAAGGTATTATAATATCAAAGGAGAACACTCAAAACAACAATTTATAATAGAGAAATGTCAACCTTCTGAAGTCAGAGTTGCTTGAAGTCCAGTGGGAAGTTTCTGCAGTCAGTTATGAATCGGGGTGCTATGGCATCTGCAATGCTTTTTTACACAACATTCTATTCTTTTTTTTAGATGGATCTGTAATATATACCTCTCTTCTTTCCGTGTAATCCGTGACTCACCCAGTAGCCAGCCTTCCTCCGTTCCCTGCATTGTTTTGTAGACTTGAGAGCGTTCCAGGATCTCCGTGTCCTTGAGTCCCCCGGGCCAGTGGGTCTCAGCGCTGAGCAGCAGCCCCCGGGCGTCACACACCAGCTGACAGCCGATGGAGTGGAAACCCTTCTTGTTGACGTACGACGAGTCCTCGCTGTTGGGAGCTTTGATGGCCACCTGGACCAGAGAGGACAGAGGAGGAGAATATTGTCACTGTCGAGCAGAAACCTCGTATCTCCAAGTTTCGAATTTGTAATTTCTTCTTAAAGTAAAGCCCTGCTTCATCATACAAGACGGTCACACAAAAGACAAAACTAGTGAAAATAGCAGATCTACAAGCACACAACACCTCACACGTGTATTGTAGATCGGCTATTTCCACTAGTTTAAATCATTTTTAAAATGATAAATACAAAACGAACGGTTTTGGACATACGTACAAGGTTTCCACCTGACAACGACAATGTACCTCTCATGTCCATATTCTAACATTCCTTTCTGAAAATGAACGCCCTACTTGTAGGGCTGTCACAATTATGACATTTTACGCACCGATTAATTTTAACACAAATAATTGCGATTAACGATTGACGAATTAGGTTGCAGTAATGGCTACCAAGACATGAAAGAACAGCATATATTCCGTTCTATTCTATCCCATTATAGTGCATCATACATAATAACTTTTATTATATGCTATATTAATTGCATTACATTAAATCGCATACCTGAACACAGTCCAGCACTCCAAGGACCCCTGGCACCTCTGCCACTCTCTGAAACTCTTCTATAGACTGATCTCGGCTACTAGGGTCCCTGATGAAGAAAATAAAAGACTATTAATAATAATAATACTGGTAATAATAATGGTAGCAATGGTAGTACTTGAAGAAGTGTGTGGCATTGGTAATTGTATTGATAAAAGTATATTGATAATGGGGGTTCACCTTTCTTTACTATTGCTTACCTGGTAAGTGTAATAAATTCAGGAGCTTTCTCCACCAGTGCTCTGGTGACATTGGTCACACATCTGGACATGGACGCCTGGCTGATCCCGATGGCGTCTCCCATAGAGGTCTGGAAGGAGCCGGAGGTGTAGAAGCCCAGCGCCGCCAACACCTGAACCTCAGGACTGATGGCCCTGGACCGCTGGGTACGCCTGCACAGAACCTGGCACACACATTTAGATTTAGGGGAGTAGAAGTAAAACGACACCTCAAATTGTACTTAAAAAGAGTAAATGTACTTAGTTAAATTACAATTTACAATTTGGCATTTGGCAGACGCTCTTAATCCAGAGCGATTTACAACAGCAAGGTAATACATCAATACATAAACATCAAAACATCAAATGCATAGAAATATTAATCTAAGAAAGACGTAGGTAGACGAAGCACCTATTCAGTTAAAAAAAAGGGCTATGGGCTAAGGTGGAGTCTGAAGAGGTGAGTCTTCAGACCATGGTGGCGGAAGCTCGGGAGTGAGACTGGAGTTCTAAGTGCAACAGGCCAGGAGTTTATTCCACAGTTTGATCGTTGTCCTGGGGTTTTTAGCGCCGGTTCTGTCAGCACCTTAACGGTTGGGGTTGTAGGGTTCAATCAGGTTTTGGAGGTATGGAGGTGCCATACCCTTGGCTGCTTTGAAGGCCAGCATCATGTTTTGTGTGGGCAGCAACTGGGAGCCAATGGAGGGCACGGAGAAGGGAATGTGAGAATTCAGGCTGGTTGAAGACCAATTTGTGCAGCTGGCTACGCGAGGCTAGTTGGAGAGGCTTAAGTGCACATGCCGGGAGGCCAGTGAGTTACAGTCGTCGAGTTTTTATATGACTGATATCTGGACGAGGAGCTGGGCTGACGCTTAGAGTGAACTCTTCACAGTCAGAGAGAACAGAGTCAACCAGAATCAACTCACCTCTCTGAGTAGCTCCACCAGATAGAGTATAAATTCCCTCGGGAAGCCAAACGTGGTGAGGAGGAAGTGATCGGAGACGGAGTCCAGGTCAAAGCGGTCCAGGGTTTTGTGTCCTCGTCCATGGAGCAGCAGGTCACAGTCCAGAATAGCTATCTGTATCGCCATGGCTACGGGACAGTGAGACAGGAGACTTCAATTACAGATAAATCTATCTTTACACTCTGTGAGTAGCTCCTTTCGGAACCTCTCCCTCCACTATATAGCTCAGAGATGAGGTTCCTGGAAATTACATGCCCAAATGAGATCGAGTTTATAGGTATGAAGGAATAGGGAGGTGTCAAAATTGTATCACCTACGTTTTACATGTTAAATATCTCAAAAATGACTAAACAAGTAAAAACTTCAAGCATGCTTGTCCATTTAAAAAAATGTGAATGAGCTGAAGGAGTTTCTAGGTGAAAACATGAAGGACTATTAGTTAGTTACTGACCAAAATTGTTGAGGAGAATAATAAGAGTGAGGAGATGAAGATAGATGTGCTGCACAGTGTACAGACTGCACACGGATGCTGCACAAACCGAGATTTTGATGAGGGAGTTCCAGGGGGTCCACAGCTAAATGATAGTTAGGAACCAAATGAACCCTTTGTACACTCTCAGAGTAAAAAAAATAAAAAAAATAAGTGTCAATTTGGGGTCCTTGACATGAAAAGGTTTGAGAACCACTGCTCAAGTGCCACCACCAGGGCAAACTTTCAAATTGGCGGAGATCTGCACTCTGCTGCAATGCATTGCATTCTTGGAAATATCAAATATGTCATTCCTGCAATTATTTAATTGTGCATCAAATAATTACATGTCATATAGTCGACTGTCGAGCGCCGAGGCATTTAGTACGGCGTTATTTAATACCCCTTTTAAAAGGACTAATAGACGTCTGACAGACGCTAATTAGCCAGGAAACTGCTCATGTGGATCCAACTACAACTACGAGGTAGAACCGGGAGATCTAATCATTTCAAACTTTACTGTTAGCATCCGATAAAGAACAACTTGATAAAAATGTATTTAAAAAAAAAAAGATGGTCTAACACACGTTTGTCCAACACGGTGATATATCGTTACATGGAAGCGTTCAGATGACGGCTACAACTCAACTAGACTATATAGTGAAATTGGCTCTTAAAATTACTTTAGTCCAATATTTGAAAACCAGGTGTGGATATTAAAGCTGTTTTTTTAATCAACAAGTATGGAATAATGGATTAAATGTAATCAGCTACAATCGGTCTATAGACAGACTGACGATAGACGGTTCAAATGAGGGCTAAACATAACCATTGGGCTAAATGACGGCTAGTGTTTACTGGGTTAGCCATGCCTTTCATTCCCAACTTTTGGATTCCAAATTTGATCGAATAAATAGCAGTTCATCCAAAACTTTACCAGGATATTGCACGCAAATTAGCAAGCCCATTAGCTTCAATGCAAATGTCTGTATATAAAAAAAAGCTCTCAACCAAAACGTTGATCGTTCATATAGAGTCTATATTATAGAGCAAAGAACAGCGCGACCTATTACCCAGTAATCGAAAATCGACATTTATGGCCGGGATCAAAGAAACATTCTATTTCTTACCTTTAACGAAGCAAGCCTTGTTGTAAACAAAACATCCAACCTACAGTAGTACAGCTCACTGTGATTGGAAAACGCTGTTTCGGTGGATCATCGTGTTTAAAATAAAATAAAATAAAAATAAACACATAATTAACAGTTTGGTTTACATGAGCACGATACGTCAACATGTTATTTTATAAAATCCATATTTTATATATTTTATCGTGTTTTTTCCCCAGTCTCTCAACTGGGTGGTACGTTGAGGTGGCAGAGCGAAAGTGCGGTTGCGAAAGTAGTGCTGACTAAACACGTAGAATGCGTAGAACACGTCAAGCAAAGTAAACAGAATATATGGCATAGGGTACTTATTTTACCTGAATACATTTCTCAGGCTCAGTCAGTTTGCCAGCGTTTAATGTACATCATGAAATAATCTATGTAATATCACAGCCAGGTAGTATTCTGAGGTATTTGTACCTTGCTTGAATGTTTCCAATTTCCAAAACTTTTACTTCTACCCCACTAGCCCCATATAGAACCTCACCCGTATACGGAGCACAACAGTATGCAGCGACACGTGAGGTTCTATATGGGGCTACTACCCCACTAGCCTACATTTCTCAATCCACTACATTTATTTTAAAACTTAAGTTATAGTTACTTTGCAGATATGCATTATAATATTAATATTATAAAAACATACATGAACCACCTTGACTATTTGAAAATAGATGATCAAGCTCTACAACGATTTCTCATTTATGTAAACGTGTACATTTATTCTAAGTTGAGCAACAACATTGTCAAACTCATTTCATATAAAAAAATAATAATACAAAATAAATAAGAACTACGAAAAGGCAGACAAATTATGTTGTTAGGTCAAGGTTTCTTTTAAAATTCGATCTCAATTTCCAGTAGGAAGGTGTGTCTTACAATAACATAAATAGGCAAAAAAAAGTACCTCATGTGTGTATTTGGGCCAGCTGAGCAGAAGAGCTGCAGTGTTTATTTAGTCTGCAGTCTGGTGTTCTTCAGCCATGGAACCGTCTGAAATATAGACATATCTCCCTGTTTTTCTGTGTTTACTTAGATATAATATTGTGTTGCATAGGTTCAACACAACGAACAAAAAGATACTCAAGGGATTCTCTCCTCTGTGATGTGTAAGTAAAAAACAAAAACAAAAAAACGCTGTAGCACGATGCTAACGTTAGCCACCACGGGCCACCGTTGGTTGAACAATTGAGCAATGTTTTGTTTACACAACCACCAGGAGCTAATATTAATAGTAGGTATAAAAATGTTTTGTCCATAGTCTTCACGAATCACGATACAAAAGTGACGCTGCACTGGTGGTATTAGTATAATTGCTAATTGGTAATCTATTTGATTATTTGACCCATGTCAATGTTGTTGTCAGTGAGCCTATCTTATTATTGTTGGCCATAATTTAGCTTAATCATCATTACTTTTCCCTTTTTCTCGTGGTTTTGTTAGATTGTGTACACAAGGTACACCACCGCAAAAACCTGTTCATTTAAATCTTCTGAGACAGATAGGTTTACATTTTGTCACCAGAAGGTTTCTGTTTAATTTTACATAGGCTTAGGATAGGATATGGTGTTTTTTTTTGGACATGATGACCAATGTCCAATTCAAGTAAAAAGTACAAGCCTTCCAAGATTTGATTTGAGTATTTGATCACACATGAGAGAAACACCATGCAGTGATAACCTGCATAAGCAGATTATAATGCATTGTAAGTATGTTTATAATGCATATTTACATTGGTATACGTAGCAAATGTCACAAAAAAGGTTCTACAAAACTACTGTATGTAGTGTATACTGTAGTTGAAAGTAATTCAGTAGTTAGTTAGGCAAAACAAAAGCCTTATTTAGGGTTATTGTTGAGTGTATAGACTTATTATACATATCATGCCTATTCTTGAGGATTACTCCTGTAGAAAGGGAGAGGAGACATGTTTGAACAACTGCCTTGATGAGCAAGATTTTTTATATGTATATTAAAGACACGGCTTGCACATAACACAGTTAAGATGACTAGATACTACTAGATACCTGTATTATCCCAAGGGGGAAAATCAGTCTGAGCAGTTTAAGGATATTTACAAACGTACAGAAAAGTATGAAAAGAAAAAAAATTGAACAGTGTACAGTAAAGACCAAGGTACACCAAAGAGAGGGAACAAATAATATATACATAAAGTGTCAAAAACTGTCAACGCTTATAAGTGAAACAGTCATACTTAAAAAAAAGCTAATATCAATACTTAAGCACAATTATCAATACAGTGCCAAACAAAGGTGTCCATAACAGTCAATGCTAGTCAGTGCTACAAGTATCTCACCGCCATGTCAAACACAAGCAAACTACTCAATACTACACAACCTAATCGAGCAGAGCCAAACAAAGAAAGTGTCCATTGGTCAGTGCTAAAAGAAAACAAGACAAGACATGACTGTACAATATGAGTTGTCTTGTTGTCTAGTGTTCCACAGGCTTGAGCAATGAGCACGTTCATTACCCATATTGAAATTCAGTTCAGTAAGAGAGAAAAGTCTTGGTCATGGCAAATTGCGAATGGTGAATGTTGTCTTCCCTCCTGATCAACACTTATTTTTGTATTGTTGTCTGTTGGGACAGGGTTGTGACATCATGGACGGTCACGGTGACCTGAGCTCCCAGGACAGAAAGGACCTGGACAAATTCATCAAGTTCTTCGCCTTGAAGGTCAGAGAACAGGAGATGGGTGTTCTTGGACAAATAACGTTGCCGTTCGCCTTTCAATTACCAAGTGACTTTCTGAGGGCTATCTATCTACTGTATCTTCTGCTTATTGATTATTGCTATCTCTGTGGTCTCCTCATGTATCATTAAATTTGATGCAGTACTTCATCTCTCTTAGCTTTGGTTTGACTCAAATGTGTCTGTTTACAGTTGCTATGGTCATGTGAAAGTAATTTTTTTAGACCTGACCTGGAAAATATGTGCTATGTAAACAGCTTTATTTATTTTAGTTTTATACAACATTACTGCTGTACAGACAGTCTCACACTGGGTGTTTTGAGGGCACGGCATAGGCCTTGCTTGGCTTGGCTTATTAGGTGACTCTGGATCAAGTAACGGATACATTCATTCAGTCTTTATTTAAACCATGCGATTGCATTGAGGGAGAGCTCACTGAGTCAAAACAAAACCTTTGTTATAAATAAATACATTTGAACCCCATGATCCCTTGTAGCATCCCTATTCTGGGCATTTCATAACAGGTGAACATTTGGCAAAATAGCAGATCTGCAAGCTCACAACGATTTGCACCATTGTGTGAGCTTATACAGTAGATATGCTATTTTGCCACAGTTGGTGTCGAGGGGAAAAGGAAGCAGACCAAGTTTAGAGCCCTGGGGAACCCTGGTCAACAAAGTACATACAGTAGAGTTTAAGCGTTTAATATAATACAATTTTAATGACTTAAACCTGTTACTTGATTCTCTATGAGTGTTTCTAAGCAATTCAAGTCAAGACTGGCTTTCCTGTGTGTTTGTTGAGCTGTAGTTTCATAACTTGTATGCACATTTCCTGTGTTATCCGTTTCTGCGTTGCTGTTATTGGTTGCTGTGTTATTTCCTGATTGGTGAGATAATTAATTTCCTGTTCTCAGACTGTCCAGGTGATCGTCCAGGCTCGTCTGGGAGAGAAGATCTGCACTCGCTCCTCCTCGTCACCCACCGGCTCCGACTGGGTAACCAGGACATTCCTCACTTGTCTCCTTCCGTGCATGATTGTGGCCAGGGGTCTTCAACGTTTTTAGGCCAAGGACCCCTTAGTTGAGAGAGAGATGAAGCAGGGACTCCCTCAACCTTTTCATAGATTCCATATAGTTTCGTCATTTGACAGCACAATCATCATTGTATTTTGGTTTCATGTCAATTTGTGTTTTCAGATATTTAACCACTTGAGCTGTCAATACATAACCTTTCACTCTGTACTTAGTCTGCTCTTTTTCCCCTCTGCACCAAAGCTATTTGCCAAAATAGCCGATTAACACCTCGTGCTGCGAGGCGTTGTGAGCTTGTAGATCTGCTATTTCTGGCTAAAGTTCTCTGAATATGGACGCTAGGGTTCACGTGGTTATATAAAAAAGGAAGAAAAAAGGTTTTTTATCACACAAAGATTTGGAGGACCCCCTGTAGTAACTCTGAGGACCCCCTAGAGGTCCCGGACCCCCTGTTATCTTTGCACCTCTCTTCCCTGGAGGAAAGATGTCAGGCTGCCTATTAACCACATACTGTGAAAACCACATCTACAAGCCCACAACTTGCAACGTTGTGAGTCTGTAGATCGGCTATTCTTACCGAAAAGATTTGGTGTAGAGGGGAAAAGGGAGAGGGCAAAGTATCGACCACTGGGGAACCCCAGTCTGCCAAGTATATGGTTTAAGTAGTTAAAGCTCATGGAAAAGAATGAACAGCACTTGAGAGTTGGTCTTTGTAGGCCTGAAATAGTAATGGAAAACGAATAAACGGCAAAAGAAAAGTGCCTCCCCGCCACCCATTCCATCTGTCCAATCCACTTTCATTTTGAGCAGATAACGTAACGTACTGTTGTGTCGAATGATAATGTAACTGTTATTGTCCCGTGACTATGGACATGGATCCATTTGCAACAACGCTTTCTCTCCCTGTCCTGTTTCCATCTCGGTTTTCATGCCCGTCTTGAAAAGTCCTCCAAGTTAAGGGTTATTGTGTTACCCTTCTCTGCTTTCCACCCATTCCCTCCTCTTTGTCTCTTTCTGTCTGGGTACTTTTCCTCCAGTTCAACCTGGCCATTAAAGACATACCTGAAGTAACTCATGAAGCCAAGAAGGCCCTGGCCGGCCAGCTTCCAGGCATCGGTCGCTCCATGTGTGTGGAGATCTCCCTCAAGACATCAGAGGTAAGATTGCAGTCGGTATCTACTACAGTATCTACCCTACGCCATGCTAACCACTGCTGTCGCCAGGGTAGACTGGTTTACCTATGATCCTAGATTACTATTAGTGTTGCCCGATCCCGATCACGTGATCGGATCGGCCGCCGATATGGCCGTTTTTATAAGATCGGAGATCGGGGAAAAAAAAATCGAAAAGATTTTTTTTTTTTTTTTTTTTTTTTTTTCAAAAAAATATTTTCTGGGAGTACTGAAAGTTACAGGTAAGGTGAATGCGATATGAAATGTAAGCTTACCATAATCACAGTAATCCTTAATCATTTTCAATCATATTCAAGGGCTTTTGGAGAAATGAGACAGACAGAGCACTGCAGAGGGAAGGTGATTGTGTCAGACTCTGTGTACAGCTGGCAGCTGATGCCAATAAGTAGTAATTGGCCCCTTGCTAATGGATCAAAGGAAGGCAATTATGTCTCTCTGCACTGTCAACTAGCTCAGTGGTTCTCAACCTGTGGGTCGGGACCCCCAGGGGGGTCCTCAAATTATTTTGGGGGGGTCCCCAGATGATTAACTTAATGTGCAACATTGTTTTCTCTCTCAACAGTAAACAAATCAACATAAAGTTTAAGTGTATAGAGGGTATCTGCACATTTCGAAAGTGAAAAATTAAGGACTTTTTAATACCTCTAAAATGACAAATTAAACATTGGCCAAATTGTCAAATATTAAAGCCAGAAATTGTGAAAATAGCCGATCTACATGCTCACAACTCCTCGCGTTGCGAGGCGTTGTGAGCATGTAGATCTGCTATTTTCACAATAGAACCCTGTTATACAAAATATACTTCCTCAACTCTTCACGGTCGGGGGTCCCCAGTTAAAATATGATTATTTTGGGGGTCACGGCCTGAAAAGGTTGAGAACCAAGTGATAGAATGAATAGAATTTTTTTTTCTTCTTAATGCCTTGCCAAAAGATCGGATCGGGAAAGATCGGGATCGAATCGGAAGCAATAATATTTGATCGGTATCGGATCGGGAGCAAAAAAACCCTGATCGGGGCATCCCTAATTACTATTCCTATGCCTTTGATCTATACCTTGTATTTGCTTGTTTACTGTAAATCGCTCTGGATTAAGAGTGTCTGCCTAATGCAGACATTTAAATTGGTAATGGAGGCAAAAGTCAGTCCATACCTTCTGTCTCGATGTGTGTGAGGCCCCCACATACCTCACAATACTTAAGGATAAAGATCCTTTGGAAGCCAGCCCTTTTTGGGCAGAATAGAATCCAAATGCCGGACAGTGGTTTTGCCAGTTTTGTCAACAAACCATTGTCTAAAACCAAAAAGACTCTTCCAACTGTCCGTGGAAGATTTATTAAGTATTTAACTATTAGAAATGGCATGCCGTACCCCGGCCTCTCCTTATTTCTTTCTGTCTGGTGCATGTGATTTGTTTGTACAAGAAATATGAAGCTGATATAGGCCTAGTAGAAATAATGCAAGCTTAGCTGCAGAGACAAATGCATACACAAACACAAGACGTTGAGGTTGGAATTAACAGTGGTTTAATTTAGCTCATTGTAGGTCTCTAATTATTCTCTCTCTCTCTCTACACCAGGGTGACTCCATGGAGTTGGAGACTTGGTGTGTGGAGATGAATGAAAAGTGAGTGTGGTTCATTGTGTTTTTTCACCAGTGGCCTGTAGTTATTGGGTCAAAGGGATAGGATGTGATGAAACTGATTGATCCCAGTAAGCAATTGGGTTGACACAGCAGCTAGAGACAGTAAACAACACATGGAAGGATTACGTGGGAAATTGACTCTATTGACTATATAGTTGCAGTGTGTACAGAATTGTCACCTATATGTTGTTTTTGTCCCTCTGTAGGTGTGATAAAGATATAAAGGTGTCTTATACTGTGTACAACCGCCTGTCCCTCCTGCTGAAGTCACTGCTGGCTATCACCAGAGTCACTCCTGCATACAAACTGTCCAGAAAGCAGGGACATGACTATGTCATATTATACAGGTATTTACAATTTGCTTACTCTGTGTGGGTGCCTGTGCACATACAACAATGTTGTTTCCGGTCTGCAGCTATTGATTATTTTCATAGTGATTATTCTCTTGATTACCTTTTCTATTAATCTAATAATCAATGAATCCTCTCCTCTCTAGGATATACTTTGGTGAGGTCCAGCTCAGTGGACTAGGAGAAGGTAACTTATAACCTGTTCTAATTGGAACTGTCTGTCCAGCACACATCAAAAATGAATGCATGTTTGTTCCAGGATAGCAAAAGACTATGTTAAGTTCAGGTTCAGTTTCATTTATTTGAAAGGCTCTGTTTTTTTGTGTAGGTTTTCAGACGGTACGCGTGGGCGTAGTGGGCACCCCTATTGGAACCGTCACCCTGTCTTGTGCCTACCGCACTAACCTGGCATTCATGTCTAACAGGTAACACACTCACACACACACACATATACTCGGGTCAACCGACTGAATGTGGCATTACATAATGATGTCATGTACTGTATGTATGTTTTTCGTAGCGATGGATGGTCTGTTTAGGTATGTGTGGCTCTCTAGCTTAGTCTATAATCATGGATTGGCCCACAGGTCCTCCAGGCTAAAATGACCCTGTGCGTTCACTCTGATTAGCACATTGATGGGGTCAAATGCAGAAAAGTGATGTCCCCTCAGACATCACACTACAAATACACTTATCACTAATAGCCAACTAGCTTTTCTCTCTAACCATCATTTCATTGTAATGGTTTTCTTTGTAGTGCAGGCGAGATTTTGTGAATTTAGAATTTATGGTGTTATTCAGCAAGTGTCCTGTGGTTTTGCTATGTCTCCGTCTGCAGACAGTTTGAGCGCTCGGCTCCCATCATGGGGATCATCGTGGACCACTTCCTGGACCATCCCTATGGCAACCACCTGGCCCACCACAACGCGGGGCAGCCCTGCAACTACAGGTACTAGAGATGGTACCCATACACACTGTCAGCCCGTGACGGTCTTATCACGTATGTTCACTGTATGTCACTTTTGATCGGAGGAAATTGTTTGGTCGTCTGATGTATGGTACCTTCATATTGAGTGTACTATCAACTAAAAACTCCTATCTATCCATCTTCTGTGATCTTTTAGGATCATACATACGGCTGTCACGATTACAAATTTGACGATTGTCACACAAATAATTGTGGTTAACGATTGAATTGTGTTTGGCATTGGACATGGGAACATGTAAAAAATGTCATTTATGTTGGCCTTTTAGGCTTCCTAATCTACAGTTGCTCAGGGCACATGACAACATATATATTTATACAAATACATTACTGACATATTTAATCATTTTAGACTTTAGAAGAATACATCTTCTAAAATAAACCAATATGGAAACAATTATGGTGATTATGCAAAATAATTGCGATTAGACGATTATGTAACATTTGTGACAGGACTAATCATACATTGTCTGAGCACTTGGCTCTGAACCAGCCTTGTGTTACTTGTTCGTTGCTATAGAGTGAAATCCAGACTCTTAACCTTACGGGTCCATTTTTACAGCACTCCTAGAGTTTTCTCTCACGTGCGTGTGTGTGTACGTCTGTCTGTGTGTGTGTGTGTGTGTGTGTGTGTCCAGAGCCCCGGGTGAGGAGGACGGAGTGTTTGCAGGAGTGGAAGATTCCCAGGAGGTGTGCACCACCTCCTTCTCTACCTCCCCTCCCTCACAGGTATGACCCAGCAAACGCACACTCTTTAGTTCTCTTCTTCACACATCTATATTCTGTCTAGGGATGGGACCATGTCACGATTATTGTGACCAAAGAAATTGCGATTTACGATATTATCGCAATAATCTAAAAATCCCCAACGCGTTGTGAGCTTGTAGATCGCCTATTTTTGGCAAAGAGATTTGGTAGAGTGAAAAAAAAGGACTGTATCAAGTACGTTATTTACAGGTCCGTTTGACCAATTATAAGTGGTACCGGATATGCAGCTCTGCAAATAAAAGGTGAATTGACCCCAGTGCATGACGGAGGATAATTTCACGAAAAATGTATATCTCCACAATACGATTATTGTGGTTTTTTTTAATGAACGATAATAACGATTATCGTCCCATCCCTAATCTATATTCTGTCACCTGTTCTTTGTCTTTTTTCCCCACTGTTTTTTCAAATGTTTTTCATCTCCTGCTCTTCTCTCTTCTGTCTGTCCCCTTGTTCATGTCTGTTCCTTCTCTCTTCTCCCTGCCTCTGTGAATTGCCTGTCTGTGTGTGTGTCCGTCCGTCTGTCTGCTCTGCATCTGGTTTTGCGGCCGTGTGTGCGTGTCTTTGTCCATCGGACTCTCTCTGCTGTTTGTGTGTGTGCGTGTCCTCCTGTCTCAGTGTGTGTGTACGTTGACTCCCTCCCCTGCAAAGGCCTCTAAGCCCCTCCCCTTGGACAGTTTGCAACACCCTGGACCTGTCACTCACACTGTGAGTTTTATTGCTTGGCTCTGTGAGAATGAGAATCTGTATTAGGGCTGGGACTTAATTACAAAAAATGAATGTGATTAAAAAAATATATATACGCATTCTAATTGCGCTTAGTTTTTGCACCATAGAACCTTTCTCACTGGACAAGTTTCAGGCGTACTGATCTTTTTTTTTTTTTATACTTTTTATTGCAATGGTTTCAAGTTTTTATATTTCTTATATCATGTTTTGTCCATATTTGCAATTATTTTCATTTTCTTTTCATTTCTTTTTAAATAAAATACATATACACCAAGTGATAAACAGAAATACAACATTCACATTTTCCCAAACAAAACCATTTTATGCTATTAGCTAAAACTAATCTAATCATATACACAATTCAGAAAAATGGGGGGGAGGGGGGGGAGCTTAGTAATAATGAATAATAATATTAACTCACTCACTCTTATACCAAAATGAGTTTTAATTTAAATAAAATTACTGCTATTTATATCCGATTAAACATGTGATTAATTTTGATTAATTAATTACAAAGCCTCTAATTCATAAAAAAAAATGTAATCGAGTCCCTGCCCTAACCTGTATGTAACATATTAGTGTCTTCGCCATTTGGTGTCTAGATTGAAGTTCTTATGGTAAAGTATGAATAGGGATCACAGTTGAGCTAACTTTGTAAAAACTGGACAACCTTTCCTCTAAACCTTGTTGTTTCTGGCTTTCCTCTACCCCCTTTTAAAACCTTGTATGTGCTCTCTGTTCTCTTGTGTCTGTCTATGTCTCTCTATCTCCATCTCTGTTTTTAAATGCGTGTTTGTCTCTCTCTTCACCTGTCTCTCCAGTTGTACAGTTCAAGGATGTCATACCAGCCCACCACTGTAGGGGGAGCTGCTGACCATGGTCACCCTGGTGCTGTCAACCCACACCAGGTAACCAACACACACACACACACACACACACACACACACACACACACACACACACACACACACACACACACACACACACACACACACACTATAAATGGTATAAAAAAAGACTCAGAACAGATGGTGTGGGACACTCAAAGTTTTGTCCCTTAGTGTTTGGACACTGGTAACTCTTCATCTTCTTTTTCCTTGTAAGGTGTTGCATGCTGGGAAGGAGGGTGGGGTTGCGTTGGGTCCTGTCCAACCTGCTCACGGGGCTGATGCTCATGTGACAGCTGACCATGCTCCTAACACTCCTGGCAGCAGGTAAGACGTTTCTTCTGTCATTCCATGATGTTCGGGATGTAGTAACCAGTAAGACTCCCTAATCGGGAGATAAGCGACCGTTGACAAATATCACAACCTCCACCTCTCACGTCATACGGGTAGCCATAGTTACACCTGGAATGTTGAATCTCCATATATGGAGATAACCTACGCATCACACAAAGTCTGACCTCACCAGCCCATACTTGGGCATGGACGACTTATATCTCCATATACGGAGATGGCCATATATGGAGATACGATGACATCACAGAGTCCACAGCTGATGATGTGGCGTGATGTCATACAATACACAAACAAGCCCTATATAAAGGGGCAATTCTCACCAGGGAAGAGAGCATTGCCTGGAATGTTGAATCTCCATATATGGAGATAACCTACGCATCACACAAAGTCTGACCTCACCAGCCCATACTTGGGCATGGACGACTTATATCTCCATATACGGAGATGGCCATATATGGAGATACGATGACATCACAGAGTCCACAGCTGATGATGTGGCGTGATGTCATACAATAAACAAACAAGCCCTATATACTGATGCGATACGATGACATCACAGAGTCCACAGCTGATGATGTGGCGTGATGTCATACAATAAACAAACAAGCCCTATATACTGATGCGGAGATATGAGCAGGGCAAAGGTGTGACGTGTGACCGACCGACCGACCGACCGACCGACGGACGGCCGGTGGAGGTTTTCATAGTAAACTGCTCCCTGACGGTCGCAACAATACATTAACTATTCAGTTTTTTCTTAAATTAATCCCATATTTTCTGCCACTCTGAAATTTCACTTGAGGTTTAGTCGCAAGACTAAACCTCGCCTTCTAGAACTCCTCATTCCTTGTATGTATCACACAGTAAAACCTTAGTGATCAAACGTTAACCAAATGAACTTCTCTCCCATCAGAAGTCGGGTATCTACAAGTCTACAAAAAAATGCATAAAATGTCACTAACTCAAACAAGCTGACAGTTGTCTGCACCATGGCAGGAGCAAGTTATATTTCCTATAGGTCCTTCCTGTAGTGGAAAACGAGAAGAGTTAAGCCGTACGTCTTTGACACCAATATAATCTCTCGTTCTCTTCCCAGTGGAGATGATGAGGGTCTGTCCCAGAGCACAGAAGGGAGGAGCGATGGAAGGAGAGATGAAGCAGGGAGGAGGAGTGCGTCTCCTTATTGTGACCCGGTGGAATCACTGTCCGCGTTCACCAGGAGGGTTGGAGCGTTTGTCAATAAACCCAACACACAGGTTGGTCTGTCCCACACGCACGCACGCACACACACACACACACACACACACATACAAGGTCTGACACAACCATTTAGGACTTTATTAAGACTATATATCAGAGAGAATAAATACCTGGGCAATTCAGGGGAGACTACCCAAATACTGGAGCTGGTCTGCACATTATTTATTGTGCAGGGGTGTCAAATAGTCTTCTGGCATTAACAATTTATACATTGCTATCAAATAATCTTAATTACAATGAAATTAAGTTGTCGTGTTTTTTGTGGTGTTTTTTTAAGGGTAACAGAAGCAATATTACACTTGAATGTCGTGCATTACCGTGATTATTGGCTTTTCAGCCCTGCCTACGGAACTCGGCTGTCGCTTCGTTCCTTGCAGCAATGCTCGCGTGCCAATAAACACGATAATGCACACCCTCTCGTGTGATATTGGTATTGATTAATTACGATCTAACAAGGTTACCATGCAAATCTTTGACTTTCTCAATGTAGGTTCAGCCGTAGCACATAGTTCTTTAACTTCGGTTGGTCTGTGTGTGTGTACAGGTAGCAGCAAGTCTGGACTTGCCGTTTGCAGCCTTTGCACCCAGAGGTTTGGACAACGAGGACAATGACCCCATGGTAACAACATTGATTTCCATTGGCTTTGTGTTACTTCACTAATCTCAAACCACTGACTGGATCAATGAGCGCCATGTTTCTTTTGCACACTTTTATGTACCTTTAAAAATATTTAACTCCAATTTAATGGAAGCCCATGGACCTCTGTTCGGGCTGAAAGTGAAACCACCTAATACTAGGTTTTACATAAGCTGTATTCTGAAAATAATTCTGTGTCGGGAAGTGTAGTATTTGTGAAGTATGAACGGTTTTAGTGCCGACCGACCAGTTTTGCCTTGTCTCCTTACTCTCCTAATTATTAGCGACTTTGGGCTTGTTTTGCTGTTGCTTGAAAATATTGGTAGTTGCAGGGTTTTTTTTGTGCTGGTTTCTAAAGTGTAGTTGCATATTTGGGCTTGCTTCCTAATGTTTAAACCAGTTAAACATTTCCATGTCAAGGACCGCCTACATTAATACCGGTATGTATTTATCTGCAGACCCCCTTTACTTATGGGGGCTAGTAGTGTTACTGTAAATGGTAATAAAACAAATGCCGGTTTATTGTGTATAAAAAGACATATTTAACCACTGAAATCAAAATCGCTAAAACGATAGAAAGAAGTAAATGTAAACATTTTAACACTCTTCTCTAATTACAATCTAAAATATAAACCCTTGTAAAAAACAACAAAGTTGTCCTTTAACAGAAATGTATACAGTAGCAATGGAAAGCCTTATAGTGGAGTATCACTAACGTACGTGTGTGTGTGTGTGTGTGTGTGTGTGTGTGTGTGTGTGTGTGTGTGTGTGTGTGTGTGTGTGTGTGTGTGTGTGTGTGTGTGTGTGTGTGTGTGTGTGTGTGTGTGTGTGTGTGTGTGTGTGTGTGTGTGTGTGTGTTAGGTTCAACCCCCTGACTCCCCCCAGGCCCCCTCCCCCCTGCAGGGCAGTCTGCACTCCCAGGAGTCTGAGGGTTCAGGACAACAACCAGACGACTTTGTCATGGTGGACTTTGTAAGGATCTCCTTTTTCTCTGCATGGACTAATTGAACTAGTTATCAATTGATGGTAAAATTATCTCAAACTTTTTCAAGTCTAGGACCCCGAAATTGATATATATATATTTGGCAGATGCTTGTAGATTAAAGCAATGAGCCGCTAGAGGTTGCAGTTTACAGAGTATTTTATAATGTCTGAGAGAGGCGTAGGTGGACATGAGGTGCTAGCTGAGTGTCTCCGACCCTCTGAGGCTAAGTGAAACTACCAGAAAGCATGCTGTCATTTCACAAACGACTGACAGTTGATGATATTCATCCTTGGTTCATGTTTTGTTCTGCCAGAAACCGGCCTTCTCCAAAGATGACCTGTTGCCCATGGACCTGGGCTCCTTCTACAGGGAGTTCCAGAACCCCCCACAGCTGGCCAGTTTGTCCCTGCACATCAGCTCTCAGGCCTCCATGGCCGATGACCTGGTATGTATACTGAAGCGAAGCTATAGGATTTTATTTTCCCCACCTAAAAATCTAAGTCATCATTGAACCCCTTTCGGGGCCGACAGTTTCACCCCCCTAGTTTAAACAGTACAAGCTTTATCGGTGTTGAAAGAAGTGCAGAACATGTGTCTGCAGATTGCTATGGGCTATCTCTGGCAGAAACAAGCACACAAACATTTGATTCTACACACATTAACCCAGGGGTAGGCAACCTTAGGGGCCCTGGCACACTGGCATAAGTGTGTGTGAGAGGAGTTTTATTTAAATATTGTTTTAAACGTGGTCAATTACATTTAGTCACCTAATTTGAAGCAAATTACACCCTACATAATTCTATGTTCATTAAAATTCTGAACTTTGACTGGGGAGGGAGTCAGGGAGATAAGTGGGTTCTTGCTCTGTATCTAATGATCGTTATAACAATGTCCTGACAATCAACATATGTCGGAAATTTTGATGGGGTGTCGTTAAAATGTATGTTGACATGGCACACATCTAAAAAATAAAAACATGGCACTTCATTTAAAAAGGGGTCCTTTTTAATGTCAAGGACCCCTAGAATTATATTTATATTTGACCGCGGACCCACATCTCAAAATATTTGTTATAAATATATGTATATTTATATTTTTCAAAAATAGCAGATCTACAAGCTCAAGGTGCGGCACCGAGTGCCCCGCTATGTGCTTGTAGATCTGCTATTTTTGAATGGCCAAAGTATAAAATTATGGTTAAAAGTGGTTCAAATCTAAAGCGACACGGTGCTATCACACAGCGACGTCTCTCTCCCCAGGACTCTCTTCCGGAGAAGCTGGCCGTCTACGAGAAAAACATTGACGAGTTCGATGCCTTTGTGGACATGCTACAGTAGCGAAGGAATGACTGGGTTTGAGCGGAGGTATGAGAGGGACCGGAGAACTTTGTAAAGCGTGTGTCCGTGAAGGAACACCCCTATGTATGTGCGTGTCAGCTTGTATAGAAGAGCCTTCTCTTACATGTAAATAAACTCTTTCTTGTTCACACACACTTAGAGCTTTATTAGAGGATGGTCAGTCTTTTTTTTCCTGTCTGGTGGCGGTTCTACACAACTCATGAAGTGAAATGGAGCGTTTGTATCTTTGATAACCAAGCGATGTCCTTCGGCAATGCTGTAGGCTACATAGTAGCATAATGCACTATGTATGGAACAGGCTGGTTTGTCCACTCTCAATACAGTGTTTATCTAAAAGTACAATCTATAGGAATGATCTTATCTATATACAAATTCATTGTAGATTGCTGCAAACGCTGTATGTATACTGACGTCACATACTGGCCTGGACACGGGACACCATATATGGGCATAAACGGGTGAAACAGAGCCCACATTTCTGACATCACTGTCACCGCCCCCTGGACTGCGCATGCATCGCCGTCAAGGTAACATCCGCATGCTGAAACAATGCCCAAATTTGAAGATGACCAACATCACTGATATGTCTGGGTTCTATATGTATATAGTCATGGCACCTGACAACGCTCACAATGAATGATGTCTTGTGCTAATAAATCGCTTGATGCAGTAGTATGTTGTTCATCTGTTCTCTGGAGTGTGTTAGTATATATATGAAAAATATACAGTAATCTGTCTCATCTTTATTGATACATTAGTTTTTTAGCATATCCGGAAAGTTATAAAGCAAACAAGCTGGAATTGTTTTAATGATATACTATGTAACTTTCTCAATGAAAGAAAAGGTTATTTTTTATATAATCTTTCACTGTTATACTTTTCACAATAACCAACCATTCCACATAAATGTGTTTTTTCAACGTCTCTGAACACTATTGAAAATGATTTGTGTTCGCGATTGTCTTCCCCTGAAGAAAAATGACATAGACATCAGAAATGTATTTACCGTATTTAGGTAGGTTTCTGACCATTTCGTTGCTTTCCAAAATATTGTGCCACCCACAATCAGTTACTGTATAACAGGTGTAAATAAATCCTACTGGTTGCTTGTATTGCAATATTGGTATTGATTGATTTGTCCATTAATCGGTTATTAGATAATGTCCAAAATTATCGCTGCTTCTTTAATTGTAATAGTTATTTTTTCATTGTAGCATGAGTGGCAGATAAACCTGTCTTGAATCTCTCTTGTTTTGTGTATTGTGTGTAGCTGTATGATTGTGATTGCTGTGTTAATTTACATTCCCCCTTTACCTTAAAGCGGCATTATCTAACTTTTCTCCAATCTGTATAGAGTATGTTCTCCAATCTGTATAGAGTATGTTAATACAAGATAACTTATACAAATGGGGTGGTTGTATTTTGTCTCTGCCCTTCTATTGAGACATTTTGATCGTGTTCATGTCTCACCACAGGATATGACATATTGACCTTGTACGAGCTAGCTCACCAAGTGAATTGATTTTAAACTTGCTATTAGGATAGAAAAACAGTGGTGAAGAATAGCCTGGGTGCCAGCCTGTTAGCTCCGTTCCGCGATTTATTTTGTCTCCGCATCACAGTCTGGAAATGATTCACGTCAGTTGTGATGTAGACAGCAACGTTGCTGACTGGATGTTGTGTTGCGGAGAGACAAAACAAATCGCGGAACGGAGCGAACAGGCTGGCACCCAGGCTAGGTGAAGAATGCTGGTTTGAAGGGGGAAAGTAAAAGGAAGGCAAATAACGAACCTCATTACACAGCTCCCAGCCATAACCTACAAACTTGCATCGTGTCATGGATGCATAAACAAAGCATGAATACAGTACAGTTGCACACAAGCAAGACCCGAGAGAGGAAGAGGGCATCAGCGAATGTACAAACCACAATTAATTTGCTAATGAGAGCACATTGTTGATCAATGATCTGCATTAAGTTTGGACTTCAGATAAACGATGAACTGAGCGTGAACCAGCCAGTCAAGTTCCATACAGACAGTATTAGATGAAGAGCACCACAGAGCTGATGAAGTATTGGGTGGCTAGACGAGGGGGACAAAGATCATTGGTTTGAAAAACAAAGGCCCCTGCTGTAATATGTTCTCTTCAGCCAACAGCATAAAGGAGACACCTTGGTAAACGAGAGCGGGCCCATAATGGAAAGCACTGTTGTCTTCTGCTCCAAGGACAATGGGCTCTATTTTGTGTTTGTCTTAAGTACCAGCTCTTAGCCTCTTATGCCTTAACTTAAAGGCCTGCCGCCTGTCCATACTGTCTCCGACCACGAAAAATGTTGTCAGAAAGGTTCGGTTCAACTACAAAATGACGTCCCTCACATCTTCTGAAAAGCATTACCCCAAATTAGAGTTCGGAAAGCTGCACATCGGGAAGTCGGAAACTCTCTGACGAAAAGTTTGGTGGTAGGAGACAGTATGGACAGGCCTTTTAAGTTAAGGCCTGAGAGCTGGTACTTAAAGTTGTACTATGTAACTTTTTTTATAAAACAAATCTTAAAATTCTCCTAACTATTAAATCACAAAAGTTTTAGAAGATCCGCGACGTGAATTTCAGCCTGTAAAGCCTTCTCTGTATGTAAACTGAGATCCTTGCCGTGGACCGGATCTCGCGCCAAAATTGCGTCATCACACTACCGGCCAATCACAGCGAGGGTTATACAACTGCCGGCCAATCACAGCGCATCTTGAAGTGGGGTCGCTATGGCAGCCATATTTGTTGTCGCCCGTTTGTACCATCCCTTCTCTAGGTAATTTCGCCTACCAGGCAGGGTGAAGGAGTCCGTATCTCTGGAATTACTGAACGCACAGGAACAAGGGACCCCTTAAAAGATAGATCTCAGCGAGGTGGAGGCAGACGCGGGGGTCTGAAGGTACGAAAAACGTCCGAAAGACGCGGACGCGACCGCGGTTTGCTATAGGGCTAATGACCACTAGTTGGGCATCTTACACAGTATGGCTTTAAGACAATCAAAATAGAGCGTCTTTGTTGCATTGCACTGGTTGCTTTGCTCTGTGGGGGAATCTTAACGCACATTGTAAATCGTTTTGGATTAAGGCGCTATAGAAATGCAGACCAATTATGTGCATTGTCTTAGCATCTCTCATCTCACCAAGGTGTCTCAGGGGTCTTCAACAGGGGGTCCGCGACCCCTAGGGGGTCCGCGGAGGTACTGCAGGGGGTCCGCAAAATTATTGGTAAAAAAAAAGAAAAAAGATTTCAAAAATTATTATTATTATTATTATTTTTTTACATTTATGTAAAAAAAAAATCATGATTCTATCCATTTTGAATAGCTTGAATACATGATTACTATGCAATTGACAGATTGTTGATATTATTGACATTGGTTCTCAGTTAATAAGTAGTATGTTTAGAAATGGTAGTGGTACGGCCCACCCTGCTCGCTGTAACTTGTACATTTTTAAAATAAAAAAAATATGTCGTAGCCCTGACCCCCCCACCCCCTACGAGGTGGTAGGGGGTCCCTGCTCCATCTCCCCATCAGTTTGGGGGTCCCCGGCCTGAAAACGTTGAAGACCCCTATTCTGTTTGCGGCTTAGCTGTACACTATGGTTTACACACTGAGACATTCTGTATCTAATGCAGCTTTTTAGTGGAATCAGCGCTGTTTTCTACAAGGAACCCAGGTGCTACTTGGCACAGCGCTATTGTCAATCTGTCTGAACACAAAGAGTCCTTTGCACTTTTGTTTCTCTGCTGTTATTACTAGATGTCCTTGTACAGTACAGCATGACTGCTCTGTTCCATTTCAATAAATCTACTCTTAATTCAACTGCCTTCTAATTTATTGTGCTTGGGATGTTTGCCCATTTGCTGTTTGCCCATTTGCAATTACTACTTAAAGATGCCAAAGGATGGTGTATTTTCATATATTGTTATTGTTGCCAAACTAAAGGCCAGTCCACACCAATGATTCACAACACAACTTATTCAACATGCAAAAACTTGCTCTACTTTCAACCATTATTCCCAATGGCAGTTGCAACTTGCAAGGACTGCATTGGTGTCGACTGGACTTCAAACAGTTTTGTTGCAGGGAATTGCGACTGCCCTTAAGAGCCAGGGTGAGGGGATAATGGCATGTAACCAGTAACCCTGTAAAAACAAGAAGGTTAGTGTGTTTGGAGCTGAGTTTTCACTCAGTATTTCCGATTGCCTTGTCAACTAACACGCTAGCCTTGTGTGACAAATTACTTATTTATGTAGTCATTTATATCCAAATTATTTTCCCTATTTTTGTATGTATTATTCTATTTATCTCTGTATTTCCTCACCTATTTCTGTATTTGTTCAAACGTATGTTAATTAGGGGGCATGTCTTGACTACTCAGGTATTAGAAATCAAACCCACACAGTACAGCCTACTACAGTCTATACTGTAACGTCTGTACAGCGGTTGAGATTTCAGTCAGTCAATATTTTGTCAGCTCTGCTTGTTGTGCTGCATGATGATAACTGCACATTGGTTTTATAAAATACAATACAAAATAAAGTAGGCCTAAATCATTTAGAAATTGAATTTACGTTCGAATAAAAGGAAGAATTCTATCTCTTTCGTTTACCTATTTAAAACACTCTTATATTACTTAATCTAGTCAATTATAGTTATACTGTCATGAACAAATTAGTGTTTTGTATCTATTATACCTGCATTTTGTGGTCCTATATCTCCTGCCAGATGGCAATAGATCGTACTCTCGGTTCAATACATGCAAGGGGTCGAATAAGATATCCTGTCTCCGAAAAGCCTTTCCTGGTGTCCTGGATTGTCTCCCACAGTGCTTGCCACTAGTTCCAGGTGTCTTGACACAGTGCCCAGCCAGCCACATCGTGTTCTCTCTGAGCTTGTCTATGACCCGTGGTAGGTCCCCAACCATAGAGGACCACATTTCAGGATGTGGTCCTCCCATGGGACACCTTGTGCTATTTGTAGCATTCGTGTGAAGACTCCATCCAGGGCCCTTTCCTGCTGTGGTGTGTGGGTCCATGTCTCAGCCCCATACAGCAGTACTGACTTCACTGTATACGAACAGCCGCCTCGTTTTATTATTTCCTTTACTTTCTATTTCAATCAAGTCGCCTTAATTCAAGTGACAGATCAGTCTAAAATAGTAGCCTCGCGTAGCCAGGCTTACTTATCTGCGAAGAGAAAAGCCTGGTGACAATAGAAGGCAGAAGACGTGAAGAGGGGGGGGCTGAATTTTCCCGGAAGCTGTATTTTTGTCACAGTGCGGTGTTCCTGCAAACGTATTCCCTGCACGAAAAAAGCTGGTCTACGTCTCCTGCTCCGTCGGTTACGCTCGCAATAAACAATATACAAACAAAAACATTGATTCAAGCAATGTTACACCTATTCAGAGTGAGTTAAGAGCTACAATCTATTTTAGTTTTTTCGCTGGGGAATGTAAACAGACCCGCATCGCATGACGTAACTTCCGTTAACCGCAGCACTTCCGTCACACACTTCAAGCCCTATTGTCAACAGGGTGCTAAAATAGTGGTTTTGTGATTTTTGTTTGTAAATATATATTTTTTAATATTTTAATTACATACTGTATATTTTAGGGACATGTCATGTGGTCTACCTGCACAGCCTTTGTGATCTACTGGTAGATCTACCTTTTGGGCCCTGCTTTAGTATATGGGCCACACTAACCGGCCCACAGTGGGCGTGGTGGGACTAGCCTGGGACCAGCCTATATACTAATGCAGCTAACTAGTAACACTAACTGCAGTAACTCCTTGTTTTAACATGTGTGGGGATGATGTCTAGCTGCAGCTAGGCTAGGGTGGGATGGCCCGCTCCTCCCACGGCCTGACCACGCGCCGTTCTGCACTCTGCAGTGAGGAGCTTCTCATTGGGTTTTTGAGCGGTGGAACGCTCCTCTGATTGGGTCCGTCCGTGGCTATGTGGGTCCCCGTCGACACACACACACACACACACACACACACACACACACACACACACACACACACACACACACACGCACACACACACACACACCCCACTAACCCTTTAGAGAGTTGGATTCGATCATTTTAAGGTATTTCCAATAGTTTTACTTCTACTACATATACATACTACCTCAACCCCTGCATGTACCTCAAGGTGTGCAGGCCTCCACCGCTCAGTTCACACAGGTGTGATTTTTTTTCACTGTGTAAAATCTCTGAACAACAAAACAGTATGGAGAGAGACTTTAAAGTTGGAGGGTGGTGTATAATATAGGACCCCTAAGGGCGAAAAGCTTTTCTAACCTATAGACTATACATGTCAGTCTAACCAGTGTGGCTGGTTCTAAAATGGATTGCATGTGGCCGATGTGGCCTCCATACAGTATATGGGCATTCCCATATGAAGTCCTGTTAGGGGAGCCACACTAACAATCCCTTGTATGCCCTTATATAGAGATCCCTGTCTGTAGAACCAGCCACACTGGTTAGACTGACATGACGGTTCTGATACTAAACTGCGACCGGCCGCAATTATGTTATTATTATTATTTGTTATAAGACACACCTAAACGAGAGATCAGGGAACTACAGTGGAGGATATTGAAGGGAGCACAGTTCTGTTCCCAGGATTAATCCCCCTCAGTGTCCATTTAGTGCCCTTTCTGTGATGAGCCAGAAACAATTTTTCATTGTTTCATGGAATGTTGCAGATTTACAAGAATGATTTGAAAAGTTGAGAATGTAATTTTTACGTTCTAATGAGGAGTGGTGTAAAAGGGCTTTTATTCGGTTATCAAAAATAAAATAAAAAAAGAGTGGCAGGTCAACTTTGTTGTCAACTTTGTTGTGGGACAGGCCAAACTGGCTAAACTGGCCATTTACAAAAACAGTAAAAAACAAGTGTTGAATGTTTCCGAGGGCTTGTGTTCATGTTTAAGGCATTGGTAAAAGCCAGAATCAGAGTGGACTTTTATTGGTGAATTTATTCAGTCATGAATGCTGATGATGATTTATTTTTTTATTTCTCAGAGGTGCTTCAATGAGGCTCTATGCTTGTGGAGGGACAGTTCATTTTTAAGTGTCATGATTTGAGAAAAAATAAAGTCTCTCTCTCTCTCTCTCTCTCTCTCTCTCTCTCTCTCTCTCTCTCTCTCTCTCTCTCTCTCTGCCTGAGGGGAGTGTAGAAAATGTAGTGTGTGTGTGTGTGTGTGTGTGTGCCTGAGGGGAGTGTAGAAAATGTAGTGTGTGTGTGTGTGTGTGTGTGTGTGTGTGTGTGTGTGTGTGTGTGTGTGTGTGTGTGTGTGTGTGTGTTCATGACTGGCTCACTCAGTCTCTGCCTGGGGGGCAGTTGCATAGTTGTTTTCAGGTGGAAACAGGAGTGAAAATAGCAGTTGTATCTTGTATGGCAGGTTGTGATCTTGTAGATCTGCTATTTTTGAATAGCCAAAGTATAAAATAATTGTTAAAAGTGGTTCAAATCTAAGTGACACAGATGCTTCCCAGGTCTAAATGGGTAAATAGTAGTGGTACTGCGTTTAACACACAGCAACGTTTTCTCTCCCCAGGACTCTCTTCCGGAGAAGCTGGCCGTGTACGAGAAAAACATTGACGAGTTCGATGCCTTTGTGGACATGCTACAGTAGCGAAGGAATGACTGGGTTTGAGCGGAGGTATGAGAGGGACCGGAGAACTTTGTAAAGCGTGTGTCCGCGAAGGAACACCCCTATGTATGTGCGTGTCAGCTTGTATAGAAGAGCCTTCTCTTACATGTAAATAAACTCTCTCTTGTTCACACACACACTTAGAGCTTTATTAGAGGATGGTCAGTCTTTTTTTTTCCTGTCTGGTGGCGGTTCTACACAACTCATGAAGTGAAATGGAGCGTTTGTATCTTTGATAACCAAGCGATGTCCTTCGGCACTGCTGTAGGCTACATAGTAGCATAATGCACTATGTATGGAACAGGCTGGTTTGTCCACTCTCAATACAGTGTTTGTCTAAAAGTACGATCTATAGGAATGATCTTATCTATATACAAATTCATTGTAGATTGCTGCAAACGCTGTATGTATACTGACGTCACATACTGGCCTGGACACGGAACACCATATATGGGCAAAAACGGGTGAAACGGAGCCCAAATTTCTGACATCACTGTCACCGCCCCCTGGACTGCGCATGCATCGCCGTCATGGTAACATCCGCATGCTGAAACAATGCCCAAATGTGGAGATGACTGACATCACTGATACAGGTTCTAAATATATAGTCATGGCACCTGACAATGCTCACAATGAAATGTCTCGTGCTAATAAATCGCTTGATGCAGTAGTATGTTCATCTGTTCTCTGGAGTGTGTTATATATGAAAAATATACAGTAATCTGTCTCATCTTTATTGTTGAAAATTATAAAGCAAACAAGCTGGAATTGTTTTAATGATATACTATGTAACTTTCTCAATGAAAGAAAAGGTTATTTTTTTATATAATCTTTCACTGTTATACTTTTCACAATAACCAACCATTCCACATACATGTGTTTTTTCAACAACGTCTCTGAACACTATTGAAAATGATTTGTGTTCGCAAGTGTCTTCCCTTAAAAAAGAAATTACATAGGCATCAGAAATGTATTTACCGTATTTAGGTAGGTTTCTGACCATTTCGTTGCTTTCCAAAATATTGTGCCACCCACAATCAGTTACTGTATAACAGGTGTAAATAAATCCTACTGGATGCTTGTATTGCAATATTGGTATCGATTGATTTGTCCATTAATCGGTTATTAGATAATGTCCAAAATTATCGCTGCTTCTTTAATTGTAATAGTTATTTTTTCATTGTAGCATGAGTGGCAGATAAACCTGTCTTGAATCTCTCTCGTTTTGTGTATTGTTTGAAGCTGTATGATTGTTATTGCTGTGTTAATTAACATTCCCCCTTTACCTTAAAGCGGCATTATGTAACTTTTTTCCTATCTGTATAGAGTATGTTAAATTGTTAATACAATATAACTTATACAAATGGGGTGTGTATTTGTCTCACCACAGGATATGACTAGCTAGCTTACCAGGTGAATATAATTTAAACTATTGGGATAGAAAAGCATTGGTGAAGAATGCTGGTTTGAAGGGGAAAAGTAACAAGAAGGAAAATAAACTCATTGCACAGCCATAGATGATGCACACTGCACAGTAATCACACAAAATCCTGACTTATACTCGCCCGATAACCAATCTACAATAAATGAAGCATTAGTACAGTTGCACACAAGCAAGACCCGAGAGGGGAAGAGTGCATCAGCGAATGTACAAACTACAATTAATTTGCTAATAAGAGCACATTGGTTGATCAATGATCTGCAGTAAGTTTGGACTTCAGATAAACGATGAACTGAGAGTGAACCAGCCAGTCAAGTTCCATACAGACAGTACTGTATTAGCTGGAGCACCACAGAGCTGATGAAGTATTGGGGGACAAAGATCATTGGTTTCTTGTAATTAGCTTCCATCTAATTGGTTGGCGAATGTCTTGCTCTAAATATATTTGGTTGGTAAGTATTACTTACCAAGTAGCCTACTCTGCTGCTATGAAGAGAGTACTTACCAACAGGCCCCGCTTGGGCCTGCAAACCCCTTGAACTCATCTAGAATTCTGAACTCTGCACCTCAAGACTTCTTACTGCTGGTGTTCTATTCTACCAGAATGTTAACAGCAGTAATACAGCATTCCAATGACACCAGGTGGATTAAAAGTGTCTGCTAAATGCCTAAACTGTAAACTGTAATTAACTATGTGGTAGAATATAAAGCAGCCGTGGTGGCAGAGTTAAGAATCAGTGTTGTAAATGAGTGCAGCTGGTCTGCAGGGCCCCTACTGTCCATCTGCTCATCTTATTGCTTGGTGAATACTTTATCTACCAACCAGCCAGTAGAACAGAATATGACACATATACTATGTTCAGACTGGTGGGCCAAATCTGAAATCTTTTGGATGAGAGTACATACAGTATATACTTGATAGATATGTCAAGCATTACTCAAATGCAAATACATGTTGTATTTCGTTACCACAGCATCCAATGTAGTTAGGTCTATGATGTATTGAGTACACAAATATATCTGATCACTTTTAAAGTCTTGAAAGATCTTATTTGCAGTCTGAACAAAGCCTTAGCCTAATACATTACAGGAGACGGCATGCATGTACATTGTATTAAGTCATCTTATATTCCAATGGAGTAATAATGCAGCCTTTCTTTTATCAGGGAGTTAATTGACCTGCCATCTTTGTCATGCTAGCTCTATTTCAGGGAGTGAGCTAAAATGAAATTTTTTTTTTTTAACCCTTTTAGATCACATGCCCATTAATATTGTCATATTCCATGTTGATGTATTTTTTATCTTACTGTAAAACAATACAGCAATTACCAAGCAATTTAAACGAATAATATAATGACATGACAACAGTATCAATCTTCCACACATGCTATATAATAGACTAAAATGGATATGCAAGAGAGTGGGTTGCTGTATCCAACATGGTGGCCATGCTACAGCTTACAATATTAGTTTTAATCACTTAAGCCTTGTTTGATTATTTCTGTCAAATAATCAGAAATGGCAAAAGATATGCAAAAGATTGTGAGCTTTTAGATAAGTACTTTTTAACACATTTTTAAATATCCATCACAAACACAATACGATATTATTGTAACAATATTGACATTGAGGTATCTGTTCTAAAATAGTGATATTAGATTTTGTCCATATCGCCCAGCTCTAAGATGGCTCTTAACTCGACAACATTACTGCTGTTTTTCCATTGCATCGTGTCTAACAAGTACCTGCTTTAGAGCTAGAATGATGAGGAGGACATCAGGTGAACTAACTCCCTGACGAGAGAAGCAGCATCTTCCCAGCCGGTCTGAGGAATTGTTCTAACCAACCCTGGCTACTTTAATTTGAAATCATGAACATTGTGCTTTGGCACAGGGGTCTTCAACGGGGCGTCCGGGACCCATAAGGGGTCCTCAGGAGTTTTTATTTTTATTTTTTACATTAGCCACTTGAATCATAGCATCCCTATTCTGGTGGAACATTAGCCGAAAATAGCAGATCTACAAGCTTGTAGATCGGCAAAGAGATTTGGTGTATGGGGTAAAAAGTGGTTAACTGTCTGAAAACATTAACGTGAATCCAACACAACTCTACACATCGGTAGTCCTGTCAAACAAGTCTGCTATTGTATCTTTGAAATCTATGAGTCCTTAAGTTGGACTGAAAAACATTGAAGGCCCCTGTTGTAGCATGTCTCTGCAGCCAACATAAAGTAGACACCTTGGTAAATGAGAGCGGGCCGATATATGGAAAGCACTGTTTTCTTCTGCTCCAACTTCAAGGACACATTATGTCAAAGTGTCCTTGGCATTGGTTGGTTTTGCTGTGGGGAAATCTTAATGCACATTGTAAATTGTTTTGGATCCAATTATGTGCATTTTCTTAGCATCTCATCTTCCCAAGGTGTTTGCTCTATTCTGTTTGCGGCTTAGCTGTACACTATGGTTTACACAATGAGATGTATTTAATGCAGCTTTTTAGTGGAATCAGCGCTGTTTTCTTCTAGAAGCCCAGGTGCTAACTTGGCACGGCGCTATTGTCAATCTGTCTGAACAAATTACTTAAACTTGCACTTTTGTTTCTCTGCTGTTATTACTAGATGTCTTTGTACAGCATGACTGCTCTGTTCCATTTCAATAAATCTACTCTTAATTCAACTGCCTTCTAGTTTGTGTTTGGGCTGTTTGCCAATTTGCAATTACTACTTAAAGGATGCCACAGGTTTATATCTTGTTATTGTCGCTGTTAGATATGAATGATACATAATTGTATGATTTGTGTATGAGGCTCATATGACCATATAAGGTTATATATTATGAACTGAACTTACAGTATAGGAGACCACATTTTGGTCGCATACTGTAAGTTCAGGCTAATAGATTACCGGTCCTACGAAATCATGTTATACTGTATGTCACTAGTGGAAAGTTACCAACACTACGTGTCTCTGTCTTCTTGTTATGATATGGGAACGAATCAATGAGTCCCACGATCATATTCTGTCATATACTGTATCCTTATATACTGTATGTTAACTTCCATCTTGGAAGAGAGAGAATTATCAAGCTGCCACTAGGGTGGTATGCTCAGCTGTTTGTCTCCTTGTCTGACTCTCTTCAAATACAGCAATTGATTGATAGTCCTTTGGCTCATCTCTGTCTTATTTTGGTTATGGATTTATCCATATCCATATTTATTTAACTTTATTAATAATTACAGTCGCCAAATTAAAGGCCAGTCCACACCAATGATTTGCGACACGCAACTACTTGCAAGTTGCAACTACTTTCATCCATTATCCCCAATGGCAGTTGCAACTTGCAAGGACTTGCATTGGTGTGGACTGGCCTTAAAACGGTTTTGTTGCAGGGAGTTGTGACTGGCCCAAATACATTTCCCTATTTCTGTATGTATTTATTAATGTATTTCTATATCGCTGTATTTTCTCACCTGTATTTGTTCAAACATTAATGAGGGGGCGTGTCTTGACTCCTCGGGTATTAGCAAACATACCCACACAGTACACTGATGAGATTTCAGTCGGTCAATATTTTGTCAGTTCTGCTTGTTATTTGTCATAGGCCTACTGTCATTTAGCATTTTGATTAAGCATTTCGATTGACAGAGGAACAAATGAGTGTTTATATCTATTATACCCACATTTTGTGATGGCAGTATCGTACTCTGGGTTCAATAGCATGCAAGGGGTCGGATAAGATATTCCGAGCTTGTCTTATTAAGATGGATTCTATACTAACCCTGTAGAAAGTCAACATAATATTCACACTGACTCCGAAAAGCCTTTGAATAAAGTGATGCACTTCTTGCCTTTCCTGACGTTGTCCTGGATTGGCTCCCACAGTGTTGGGTTGCTTGGTGTCTGACACAGTGCCCAGCCCAGTGCCCAGCTTGTCTGTGACCCATGGTAGGTATACCCGACTCCCGTAGAAGACCAGGTTTCAGGATGTGGTTCTCCCTTCTGACACCTTGTGCTATTCGTAGCATTCTTGTGTATAGACTTCATCCAGGGCCCTTTCCTGCTGTGAGGGTCCATGTCTCAGCCCCCATACAGCAGGTGGTTTTTAATGTGTTGTTATAGGGTTTAGGTGAGGTGTCATCACTTAATAAATAATAAAGGATTAAATCAAGAGAGAGACAATCTCTCCCCCCCCCCCCCCCCCCCCCTCTCTCTCCTCTACCTGAGGGGAGAGGTGGAGGAAAAGTACGAAGGAGCGGTCTTGTGGATGAGGGGAGTGGCTTAGTAATGACAGTGTGTGTGTGTGTGTGTGTGTGTGTGTGTGTGTGTGTGTGTGTGTGTGTGTGTGTGTGTGTGTGTGTGTGTGTGTGTGTGTGTGTGTGTGTGTGTGTGTGTGTGTCGGAGTAGAACAGGAAGTAAGTTTGTTCAGAGTCAGACTGTATTTTACAAACAACACAGAACAACATGAGACAACATGGGTGAGTACATTAGTTTGGTTTAATATGTTTAATAAGTATATAGTTATGTACTGTAGGTAAGTGTTTATAATTTAGTTACATTAGTTATGTTAAATAAGTAAATAATGAGTGTCAGAGCTCTATAATTTCATACATTGTCTTGTATGTCATTGTACTTAAAGCTGTAAGTGTCCACATTAAATGATAAGTGTTGCTTTGTTGTTTTCGCCCTTGTCCGTCCGTCCGTGTGTGTGTGTGTGTGTCCGTCCGTTCTTCCTGTGCAGGATTGCTCAGTTTTGAACAAAATGCCTCAAATCCACCGTGGCCACAATATCCACTGTGGACTGCATAACTGAAGTGGCAGAAGTGCTGCGGTTAAGAGAAGTTACGTCACGCAAAGCAGGTCTGTTTACATCCACCAGCGAAACAAACCTAAATAGATTGTAGCTCTAAACTCACTCTTAATAGGTGTCCTTTGCCAGAATCCATGTTTTTGTTTGGATATTGTTTATTACGAATGGAGAAGTAGTTCACATCTGCCATTTTATAGCGGCACCAGGAGGCCCACTTATGTAAAACACATTCTTTGATATTACTCCTTCAGATTGTATCAACATACTGTGTCAGTACACAGTATCTCTATTGATGTGATCACAACCGATTGTTCAGATATTTCATATTCTATCCTAATTGGCCAACATTGGCTTCCAAAGTTTGCAGGATTGGTCCGTTTTGAACAAAATGCCTCAAATCATGCCTCAAATCATGAACACATCCTGCGTTGTCCATGACATTTTGAACACATATTCCCACTAGGTCAAGCAACAAATGCGACCCTTTTCACATTGGCCTGTTTCGCCACCAGGAGCTTGACTTTTGCAAAACACATTTTTGGAACAAAATGCATCAAATCATGCATGGATATCGAACAGGTCCCGGCACTGATAGCTAATTATTAATAGCCAATAGCCGCAGTATTTCGATAGTAGCCTATAATATTATGTTTTAAAAATTATATTATCTCAGTCCCCTTCTTGTTTTTTGGGGAGAGTCCTTGCATACCACCAGAGGGGGCCTCACGTACCACCGGTGGTACGCGTACCACAGTTTGAGATAGTTTCTATAGTTAGTGTAGTGTTTATAATGTAGTTACATTAATTTAATATATTTAATAATGAGTGTCAGAGGAGGGGAGGGAATCAGATCTACAAGCAGACATGGCAGCTTGTCTGCTGCTTTGTTGTGTAGTTATGTTGTGTAGTTGTAGTGTAACAGCCATATTTGGGGTCTACATTATAGTACACTTGGAGGCAAAAACGGTACTGAGTGTTCAATAAGAAGTCACTAGGTTGAGTCTCTGAGTGTTTGTTTATTTAACATAGCAATAATGGTGTGTGATCTGTTTTATGACAGCCGGGGCTGTCAGCCAGGCGTAGAGAGGGCACATGCATATGTCCGGATGCAGGTCTAGTGACCGTGTAGGGACTGTCAGGAGAGAAGCACCCAGTCCCAGAATGACAGAAAACATAAAGTATATATATTGCTTGGTTTTGCCCCTTAGGCATAAGGGGATGGAGCATACAAACAGGTTTAGTTACATACATTGACTGGTCATCGCACAAAATACAATACATGATAATTACAAGGAAACAGAGTGGGCAGCGGGTGGACCAAATTTTCAAACAGGTTAGAGTAGTATCCTCTGGCGTGTGTCTGTGCGTGTGCGTGTCCTCCTGTTCCTCTGGGCAATACAACGTCTGAGTTAATACAGGTTTTTGGGAACCAGTCCAACCGCTCCTATGAGCTGTAGGTCTCGTCGAGAGTGACCATGTAGGTTTCTGGTAGTTTCCTGGGGGCACTGTCCAAGAGGCGTGTGTGTGTGTGTGTGTGTGTGTGTGTGTGTGTGTGTGTGTGTGTGTGTGTGTGTGTGTGTGTGTGTGTGTGTGTGTGTGTGTGTGCGCGCGCGCGCGCAAGTGTGCATGAAATAGCATCCACTGAAACATATTTAGACCACATTATACTGTGTAATATAATTGATCAAACTGATGTATAGTTACATACATTTACTGCCCTAACAGTAGCCACAAGCAACTCTTAGACACTATTTTTAATATGTTGAATCTAGAGTTGCAACACCAACCACTGACAGACCATACATCCAAACAGAAAAGTCTGATTGTATTAAACGTTAAACTCACCAACATTGCAGCTGTACGGAAAGTTTGAATTATCCTCTTAATCTGCAGTTTTAGTTTTATAAAAATCCATCATAGACATGTTATGTTGTGTTGGAGTTTGCTGGTTTTCAACAACACAGTGCCATGCTGCCACTGCATTATGTGATATTTAGAACCAGGTGGTACACAGGACCATTGAGTGATTTACAACCAGCGCTTCCAAACTCCAACACTTATAATCACCTGCACAGAATCTATTTACAGAAAGTAGATCATAACATGTCTATGATGGATTTTAATTTGGCTGGCTGGCTGGCTGGCTGGCTGGCTGGCTGACTGACTGGCTGGCTGTTTCTCTGTCTCACTCTCTCTGCCTGAGGGAGTGGTGCAGGGTTGGAGGGGGGGCACCCTGTAGCAACAAGACTTCGGCTCCTGCTGGCCTACTGGTCCAGGCGCCCATAGATCTGCTATTTCTTTATTTTTTTTATTTTTTTATCCCATGTTTTTTGCAAGCCATTTTCTCACCCAGTGCCAACTACCTAACCTGTAGTCCTGGTTTCCGCTCTCCCCCTGCCGCGCTAGGGGAATTGGGGAGCACCTGGCTGGCTAGGGGGAGGTAGTATAGAAACCAGGACTACTGCATGTTTTTGTGAGGGCATCTACCCTAGGAGACACGGGGAGAACATGCAAACTCCAGAGATCTGCTATTTTCACCAATATATACTTATAATTAGTCACAGGGCATAATAACTTAACAACTAGATTCTATATTTCATAATTATTTAAAATGTATTTTAATTTATTATTTAACAGTGTGTCTGAGTGAAGTACAGCACTAGCCTCGTTGTCACATTACCTGTTATTCAGGCTTGCATTCTTTCATCAGAAGTTTTTTAACATGACGATGCTGTCATGGTGTTTCAGTCAACACAGTAGCTTACATCCATCTGGCCTGCCTGCCTGCCTGCCTGCCTGCCTCTCTCTCTCTCTCTCTCTCTCTCTCTCTCTCTCTCTCTCTCTCTCTCTGAGGGGAGAGGTGGAGGAAAAGTACTAAGGTGTGGTCTTTTGCGATGATGGTGTGTGTGTGTGTGTGTGTGTGTGTGTGTGTGTGTGTGTGTGTCAGGGAGTAGAACAGTGAACAACATTTGTAGGGTGAGTTTACATTTGTTGAAAATGTTTAATAAGTAGATAATGAGTCTATAGTTAGTGTAGGTAAGTGTTTATTATTTAGTTGCATTAGTTTAAAATGTTTTAAGTAAATAATGAATGTCAGAGCTCTATAGTTCATTGTCCTGTATGTCATTGTAAAGCTGTAAATGTGTCCACATTACATGATAAAAGTGTTGCTTTGTTTACTTTGTGTTGTTGTCGTTCGCCTAGCCGCTAGCCAGCAGTGTAGGTTTAGACTGTATGTCTGGATCGATGAGAGGAGAGGAGGAAAGCAGATCTACAAGCTCACAACATGTCACTCTGCAGACGAGTTGTGAGCTTGTAGATTTGCTGTTCTAGTTGTGTAGTTGTGTTGATGTTGTGTTGCTGCAGAGTGTAGATTTTTTAGATGCTATTTTTAACATCTTGAATGGCTTACAGGCTGAATGACAGACTGAATTACTGATTGGCTGAATGACTGAATATCTGTTGCAACAACAGATATCAGGCAGAAACACTATAGGAGTGAGTCAGGAAGAGGAACAGGAAGTTACACAGTTTATTCAGACTATTTGTAGACATGTGTAGGATGAGTTTACATTAGTTTAATATGTTTAATTAATAATATGTGTTGATGGTGTGTAGCCATTGACAGACCATACATCCAAACAGAAAAGTCCTATCTGATTGTATTAAACAACATTAAACTCACCAAAATAGCAACTGTAAGGAAAGCTTGAATTATCCTCTTTATATCTGCAAAGTTTTTGTTTTATAAAAATCCATCATAGACACTTTCTATTTTCTGTCAACACATTTCATGCCGGAATGTGACATGTGATTATTTTCTTTAAGTTTTGATGGATTTGTATGTGGCTTACTGACTGACTGTTTCTCTGGCTCACTCTGTCTCTGGGGGGGGGGGGGGGGGGGGGGGGGGGGGGCACTAGGAGCTGTTGCGACAAGACTTCTGCATAGTTGCAGTTAGGCAGAAACAGGAGTGAAAATAGCAGAGTTCAACATGTTGTGATTGTAGACCTGCTACTTTCACCATTTCAAAAGGTTTCTAAAATGATAAAAAGGTTTCTACCTGACAGCAAGAATAAAGGCACCTTTCCACTGCAAGGTGGAACCAGAACTTTCAGAATGAACGGCCCGGTTCCATACAAGGTTCCTGGAACCTCCTGGAACCTATTTTAGGTCCTGTTCCTGAGGTAGAACTAAACTTGAGTTCTGGTAACCTTTGGGCGGGGCTAGCAGCGCTACTGCTCTTGATTGGTTGAGCCGCTTGAGCGGAGACTACGCCGAGGAGAACTGGGAGAAATCTCTCACAACCCAACCCCGTCATTTTTAAAATCCTATTCCGACAGGCAGAAACACTATGGACGCGACGCCAGAAGGACAGCCACGACACATTGGTCAAGTGAATGTGATGATACAGGCTCTTATTTGTGTCTGGGCGGGAGAAGAAAATATCCAGGAGTTAGAAGCATCCGTTCTAAATGAAGGAGTTTCAAACAAATTCCGTCGCCGTCGTCTTTCTGAAATGGGCGTTGAGTGCACAAGCAAACAGACACGGTGCCAAGCACAAATAAAGAAAATGTACGTTGTTAGACAGACAACAAACTACAGTGGAGATACGCATCTCTACATTCGAGAGAGAGAGAGGGAGACGCTTTTTCCCCCTCCCTAGAGCATACATGGGCAACTGGCGGCCCGGGGGCCACATGCGGCCCCCACCTTCACTTATGCGGCCCGCAGGTTGATATTGGAATACTGATATATTATTGATTTCAGCTGTTACAATTCCATTTCCAACCATGCACACATGACTCGCTTTAATTACTTCAGTCTATATTAGACATAGCAGCACTCTTTTATTTTATATGTCCAATATATTTGTATTTAAGTTCACATAGTTAACATAAGAACATATAAATGCATTTGAAATGAAATAAAATTGTTACTTTTCAGGATTCCAATTAAAAAAATATCTAAAATGTATTTCGGATTCCAATGAAAAAATTAGCAAAAATAGCAGATCTACAAGCTCAAGCGTCGCAGCTTGTAGATCTACTATTTTTGCTATTTTTGACTGTATATGCATTGTGGCCCGCTGGAGTGAATGTGAAAATATAGTGGCCCTCTCCATCAAAGTTGCCCACCCCTGCCCTAGAGCAAAGGCAGCGTACTGACCAAACGCTCAGTAGCCTACAGTATAGCAGCTTGTTTGAACGTTCTATTGTTTTTTTATTAATTTTTTTATATTCAGAAAGTAGTAACTAATAATATACGTCCATACAGCTGTTATTTTAGATTCACGAATGTGCTGCTGTTCAAATGACCAGCTGTTTTGTCTCAGCCAAATCAGGCTGACCAGTGGAGCTTCCCGGTTGGGTCTGGTTATATGGAAACAAAAGCAAAACTTGGTTCTGGAACTTCACAGGTTCTTGGTTCTGGAAAGTTCAGGTTCTAGTTCTGAGTTGGCCCTGCAGTGGAAAGACGCCTTAAGATAAAATAATAAAAACACAGTGTGTGTGCGTGTGCGTGCGTGTCAGTATCATTTCCTCTTCTTAAAGTTTCAACACAGCTGAAGTAAGGAGGAGACACACTTCCTTTAATGAATCTCAGTATGATGTGTGTGGTAAAGGGTTAATAATATGATCCCCCCCCCCCCATGCCACTCAGGTAGAAGAGCTCATGACTACATGTCTAGATGACATCTGACAGTGAAATGAATGTCTTCTCAACACCTGGCTGAACCCAGACAAGACTGAGCTTCTCTTCTTCCCAGGTAAGTCCTGATGCATCTACAGTAAACTAGTTCTATAGACAACTCCCTGTTCCAACAGCCAAGAACCTTGGTGTTGTCCTGGACAGCAGCTCTCATTCATTCATTCATTCATCCATCCATCCATCCATCCATCCATCCATCCATCCCTCCCTCCCTTCATTCATTCATTCATCCCACGGGGGGGGGGGGGGGGGGGGGGGGGGAACGTGGCAGGCACTAGGACCACACGGCCACCTCCAAATGGCTGCGTGATGGGCCAAAACCGAAATTTTTCGGTTCATTTTTTCATTCCAATACTAATTTTTTAATCTATTTCGCTTACCCTGAGCTGCTAGTAGCGACGTGGGTGGTCCTGGCTCCTCCACCGCTTCCCAACGAGCCATTCTACTTGTCCCATGAATTATTCCATTGAAAATGGTTTAGAAAAAAGTTTAGAGCCCCCCCAAAAAAACGCTGTTTTTGCAAGACGTATTAAGGATTACAAGAACCGACATTTTTCGGTTCCTTTAGTAAAATGAATTAAATAATCGGAGGCATCAACAAAGCCCCGGTCTAATTTAGCATCCTAGCACAAGGCCGCGATTCTGTTTACACGGCCAGTAATGGGAAGAAAAGGCCGCGCCACGCCGCCAA
>NC_137831.1:31787633-32027633 GCF_963921795.1 Nannobrachium achirus | reverse complement strand
ACCTACGGTTCAAACTTAGAAGAGAGGTCCTATTGCACACCTACTAGGACAGGTGCGTTGGAACAGAGTAATAGATACTGAGAGGAGAGAAGGAGTCCCGCATACTGTCTTCACTTATAATTTTATTCAGCAACGTTTCGGTCTCTTCAGACCTTCATCAGCATCCTGATGAAGGTCTGAAGAGACCGAAACGTTGCTGAATAAAGTTATAAGTGAAGACAGTGTGCGGGACTCCTTCTCTCCTCTCATGACCTACGGTTCAACAGTTATAAGCCAAAACATGCAGCTGGCTGTTGTAGCCCATGATTAAAAAGAAGAGATCTACAAGCTAACATCCTGTACCATCGCACAGTGTTGATAGCTTGTAAATGTGTTATTTTTGCGATTGTGACAACCTCCTCTACCGGTTCAAAATGCACTGCTCCACAGATCTGCAGCATGTCTGCTGGACACAGACACACCACAGTGCAGGCTCATAGACCCATACAGTGAACAGAGCGCTTTTATCTTGGTCAGAAACAAAAACAAATCACGCTCATTGTAACGACTAAAGCAGCGTTATTTGGATGAGCAATATGTCATAATATTAGTACGTTTTGGCAGAGTAATAAGTTACACTACTCGTTACTGGGTAAAGTAATAATATTACAGTAATATATTATTAAGTAACTCGTTACTGCTGAACACTGCACATACTTCATTTAAGCATATGATATAGTCATATCTCCGTCTCGTCCACAGAAAGAGGACTTGTGTGACACCTGGACTGAAGACGTCTCGTCAAACCACAAGTAGACAAAGTAAGACTGGACACAGTTTGCAATAATTATCATTTTTACTGACATGCATACATGACAGGAGGGCATTTCATTAATAATGTCCACACACAGCTGTAAGAATGTTAGGTTATGAATGAAGCTGAATGTTTAAACTGTTTTCATTGTCTTCTCATAGCAGATCTCAGTCCGCAGGAGGATTTAAAGGTTTATAAGGTCGGTTTGAACCGTCTTGATCGTGTGACATACGTTACTGAAGTGCCCTCCCTCAGCCGCATCTACACAGAGCTCCACATCTCAGTGGGAGAGAGTGAAGGGGTTAATACCCAACACGAGGTCTGGCAGCTTGAGAAAGCTTCCAAGAAGAAGACCCTCCATGACGAACCAATCAAATGCTGTGACATCTTCAAGCCCCTCCTCCTTGGCAGAGACAAACCCATCAGAAGAGTTCTGACCAAGGGCATCGCTGGCATTGGAAAAACATTCTCTGTGCGTAAGTTCACTCTGGACTGGGCAAGGGGTTTGGAAAATCAAGATGTCATTCTCCTAGTTCCCTTCTCATTCCGGGAGCTGAACTTGGTCAGAAATGAGAAGCACAGTCTTCTCTCACTGATCCATCGTTTCCACCCAGAATTAAAGAAGGTCACAGCAGAGCAGCTCGCTGACTGGAAAGTTGGCTTCATCTTTGATGGTCTGGATGAAAGCAGGTTTTCGCTGAAATTCAAGAACATTCGCATTGGTTCTGATGTCTTCCACAACAATGACATAGTTTCTGATGTCACAGTGACTTCATCAGTGGACTTGCTGTTGACAAACCTCATCGAGGGGAATCTGCTCCCCTCAGCCCTCCTCTGGATAACTACCAGACCTGCAGCAGCCAATCAGATCCCTCCTGAATGTTTTGACATTGTGACAGAAGTACAAGGGTTCACAGACCCCCAGAAGGAGGAGTTCTTCAGGAAGAAATTCAGTGATGAGAAGCTGGCCAGCAAAATCATATCACACATGAAGACATCAAGGAGCCTCCACATCATGTGTCACATCCCAGTCTTCTGTTCAATCGCCGCTACCGTTCTGGAGGACATGTTGAAGACAGAACAGACAGAACAGCTGCCCACGACTCAGACTCGGATGTACAGCCACTTCCTGTCGGTCCAGACAAAGAGGAAGAATCTGAAGTATGATGAGACAAGCAAGGTAAAGAATGAAGACAAGAAAAAGAAAGCAAACAAGATGCCCAAGACCCTGACTAAGATGTACAACCACTTCCAGTCGGTTCAGACAAAAAGGAAGAAGAAGTATGATGAGAGTCATGATTTGAATCAAGAGCAGCTCATGGAGATGGACAGGGAGGTTCTACTGAAGCTGGGCAGGCTGGCGTTTGAACATCTGGAGAAAGGCAGCACCATGTTCTACAAAGAAGACCTGGAAGATTGTGGTCTTGATGTGAAAGACGCCTCACTGTACTCAGGACTGTGCACAGAGATCTTCCAGAGAGAGACTGTGAGCCTCCAGAGAACAGTCTACAGCTTTGTTCATCTGAGCATCCAGGAGTTTCTGGCTGCAGTCTACCTGTTACACTGTTTCACACAGAAGAACATGGTACCGATGGCGTTCCTGGGAAGATACAGTATCTGTTCCTTGCCTGACTTTCTGGAGGGAGTCATGGTGAAATCCCAGAAGAGTACAAATGGACACCTGGACCTCTTTGTCCGCTTCCTTCATGGCCTCTTACTGGAGTCCAACCAGAGTATGTTAGGGGGCCTTCTGAGTCAGACAGAGAACAGTCCAGAGACCATCCAGAGAGTCATCAACAACCTGAAGAAGATGACCTCTGAAGATCTCTCTCCTGAGAGAATGATCAACATCTTCCACTGTTTGATGGAGATGAATGACCACTCAGTACTTCAGGATATCCAACAGTACCTGAAGTCAGGGGACAGATCAAAGACCACACTGTCTGAGTCCCAGTGTTCAGCTCTGGCCTTCATGCTGCAGATGTCAGAGGAGGTTCTGGATGAGTTGTACCTGGACACATACAACACATCATTAAACGGGCGACAGAGACTGATCCCAGTTGTGAGGAACTGCAGAAGGGCTCGGTTAGTATTTGTGTGAATAGAAATGATGGTTAACATAAAACATTGGTTCTCAAAAAGTGGTCCAGGGTCCCCCAAGGGTCCAGTTCCAGAGGGTCCCCAGCTAAATATGGAATGGTTGAACACTTTAATTAGTGTGGTTTCCCAACAGGGCAACACATTATAGTCCTGGGGAAACTTTATAAGCTTCTAGGGTAACTTTTCTGGGGAAACTTTAAAGACTTCTACTTTTTCGCTACAATTGGAAATGGCAGGGATAGGAAATCAATAGGGAATCAGTGGGAGTGGGAATCAGTAGGGAATCAATTGGTCGGGCTTCACATGACAGTAATCTTACTGTAGAATATAGTCAGCAACCGTCAGCATTGCAACCACACTCACAGTTTCATTTTATACTGTAGATATTTGGAAATAGTCGATCTACAAGCTCATAACGTGTTGCAGCGCATTGTGAGCTTTTCGATCAGCTATTTAAAATTTTCAATATATACTGTATGGTTCATACATTTTTGAGCGGTGGTAAACCGCTCCATAGAGTGGCTGTGCGTGTGTCTGTAGCCACTTTTTCCTCAGCGTTTTGCCATATCAATGTGTGTGTGTAGCCTGTATTACATCACCAATTACATCCTAGACCTATATCCTAGTCTGAAGACGTTATGCAAGCATGACCACCGCTCACTTCACATTGGGTGTGATTTTTACTTTAAATCCTGTCTGGGTCGTTTGATTGATTGAATATTTTACAGTGCAAGTGCAGTAGCCTACCATACAACACATAGTCTAAGGAACACACCAAAAAAGCACTTGTGGTCTTGTTTTCCGTTGGGGTCCTTGGTATTCATCAACATACACTACAGTATATGAACAGAGTAGGGGAAAACAGTGTGGGTGGGGTTGAAGTAAGGGGGGGATCACTTCTCGCCCGTCTCAAGTGATAACTACCTCCACCTTTGTCCTCCTGAAAGGTTAATTTTCAGGGCTGTTTTGAAGGTGGTGGGTGTACGCACACATGGCTTTTCCTGCCAAATCTCCGCACATTGGAAGGACAGCAATTGAACCGATTACAATACTTTCGCATTCTCTGTACTCAGGCATGTTTATCAAACAGGGTTTTGTTGAAAGGCAATGAAAGATGAGAGGCAAATCACAATGATTCAAGCGCTGTGTAATGTCCCAGAATTAAGCGGGTCCATTTGGTTCCATGTTATCTGTTCTGCTGCCGTTGACAGTCCTCACCGTCATTGAAAGGGTTAATACCATGGCGCCGTTGACGGTGAGGACTGTGAATCTTACTGTATATACAGTAAAGATATGATTACTTACTGTACGTCGCTCCGGTCCCGCCCGCATCGGTAATGTCGGCGATTTGTTTACAACGCACGTTGGGCGTGCACGCGAAGTGAAGCTCCTCAATGTTAAGTCAATGGAGAGGCCCATAAAGAAACTTCATTTAAACAAAATAGCCATTTTGAGACATTTTGCAGCAGATCTAAATGTAAACAAGGCACAAGGCAGGGCGCAGCCATCTTTCCTCTTCTTGTCCCACACTGTCATGTGACTAGATGACGTAATCGTTGCCGTCAAGTGATAATCCAAAAAAACAAAAACAACCCCCTTCCAGCCCTTCAAAATAATAGCGGCGGCCTATGGAGGAAACTGCGTGGCACCGAGGCACCAAGCAACCTTCAGATTAAGAGGCACTAGTTGTGTTAAGCTCTCAGGAGTTAAAGATCTAACAAGGGTCTTTAGATGGTTAGATTGTCATGAAACTTGTTGATCACATTTATTCTCCCACAGGATTAAAACCGCGGCTTTTACTGACCCCAGGACGAGGTCACGCCAATTCTTGGCCATCTGGCCAGTGATGTATATTGGACCAGTTGCCCATATATGGTGATCCCTGTCCTGATGTCATCAATATTAAGCGCATATCTGGGAATGCCCACATTTGGTAATGCCCATATATGTGCATGTTCTGACATCACATTGTTGACTATCATGCAGGGGTCTCCATATATGGGTAACTGGTCTGATATACATCACTGTCTGGCCAGATGGCCAAGAATTGGCGCGACCTCGTCCTAGGGTCAGCAAAAGCCATAGTTTTAATCCTGTGGGAGAATAAATGTGATCAACAAGTTGCGTGACAATCTAACCAGTACATTTAGAAATGTTGAACATTTTTACCTAATGGTTGTGCCTGAAGAAAGACTAATTGTGGGCTCGCCTATAAGGCGAGCACACTTTAGATATTGTCATTATTGTGGGCTCGCCAGTACCTGGCGAGCACACTTTAGATATTGTCATTGTGGGCTCGCCAGTACCTGGCGAGCACACTTTAGATATTGTCATTGTGGGCTCGCCAGTACCTGGCGAGCACACTTTAGATATTGTCATTATTTATCTATCAGGCAGGCAGGCAGTCATATCAAGTATCAAAAAACTTCGGTTCCTTTCTACTCCTACATACTTAGTGAGAAAATGAAAATAAAAACATCAATGTGTTCAGTTTACAGTGGCGAAGTGTGCTATTACTTTTTACAGCAATCGGCCAAATGGTGGCGCTGTAGGAAGCCTTCGAAAGTGCGAACTTTGAACAGGTATAGCTCATGCTGTGTTTGAGGTACAGGCATGAAACCTGTATACACGTATGCGTCTCCTCATGCCGAACAACTTTTAGCCTCTGACTTTTGACCTCTGACCTTTAGATCTCCCACAATTCGGAATTATATGAAAAACAGTAAAAATCTATCTCCTCCTGGGTTTTTTTCGATACGCGCACAAAACTTTTTTCACATGAACTTTGGACCAATACGGTCAAACTAATCTCGGCGGATTTCTTTTAAAGTGAAATATAATTTTTTAATAATTCAATAAATATTGCAGTTTTATGCAAATTATTCTTCGGCCTCTAAATCATACATGCAAAGTTACACGTTCATGGCATTTGGCAAAGATGTAGAGGGTTAGTCAAGGTATCACTGAAACCAATTTTATTCCAATCGGCCAAAGGGGGGCGCTATACGAAGCGTCTGAAAATTCAAACTTCAAACGGGCATAAGTCATGACTCGTTTCGTTTGAAGACATGCAACTTGTTACACGCGTGCTTTGACTCAAGCGGAAGACATCTGTGTCGTTGTTAAGTAAGCTCCGCCCTTCGATTTTCCGCCACTTTGAGCAGTTTGTAAAACGCGTAAACCCGCTTTTATTCTGGAATTTTCGCGTCACGTGCACAAAACCTTTTTTACGTGAACTTTGGACCGATATCTAAAGATCTGTCAGATCGGATTTCTTTAACATTGAAACATGCTTTTTAAAATAATTCAAACAATATTGCATTTTTATGCAAATTATTCTTCTGCCTCTAAAACATACAAGCAAAGTCACATTTTCATGACAAAATAGTGTAGAGGGTTAGTTCAAATATCACTGAAACCAATCTTACCCCAAATGGCCAAAGGGGGGCGCTATATAATTTTGAGCAGTTTGTAAAACGCTTAAACCCGTTTTTATTCTAGGATTTTTTTTTGCAATTTGCATGAAACATTCTACACGCAATCTAAGGACCTTTATCTAACATGCCTATGAAGTGCACACAAAAAAATTATAAAATAATAATAATAAATATAGCTGCAAGCAGCGATAAAGTGTCCAAAGCCAAAAACACCTCAAATCATGAACACAGCCTGGGATGTGCGTGAAATCTTGCAAGCACATTCCCAATAGGTCAAGGAACAGATACCAACCTTCTCACATTGGCCTGTTATAGCGCCACCAGCGGGTCAACTTTTGCACAACACATTTTTGGAACAAAATGGACCAATCTTTGACGTCAGTAACGTCAAAGAGAGCACTGCCTGCGATCTTGACATTTTGTGCTTTTATAGCCATTGTTTTCCGGCTTGAAGCGAGCCCACTATTGTTTCGAAGGAACAATATTTTTCTAGTTGTGGGCTCGCCTATAAGGCGAGCACACTTTAGATATTGTCATTATTTCTATACTATACTATACTAGTCATATCAAGTTCTCCTCAAAACTTCGGTTCCTTTCTACTCCTACATACTTAGTGAGAAAATGAAAATAAAAACATCAATGTGTTCAGTTTACAGTGGCGAAGTGTGCTATTACTTTTTACAGCAATCGGCCAAATGGTGGCGCTGTAGGAAGCCTTCGAAAGTGCGAACTTTGAACAGGTATAGCTCATGCTGTGTTATACATACAGCCATGAAACCTGTATACACTTATGCGTCTCCTCATGCTGAACAACTTTTACCCTCTAACTTTTGACCTCTGACCTTTAGGTCTCCCACAATTCGGAATTATATGAAAAACAGTAAAAATCTATCTCCTCCTGGGTTTTTTTTGTTACGCGCACAAAACTTTTTTCACATGAACTTTGGACCAATACGGTCAGATTTATCTCGGTGGATTTCTTTTAAAGTGAAATATCATTTTTTAATAATTCAATCAATATTGCGGTTTTATGCAAATTATTCTTCGGCCTCTAAATCATACATGCAAAGTTACACGTTCATGGCATTTGGCAAAGATGTGGAGGGTTAGTCAAAGTATCACTGAAACCGATTTTATTCCAATCGGCCAAAGGGGGGCGCTATACGAAGCGTCTGAAAATTCAAACTTCAAACGGGCATAAGTCATGACTCGTTTCGTTTGAAGACATGCAACTTGTTACACGCGTGCTTTGACTCAAGCGGAAGACATCTGTGTCGTTGTTAAGTAAGCTCCGCCCTTCGATTTTCCGCCACTTTGAGCAGTTTGTAAAACGCGTAAACCCGCTTTTATTCTGGAATTTTCGCGTCACGTGCACAAAACTTTTTTTACGTGAACTTTGGACCGATATCTAAAGATCTGTCAGATCGGATTTCTTTAACATTGAAACATGCTTTTTTAAATAATTCAAACAATATTGCATTTTTATGCAAATTATTCTTCTGCCTCTAAAACATACAAGCAAAGTCACATTTTCATGACAAAATAGTGTAGAGGGTTAGTTCAAATATCACTGAAACCAATCTTACCCCAAATGGCCAAAGGGGGGCGCTATATAATTTTGAGCAGTTTGTAAAACGCTTAAACACGTTTTTATTCTAGGATTTTTTTTTGGCAATTTGCATGAAGCATTCTACACGCAATCTAAGGACCTTTATCTAACATGCCTATGAAGTGCACACAAAAAAATTATAAAATAATAATAATAAATATAGCTGCAAGCAGCGATAAAGTGTCCAAAGCCAAAAACACCTCAAATCATGAACACAGCCTGGGATGTGCGTGAAATCTTGCAAGCACATTCCCAATAGGTCAAGGAACAGATACCAACCTTCTCACATTGGCCTGTTATAGCGCCACCAGCGGGTCAACTTTTGCACAACACATTTTTGGAACAAAATGGACCAATCTTTGACGTCAGTAACGTCAAAGAGAGCACTGCCTGCGATCTTGACATTTTGTGCTTTTATAGCCATTGTTTTCCGGCTTGAAGCGAGCCCACAATTGTTTCGAAGGAACAATATTTTTCTAGTTGTGGGCTCGCCTATAAGGCGAGCACACTTTAGATATTGTCATTATTTATCTATCAGGCAGGCAATCAACAGTAGACGGGATTTCGGTTCCTTTCTACTCCTACATACTTAGTGAGAAAATGAAAATAAAAACATCAATGTGTTCAGTTTACAGTGGCGAAGTGTGCTATTATTTTCTATAGCAATCGGCCAAATGGTGGCGCTGTAGGAAGCCTTCGAAAGTGCGAACTTTGAACAGGTATAGCTCATGCTGTGTTATACATACAGCCATGAAACCTGTATACACTTATGCGTCTCCTCATGCCAAACAACTTTTACCCTCTAACTTTTGACCTCTGACCTTTAGGTCTCCCACAATTCGGAATAATATGAAAAACAGTAAAAATCTATCTCCTCCTGGGTTTTTTTCGTTACGCGCACGAAACTTTTTTCACATGAACTTTGGACCAATACGGTCAAACTAATCTCGGCGGATTTCTTTTAAAGTGAAATATATTTTTTTAATAATTACCCCAATATTGCGGTTTTATGCAAATTATTCTTCGGCCTCTAAATCATACATGCAAAGTTACACGTTCATGGCATTTGGCAAAGATGTGGAGGGTTAGTCAAAGTATCACTGAAACCAATTTTATTCCAATCGGCCAAAGGGGGGCGCTATACGAAGCGTCTGAAAATTCAAACTTCAAACGGGCATAAGTCATGACTCGTTTCGTTTGAAGACATGCAACTTGTTACACGCGTGCTTTGACTCAAGCGGAAGACATCTGTGTCGTTGTAAAGTAAGCTCCGCCCTCCGATTTTCCGCCATTTTGAGCAGTTTGTAAAACGCGTAAACCCGCTTTTATTCTGGAATTTTCGCGTCACGTGCACAAAACTTTTTTTACGTGAACTTTGGACCGATATCTAAAGATCTGTCAGATCGGATTTCTTTAACATTGAAACATGCTTTTTTAAATAATTCAAACAATATTGCATTTTTATGCAAATTATTCTTCTGCCTCTAAAACATACATGCAAAGTCACATTTTCATGACAAAATAGTGTAGAGGGTTAGTTCAAATATCACTGAAACCAATCTTACCCCAAATGGCCAAAGGGGGGCGCTATATAATTTTGAGCAGTTTGTAAAACGCTTAAACCCGTTTTTATTCTAGGATTTTTTTTAGCAATTTGCATGAAACATTCTACACGCAATCTAAGGACCTTTATCTAACATGCCTATGAAGTGCACACAAAAAAATTATAAAATAATAATAATAAATATAGCTGCAAGCAGCGATAAAGTGTCGAAAGCCAAAAACACCTCAAATCATGAACACAGCCTGGGATGTGCGTGAAATCTTGCAAGCACATTCCCAATAGGTCAAGGAACAGATACCAACCTTCTCACATTGGCCTGTTATAGCGCCACCAGCGGGTCAACTTTTGCATAACACATTTTTGGAACAAAATGGACCAATCTTTGACGTCAGTAACGTCAAAGAGAGCACTGCCTGCGATCTTGACATTTTTTGCTTTCATAGCCATTGTTTTCTGGCTTGAAGCGAGCCCACAATTGTTTCGAAGGAACAATATTTTTCTAGTTGTGGGCTCGCCTATAAGGCGAGCACACTTTAGATATTGTCATTATTTCTATACTAGGCAGGCAGTCAGTGCAAGTATCAAAAAACTTCGGTTCCTTTCTACTCCTACATACTTAGTGAGAAAATGAAAATAAAAACATCAATGTGTTCAGCTTACTGTGGCGACGTGTGCTATTACTTTTTACAGCAATCGGCCAAATGGTGGCGCTGTAGGAAGCCTTCGAAAGTGCGAACTTTGAACAGGTATAGCTCATGCTGTGTTTGAGGTAAAGCCATGAAACCTGTATACACGTATGCGTCTCCTCATGCCGAACAACTTTTACGCTCTGACTTTTGACCTTTGACCTTTAGATCTCCCACAATTTGGAATTATATGAAAAACAGTAAAAATCTATCTCCTCCTGGGTTTTTTTTGTTACGCGCACAAAACTTTTTTCACATGAACTTTGGACCAATACGGTCAGATTGATCAACCAGATTTCTTTTAAAGTGAAATATAATTTTTTAATAATTCAATCAATATTGCGGTTTTATGCAAATTATTCTTCGGCCTCTAAATCATACATGCAAAGTTACACGTTCATGGCATTTGGCAAAGATGTAGAGGGTTAGTCAAAGTATTACTGAAACCAATTTTAGTCCAATCGGCCAAAGGGGGGCGCTATACGAAGCGTTTGAAAATTCAAACTTCAAACGGGCATAAGTCATGACTCGTTTCGTTTTAAGACATGCAACTTGCTTACACGCGTGCTTTGACTCGAGCGGAAGACATCTGTGTCTTTGTTAAGTAAGCTCCGCCCTTCGATTTTCCGCCATTTTGAGCAGTTTGTAAAACGCGTAAACCCGCTTTTATTCTGGAATTTTCGCTCCACGCGCACAAAACTTTTTTTACGTGAACTTTGGACCAATATCTAAAGATCTGTCAGATCGGATTTTTTTTTTTAATTGAAACATGCTTTTTTAATAATTCAATGAATATTGCAGTTTTATGCAAATTATTCTTCTGCCTCTAAATCATACATGCAAAGTAACATGTTCATGGCATTTGGCAAAGATGTAGAGTGTTAGTCCAAATATCACTAAATCCAATCTCACTCCAATTGGCCAAAGGGGGGCGCTATATCATTTTGAGCAGTTTGTGAAACGCTTAAACCCGTTAGGATTTTTTTTGCAATTTGCATGAAACATTCTACACACAATCTAAGGACCTTTATCTAATATGCCTATGAAGTGCACACACACACAAAAAGAAAAATAATAACAAATATAGCTGCAAGCAGCGATAAAGTGGCCAAAGCCAAAAACACCTCAAATCATGAACACAGCCTGCAATGTCAGTGAAATCTTGCAAGCACATTCCCAATAGGTCAAGGAACAGATACCACCCTTCTTACATTGGCCTGTTATAATAGCGCCACCAGCGGGTCAACTTTTGGCACAACACATTTTTGGAACAAAATGGACCAATCTTTGACGTCAGTAACGTCAAAGAGAGCACTGCCTGCGATCTTGACATTTTGTACTTTTATAGCCATTGTTTTCTGGCTTGAAGCGAGCCCACAATTGTTTCGAAGGAACAATATTTTTCTAGTTGTGGGCTCGCCTATAAGGCGAGCACACTTTAGATATTGTCATTATTTCTATACTAGGCAGGCAGTCAGTGCAAGTATCAAAAAACTTCGGTTCCTTTCTACTCCTACATACTTAGTGAGAAAATGAAAATAAAAACATCAATGTGTTCAGCTTACTGTGGCGACGTGTGCTATTACTTTTTACAGCAATCGGCCAAATGGTGGCGCTGTAGGAAGCCTTCGAAAGTGCGAACTTTGAACAGGTATAGCTCATGCTGTGTTTGAGGTAAAGCCATGAAACCTGTATACACGTATGCGTCTCCTCATGCCGAACAACTTTTACGCTCTGACTTTTGACCTTTGACCTTTAGATCTCCCACAATTTGGAATTATATGAAAAACAGTAAAAATCTATCTCCTCCTGGGTTTTTTTTGTTACGCGCACAAAACTTTTTTCACATGAACTTTGGACCAATACGGTCAGATTTATCTCGGTGGATTTCTTTTAAAGTGAAATATAATTTTTTAATAATTCAATCAATATTGCGGTTTTATGCAAATTATTCTTCGCCCTCTAAATCATACATGCAAAGTTACACGTTCATGGCATTTGGCAAAGATGTGGAGGGTTAGTCAAAGTATCACTGAAACCGATTTTATTCCAATCGGCCAAAGGGGGGCGCTATACGAAGCGTCTGAAAATTCAAACTTCAAACGGGCATAAGTCATGACTCGTTTCGTTTGAAGACATGCAACTTGTTACACGCGTGCTTTGACTCAAGCGGAAGACATCTGTGTCGTTGTTAAGTAAGCTCCGCCCTTCGATTTTCCGCAACTTTGAGCAGTTTGTAAAACGCGTAAACCCGCTTTTATTCTGGAATTTTCGCGTCACGTGCACAAAACTTTTTTTACGTGAACTTTGGACCGATATCTAAAGATCTGTCAGATCGGATTTCTTTAACATTGAAACATGCTTTTTTAAATAATTCAAACAATATTGCATTTTTATGCAAATTATTCTTCTGCCTCTAAAACATACAAGCAAAGTCACATTTTCATGACAAAATAGTGTAGAGGGTTAGTTCAAATATCACTGAAACCAATCTTACCCCAAATGGCCAAAGGGGGGCGCTATATAATTTTGAGCAGTTTGTAAAACGCTTAAACCCGTTTTTATTCTAGGATTTTTTTTGCAATTTGCATGAAACATTCTACACGCAATCTAAGGACCTTTATCTAACATGCCTATGAAGTGCACACAAAAAAATTATAAAATAATAATAATAAATATAGCTGCAAGCAGCGATAAAGTGTCCAAAGCCAAAAACACCTCAAATCATGAACACAGCCTGGGATGTGCGTGAAATCTTGCAAGCACATTCCCGATAGGTCAAGGAACAGATACCAACCTTCTCACATTGGCCTGTTATAGCGCCACCAGCGGGTCAACTTTTGCACAACACATTTTTGGAACAAAATGGACCAATCTTTGACGTCAGTAACGTCAAGGAGAGCTCTGCCTGCGATCTTGACATTTTGTGCTTTTATAGCCATTGTTTTCTGGCTTGAAGCGAGCCCACAATTGTTTCGAAGGAACAATATTTTTCTAGTTGTGGGCTCGCCTAAAGGCGAGCACACTTTAGATATTGTCATTATTTATTTATTTATTTATTTATATACTATATCAAGTTTTCCTCAATACTTTGGCACCTTTCAACTCCTACATACTTAGTGAGAAAATGAAAATAAAAACATCAATGTGTTCAGCTTACAGTGGCGACGTGTGCTATTACTTTTTACAGCAATCGGCCAAATGGTGGCGCTGTAGGAAGCCTTCGAAAGTGCGAACTTTGAACAGGTATAGCTCATGCTGTGTTTGAGGTACAGGCATGAAACCTGTATACACGTATGCGTCTCCTCATGCCGAACAACTTTTAGCCTCTGACTTTTGACCTCTGACCTTTAGGTCTCCCACAATTCGGAATTATATGAAAAACAGTAAAAATCTATCTCCTCCTGGGTTTTTTTCGTTACGCGCACGAAACTTTTTTCACATGAACTTTGGACCAATACGGTCAGATTTATCTCGGCGGATTTCTTTTAAAGTGAAATATATTTTTTTAATAATTCAATGTATATTGCGGTTTTATGCAAATTATTCTTCGGCCTCTAAATCATACATGCAAAGTTACACGTTCATGGCATTTGGCAAAGATGTAGAGGGTTAGTCAAAGTATCACTGAAACCAATTTTATTCCAATCGGCCAAAGGGGGGCGCTGTACGAAGCGTTTGAAATTTCAAACTTCAAACGGGCATAAGTCATGACTCGTTTCGTTTGAAGTCATGCAACTTGCTTACACGCGTGCTTTGGCTCGAGCGAAAGACATCTGTGTCTTTGTTAAGTAAGCTCCGCCCTTAGATTTCCCGCCATTTTGAGCAGTTTGTGAAACGCTTAAACCCGCTTTTATTCTGGAATGTTCGCGTCACGTGCACAAAACTTTTTTTAAGTGAACTTCGGACCGATATCTAAAGATCTGTCAGATCGGATTTTTTAAAAATTGAAACATGCTTTTTTAATAAATTCAATGAATATTGCAGTTTTATGCAAATTATTCTTCTGCCTCTAAATCATGTATGCAAAGTAACATGTTCATGGCATTTGGCAAAGATGTAGAGTGTTATTCCAAATATCACTAAAACCAATTTTACCCCAATTGGCCAAAGGGGAGCGCTATATCATTTTGAGCAGTTTGTGAAACGCTTAAACCTGTTAAGATTTTTTTTGCAATTTGCATGAAACATTCTACACACAATCTAAGGACCATTATCTAATATGCCTATGCAGTGCACACACACAAAAAAATAAAATAATAATAAATATAGCTGCAAGCAGCCATAAAGTGGCCAAGGCCAAAAACACAGCAAAATCATGAACACAGCCTTCAATGTGCGTGAAATCTTGCAAGCACATTACCAATAGGTCAAGGAACAGATACCACCCTTCTCACATTAGCCTGTTATAGCGCCACCAGTGGGTCAACTTTTGCACAACACATTTTTGGAACAAAATGGACCAATCTTTGACGTCAGTAACGTCAAAGAGATCACTGCCTGTGATCTTGACATTTTGTACTTTTATAGCCATTGTTTTCGGGCTTGAAGCGAGCCCACAATTGTTTCGAAGGAACAATATTTTCTAGTTGTGGGCTCGCCTATAAGGCGAGCACACTTTAGATATTGTCATTATTTCTATACTAGGCAGGCATATCAAGTATCAAAAAACTTCGGTTCCTTTCTACTCCTACATACTTAGTGAGAAAATGAAAATAAAAACATCAATGTGTTCAGCTTACTGTGGCGAAGTATGCTATTACTTTTTACAGCAATCGGCCAAATGGTGGCGCTGTAGGAAGCCTTCGAAAGTGCGATCTTTGAACAGGTATAGCTCATGCTGTGTTATAAATACAGCCATGAAACCTGTATACACTTATGCGTCTCCTCATGCCGAACAACTTTTACCCTCTAACTTTTGACCTCTGACCTTTAGGTCTCCCACAATTCGGAATTATATGAAAAACAGTAAAAATCTATCTCCTCCTGGGATTTTCGCGTCAAGTGCACAAAACTTTTTTCACATGAACTTTGGACCAATACGGTCAAACTGTCTGGTCGGATTTCTTTTAAAGTGAAATATAATTTTTTAATAATTCAATCAATATTGCGGTTTTATGCAAATTATTCTTTTGCCTCTAAATCATACATGCAAAGTTACGCGTTCATGGCATTTGGCAAAGATGTAGAGGGTTAGTCAAAATATCACTGAAACCAATCTTATTCCAATTGGCCAAAGGGTGGCGCTATACGAAGCGTTTGAAAATTCAAACTTCAAACGGGCATAAGTCATGACTCGTTTCGTTTGAAGACATGCAACTTGTTACACGCGTGCTTTGACTCGAGCAGAAGACATCTGTGTCGTTGTTAAGTAAGCTCCGCCCTTCGATTTTCCGCCATTTTGAGCACTTTGTAAAACGCGTAAACCCGCTTTTATTCTGGAATTTTCGCTCCACGTGCACAAAACTTTTTTTACGTGAACTTTGGACCGATATCTAAAGATCTGTCAGATCGGATTTCTTTAAAATTGAAACATGCTTTTTTAAATAAATTCCATGAATATTGCAGTTTTATGCAAATTATTCTTCTGCCTCTAAATCATACATGCAAAGTAACATGTTCATGGCATTTGGCAAAGATGTAGAGTGTTAGTCCAAATATCACTAAAACCAATCTTACCCCAATTGGCCAAAGGGGGGCGCTATATCATTTTGAGCAGTTTGTGAAACGCTTAAACCCGTTTGGATTTTTTTTTTTGCAATTTGCATGAAACATTCTACACACAATCTAAGGACCTTTATCTAATATGCCTATGAAGTGCACACACACAAAAAAAATAATAATAATGAATATAGCTTTAAGCAGCGATAAAGTGGCCAAAGCCAAAAACACCTCAAATCATGAACACAGCCTGCAATGTGCGTGAAATCTTGCAAGCACATTCCCAATAGGTCAAGGAACAGATACCACCCTTCTTACATTGGCCTGTTATAGCGCCACCAGCGGGTCAACTTTTGCACAACACATTTTTGGAACAAAATGGACCAATCTTTGACGTCAGTAACGTCAAAGAGAGCACTGCCTGCGATCTTGACATTTTGTACTTTAATAGCCATTGTTTTCTGGCTTGAAGCGAGCCCACAATTGTTTCGAAGGAACAATATTTTTCTAGTGACAATATCTAACCGTCATATCAAGTTCTCCTCAAAACTTCGGTTCCTTTCTACTCCTACATACTTAGTGAGAAAATGAAAATAAAAACATCAATGTGTTCAGCTTACTGTGGCGACGTGTGCTATTACTTTTTACAGCAATCGGCCAAATGGTGGCGCTGTAGGAAGCCTTCGAAAGTGCGAACTTTGAACAGGTATAGCTCATGCTCTGTTATACGTACAGCCATGAAACCTGTATACACGTATGCGTCTCCTCATGCCGAACAACTTTTACGCTCTGACTTTTGACCTCTGACCTTTAGATCCCTCAGAATTTGGAATTATATGAAAAACAGTAAAAATCTATCTCCTCCTGGGATCTTTGCGATACGCGCATGAAACCTTTTTCACATGAACTTTGGACCAATACGGTCAAACTAGTCTCGGCGGATTTCTTTTAAAGTGAAATATATTTTATTAATAATTCAATCAATGTTGCGGTTTTATGCAAATTATTCTTCGGCCTCTAAATCATACATGCAAAGTTACACGTTCATGGCATTTGGCAAAGATGTGGAGGGTTAGTCAAAGTATCACTGAAACCAATTTTATTCCAATCGGCCAAAGGGGGGCGCTATACGAAGCGTTTGAAAATTCAAACTTCAAACGGGCATAAGTCATGACTCGTTTCGTTTGAAGACATGCAACTTGTTACACGCGTGCTTTGACTCGAGCGGAAGACATCTGTGTCGTTGTTAAGTAAGCTCCGCCCCCCGATTTTCCGCCATATTGAGCAGTTTGTAAAACGCGTAAACCCGCTTTTATTCTGGAATTTTCGCTCCACGTGCACAAAACTTTTTTTACGTGAACTTTGGACCGATATCTAAGGATCTGTCAGATCGGATTTCTTTAAAATTGAAACATGCTTTTTTAAATAAATTCAATGAATATTGCAGTTTTATGCAAATTATTCTTCTGCCTCTAAATCATACATGCAAAGTAACATGTTCATGGCATTTGGCAAAGATGTAGAGTGTTAGTCCAAATATCACTAAAACCAATCTTACCCCAATTGGCCAAAGGGGGGCGCTATATCATTTTGAGCAGTTTGTGAAACGCTTAAACCCGTTAGGATTTTTTTTTGCAATTTGCATGAAACATTCTACACACAATCTAAGGACCTTTATCTAATATGCCTATGAAGTGCACACACACGAAAAAAATAATAATAATGAATATAGCTGCAAGCAGCGATAAAGTGGCCAAAGCCAAAAACACCTCAAATCATGAACACAGCCTGCAATGTGCGTGAAATCTTGCAAGCACATTCCCAATAGGTCAAGGAACAGATACCACCCTTCTTACATTGGCCTGTTATAGCGCCACCAGCGGGTCAACTTTTGCACAACCCATTTTTGGAACAAAATGGACCAATCTTTGACGACAGTAACGTCAAAGAGAGCACTGCCTGCGATCTTGACGTTTTGTACTTTTATAGCCATTGTTTTCTGGCTTGAAGCGAGCCCACAATTGTTTCGAAGGAACAATATTTTTCTAGTGACAATATCTAACCGTCATATCAAGTTCTCCTCAAAACTTCGGTTCCTTTCTACTCCTACATACTTAGTGAGAAAATGAAAATAAAAACATCAATGTGTTCAGCTTACTGTGGCGACGTGTGCTATTACTTTTTACAGCAATCGGCCAAATGGTGGCGCTGTAGGAAGCCTTCGAAAGTGCGAACTTTGAACAGGTATAGCTCATGCTCTGTTATACGTACAGCCATGAAACCTGTATACACGTATGCGTCTCCTCATGCCGAACAATTTTTACGCTCTGACTTTTGACCTCTGATCTTTAGATCCCTCAGAATTTGGAATTATATGAAAAACAGTAAAAATCTATCTCCTCCTGGGATCTTTGCGATACGCGCATGAAACGTTTTTCACATGAACTTTGGACCAATACGGTCAAACTAGTCTCGGCGGATTTCTTTTAAAGTGAAATATATTTTATTAATAATTCAATCAATGTTGCGGTTTTATGCAAATTATTCTTCGGCCTCTAAATCATACATGCAAAGTTACACGTTCATGGCATTTGGCAAAGATGTGGAGGGTTAGTCAAAGTATCACTGAAACCAATTTTATTCCAATCGGCCAAAGGGGGGCGCTATACGAAGCGTTTGAAAATTCAAACTTCAAACGGGCATAAGTCATGACTCGTTTCGTTTGAAGACATGCAACTTGTTACACGCGTGCTTTGACTCGAGCGGAAGACATCTGTGTCGTTGTTAAGTAAGCTCCGCCCCCCGATTTTCCGCCATATTGAGCAGTTTGTAAAACGCGTAAACCCGCTTTTATTCTGGAATTTTCACTCCACGTGCACAAAACTTTTTTTACGTGAACTTTGGACCGATATCTAAAGATCTGTCAGATCGGATTTCTTTAAAATTGAAACATGCTTTTTAAAATAAATTCAATGAATATTGCAGTTTTATGCAAATTATTCTTCTGCCTCTAAATCATACATGCAAAGTAACATGTTCATGGCATTTGGCAAAGATGTAGAGTGTTAGTCCAAATATCACTAAAACCAATCTTACCCCAATTGGCCAAAGGGGGGCGCTATATCATTTTGAGCAGTTTGTGAAACGCTTAAACCCGTTAGGATTTATTTTTGCAATTTGCATGAAACATTCTACACACAATCTAAGGACCTTTATATAATATGCCTATGAAGTGCACACACACAAAAAAAATAATAATAATGAATATAGCTGCAAGCAGCGATAAAGTGGCCAAAGCCAAAAACACCTCAAATCATGAACAAAGCCTGCAATGTGCGTGAAATCTTGCAAGCACATTCCCAATAGGTCAAGGAGCAGATACCACCCTTCTTACATTGGCCTGTTATAGCGCCACCAGCGGGTCAACTTTTGCACAACACATTTTTGGAACAAAATGGACCGATCTTTGACGTCAGTAACGTCAAAGAGAGCACTGCCTGCGATCTTGACATTTTGTACTTTTATAGCCATTGTTTTCTGGCTTGAAGCGAGCCCACAATTGTTTCGAAGGAACAATATTTTTCTAGTGACAATATCTAACCGTCATATCAAGTTCTCCTCAAAACTTCGGTTCCTTTCTACTCCTACATACTTAGTGAGAAAATGAAAATAAAAACATCAATGTGTTCAGCTTACAGTGGCGAAGTGTGCTATTATTTTTTACAGCAATCGGCCAAATGGTGGCGCTGTAGGAAGCCTTCGAAAGTGCGATCTTTGAACAGGTATAGCTCATGCTGTGTTATACGTACAGCCATGAAACCTGTATACACTTATGCGTCTCCTCATGCCGAACAACTTTTAACCTCTAACTTTTGACCTCTGACCTTTAGGTCTCCCACAATTTGGAATTATATGAAAAACAGTAAAAATCTATCTCCTCCTGGGATTTTTGCATAACGCGCACGAAACATTTTTCACGTGAACTTTGGACCAATACGGTCAAACTAGTCTCGGCGGATTTCTTTTAAAGTGAAATATAATTTTTTAATAATTCAATCAATATTGCGGTTTTATGCAAATTATTCTTCGGCCTCTAAATCATACATGCAAAGTTACACGTTCATGGCATTTGGCAAAGATGTGGAGGGTTAGTCAAAGTATCACTGAAACCAATTTTATTCCAATCGGCCAAAGGGGGGCGCTATACGAAGCGTTTGAAAATTCAAACTTCAAACGGGCATAAGTCATGACTCGTTTCATTTGAAGACATGCAACTTGTTACACGCGTGCTTTGACTCAAGCGGAAGACATCTGTGTCGTTGTTAAGTAAGCTCCGCCCTTCGATTTTCCGCCATTTTGAGCAGTTTGTAAAACACGTAAACCCGCTTTTATTCTGGAATTTTCGCTCCACGTGCACAAAACTTTTTTTACGTGAACTTTGGACCGATATCTAAAGATCTGTCAGATCGGATTTCTTTAAAATTGAAACATGCTTTTTTAAATAAATTCAATGAATATTGCAGTTTTATGCAAATTATTCTTCTGCCTCTAAAACATACATGCAAAGTAACATGTTCATGGCATTTGGCAAAGATGTAGAGTGTTAGTCCAAATATCACTAAAACCAATCTTACCCCAATTGGCCAAAGGGGGGCGCTATATCATTTTGAGCAGTTTGTGAAACGCTTAACCCGTTAGGATTTTTTTTTTGCAATTTGCATGAAACATTCTACACACAATCTAGGGACCTTTATCTAATATGCCTATGAAGTGCACACACACAAAAAATAATAATAATAATGAATATAGCTGCAAGCAGCGATAAAGTGGCCAAAGCCAAAAACACCTCAAATCATGAACACAGCCTGCAATGTGCGTGAAATCTTGCAAGCACATTCCCAATAGGTCAAGGAACAGATACCACCCTTCTTACATTGGCCTGTTATAGCGCCACCAGCGGGTCAACTTTTGCACAAAACATTTTTGGAACAAAATGGACCAATCTTTGACGTCAGTAACGTCAAAGAGAGCACTGCCTGCGATCTTGACATTTTGTACTTTTATAGCCATTGTTTTCTGGCTTGAAGCGAGCCCACAATTGTTTCGAAGGAACAATATTTTTCTAGTGACAATATCTAACCGTCATATCAAGTTCTCCTCAAAACTTCGGTTCCTTTCTACTCCTACATACTTAGACAGAAAATGAAAATAAAAACATCAATGTGTTCAGCTTACAGTGGCGAAGTGTGCTATTATTTTTTACAGCAATCGGCCAAATGGTGGCGCTGTAGGAAGCCTTCGAAAGTGCGAACTTTGAACAGATAGAGCTCATGCTCTGTTATACGTACAGTCATGAAACCTGTATACACGTATGCGTCTCCTCATGCCGAACAACTTTTACGCTCTGACTTTTGACCTTTGACCTTTAGATCCCCCAGAATTTTGAATTATATGAAAAACAATAAAAATCTAACTCCTCCTGGGATTTTTGCATAACACGCACAAAACTTTTTTCACATGAACTTTGGACCAATACGGTCAAACTAGTCTCGGCGGATTTCTTTTAAAGTGAAATATATTTTTTTAATAATTCAATCAATATTGCGGTTTTATGCAAATTATTCTTCGGCCTCTAAATCATACATGCAAAGTTACACGTTCATGGCATTTGGCAAAGATTTGGAGGGTTAGTCAAAGTATCACTGAAACCAATTTTATTCCAATCGGCCAAAGGGGGGCGCTATACGAAGCGTCTGAAAATTCTAACTTCAAACGGGCATAAGTCATGACTCGTTTTGTTTGAAGACATGCAACTTGTTACACGCGTGCTTTGACTCAAGCGGAAGACATCTGTGTCGTTGTTAAGTAAGCTCCGCCCTTCAATTTTCCGCCATTTTGAGCAGTTTGTAAAACGCGTAAACCCGCTTTTATTCTGGAATTTTTGCGTCACGTGCACAAAACTTTTTTTACGTGAACTTTGGACCGATATCTAAAGATCTGTCAGATCGGATTTCTTTAACATTGAAACATGCTTTTTTAAATAATTCAAACAATATTGCATTTTTATGCAAATTATTCTTCTGCCTCTAAAACATACATGCAAAGTCACATTTTCATGACAAAATAGTGTAGAGGGTTAGTTCAAATATCACTGAAACCAATCTTACCCCAAATGGCCAAAGGGGGGCGCTATTTAATTTTGAGCAGTTTGTAAAACGCTTAAACCCGTTTTTATTCTAGGATTTTTTTTGCAATTTGCATGAAACATTCTACACACAATCTAAGGACCTTTATCTAACATGCCTATGAAGTGCACACAAAACAAATATAAAATAATAATAATAAATATAGCTGCAAGCAGCGATAAAGTGTCCAAAGCCAAAAACACCTCAAATCATGAACACAGCCTGGGATGTGCGTGAAATCTTGCAAGCACATTCCCAAAAGGGCAAGGAACAGATACCAACCTTCTCACATTGGCCTGTTATAGCGCCACCAGCGGGTCAACTTTTGCACAACACATTTTTGGAACAAAATGGACCAATCTTTGACGTCAGTAACGTCAAAGAGAGCACTGCCTGCGATCTTGACATTTTGTGCTTTTATAGCAATTGTTTTCTGGCTTGAAGCGAGCCCACAATTGTTTCGAAGGAACAATATTTTTCTAGTGACAATATCTAACCGTCATATCAAGTTCTCCTCAAAACTTCGGTTCCTTTCTACTCCTATATACTTAGACAGAAAATGAAAATAAAAACATCAATGTGTTTAGCTTACAGTGGCGAAGTGTGCTATTATTTTTTACAGCAATCGGCCAAATGGTGGCGCTGTAGGAAGCCTTCGAAAGTGCGAACTTTGAACAGATAGAGCTCATGCTCTGTTATACGTACAGTCATGAAACCTGTATACACGTATGCGTCTCCTCATGCCGAACAACTTTTACGCTCGGACTTTTGACCTCTGACCTTTAGATCCCCCAGAATTTTGAATTATATAAAAAACAGTAAAAATCTATCTCCTCCTGGGATTTTTGCGTTACGCGCACAAAACTTTTTTCACATGAACTTTGGACCAATACGGTCAAACTAGTCTCGGCGGATTTCTTTTAAAGTGAAATATAATTTTTTAATAATTCAATCAATATTGTGGTTTTATGCAAATTATTATTCGGCCTCTAAATCATACATGCAAAGTTACACTTCATGGCATTTGGCAAAGATGTGGAGGGTTAGTCAAAGTATCACTGAAACCAATTTTATTCCAATCGGCCAAAGGGGGGCGCTATACGAAGCGTTTGAAAATTCAAACTTCAAACGGGCATAAGTCATGACTCGTTTCGTTTGAAGACATGCAACTTGTTACACGCGTGCTTTGACTTGAGCGGAAGACATCTGTGTCGTTGTTAAGTAAGCTCCGCCCTTCAATTTTCCGCCATTTTGAGCAGTTTGTAAAACGCGTAAACCCACTTTTATTCTGGAATTTTTGCTCCACGTGCACATAACTCTTTTTTACGTTAACTTTAGACCGATATCTAAAGATCTGTCAGATCGGATTTCTTTAAAATTGAAACATGCTTTTTTAAATAAATTCAATGAATATTGCAGTTTTATGCAAATTATTCTTCTGCCTCTAAATCATACATGCAAAGTAACATGTTCATGGCATTTGGCAAAGATGTAGAGTGTTAGTCCAAATATCACTAAAACCAATCTTACCCCAATTGGCTCAAGGGGGGGCGCTATATCATTTTGAGCAGTTTGTGAAACGCTTAAACCCGTTAGGATTTTTTTTTGCAATTTGCATGAAACATTCTACACACAATCTAAGGACCTTTATCTAATATACCTATGAAGTGCACACACACAAAAAAAAAAAATAATAATGAATATAGCTGCAAGCGGCGATAAAGTGGCCAAAGCCAAAAACACCTCAAATCATGAACACAGCCTGCAATGTGCGTGAAATCTTGCAAGCACATTCCCAATAGGTCAAGGAACAGATACCACCCTTCTTACATTGGCCTGTTATAGCGCCACCAGCGGGTCAACTTTTGCACAACACATTTTTGGAACAAAATGGACCAATCTTTGACGTCAGTAACGTCAAAGAGAGCACTGCCTGCGATCTTGACATTTTGTACTTTTATAGCCATTGTTTTCTGGCTTGAAGCGAGCCCACAATTGTTTCGAAGGAACAATATTTTTCTAGTGACAATATCTAACCGTCATATCAAGTTCTCCTCAAAACTTCGGTTCCTTTCTACTCCTACATACTTAGACAGAAAATGAAAATAAAAACATCAATGTGTTCAGCTTACAGTGGCGAAGTGTGCTATTATTTTTTACAGCAATCGGCCAAATGGTGGCGCTGTAGGAAGCCTTCGAAAGTGCGAACTTTGAACAGATAGAGCTCATGCTCTGTTATACGTACAGTCATGAAACCTGTATACACGTATGCGTCTCCTCATGCCGAACAACTTTTACGCTCTGACTTTTGACCTCTGACCTTTAGATCCCCCAGAATTTTGAATTATATAAAAAACAGTAAAAATCTATCTCCTCCTGGGATTTTTGCGTTACGCGCACAAAACATTTTTCACATGAACTTTGGACCAATACGGTCAAACTAGTCTGGTCGGATTTCTTTTAAAGTGAAATATATTTTTTTAATAATTCCATCAATATTGCGGTTTTATGCAAATTATTCTTCGGCCTCTAAATCATACATGCAAAGTTACACGTTCATGGCATTTGGCAAAGATGTAGAGGGTTAGTCAAAGTATCACTGAAACCAATTTTATTCCAATCGGCCAAAGGGGGGCGCTATGCGAAGCGTTTGAAAATTCAAACTTTAAACGGGCATAAGTCATGCCTCGTTTCGTTTGAAGACATGCAACTTGCTTACACGTGTGCTTTGACTCAAGCGGAAGACATCTGTGTCTTTGTTGAGTAAGCTCCGCCCTTAGATTTTCTGCCATTTTGAGCAGTTTGTAAAACACTTAAACCCACTTTTATTCTGGAATGTTCGCGTCACGTGCACAAAACCTTTTTTACGTGAACTTTGGACCAATATCTAAAGATCTGTCAGATCGGATTTTTTTTTTAAATTTAAACATGCTTTTTTAATAAATTCAATGAATATTGCAGTTTTATGCAAATTATTCTTCTGCCTCTAAATCATACATGCAAAGTAACATATTCATGGCATTGGGCAAAGATGTAGAGTGTTATTCCAAATATCACTAAAACCAATCTTACCCCAATTGGCCAAAGGGGGGCGCTATATCATTTTGAGCAGTTTGTGAAACGCTTAAACCTGTTTTTATTCTAGGGTTCTTTTTTGCAATTTGCATGAAACATTCTACACACAATCGAAGGACCTTTATCTAACATGCCTATGAAGTGCACACAAAAAAATAATAAAATAATAATAATAAATATAGCTGCAAGCATCGATAAAGTGTCCAAAGCCAAAAACACCTCAAATCATGAACACAGCCTGGGATGTGCGTGAAATCTTGCAAGCACATTCCCAATAGGTCAAGGAACAGATACCAACCTTCTCACATTGGCCTGTTATAGCGCCACCAGCGGGTCAACTTTTGCATAACACATTTTTGGAACAAAATGGACCAATCTTTGACGTCAGTAACGTCAAAGAGAGCACTGCCTGCGATCTTGACATTTTGTGCTTTTATAGCCATTGTTTTCTGGCTTGAAGCGAGCCCACAATTGTTTCGAAGGAACAATATTTTTCTAGTGACAATATCTAACCGTCATATCAAGTTCTCCTCAAAACTTCGGTTCCTTTCTACTCCTACATACTTAGACAGAAAATGAAAATAAAAACATCAATGTGTTCAGCTTACAGTGGCGAAGTGTGCTATTATTTTTTACAGCAATCGGCCAAATGGTGGCGCTGTAGGAAGCCTTCGAAAGTGCGAACTTTGAACAGATAGAGCTCATGCTCTGTTATACGTACAGTCATGAAACTTGTATACACGTATGCGTCTCCTCATGCCGAACAACTTTTGCGCTCTGACTTTTGACCTCTGACCTTTAGATCCCCCAGAATTTTGAATTATATAAAAAACAGTAAAAATCTATCTCCTCCTGGGATTTTTGCGTTACGCGCACAAAACTTTTTTCACATGAACTTTGGACCAATACGGTCAAACTAGTCTCGGCGGATTTCTTTTAAAGTGAAATATAATTTTTTAATACTTCAATCAATATTGCGGTTTTATGCAAATTATTCTTCAGCCTCTAAATCATACATGCAAAGTTACACGTTCATGGCATTTGGCAAAGATGTGGAGGGTTAATCAAAGTATCACTGAAACCAATTTTATTCCAATCGGCCAAAGGGGGGCGCTATACGAAGCGTCTGAATATTCAAACTTCAAACGGGCATAAGTCAAGACTCGTTTCGTTTGAAGACATGCAACTTGTTACACGCGTGCTTTGACTCAAGCGGAAGACATCTGTGTCGTTGTTAAGTAAGCTCCGCCCTTCAATTTTCCGCCATTTTGAGCAGTTTGTAAAACGCGTAAACCCGCTTTTATTCTGGAATTTTCGCGTCACGTGCACAAAACTTTTTTTACGTGAACTTTGGACCGATATCTAAAGATCTGTCATATCGGATTTCTTTAACATTGAAACATGCTTTTTTAAATAATTCAAACAATATTGCATTTTTATGCAAATTATTCTTCTGCCTCTAAAACATACATGCAAAGTCACATTTTCATGACAAAATAGTGTAGAGGGTTAGTTCAAATATCACTGAAACCAATCTTACCCCAAATGGCCAAAGGGGGGCGCTATATAATTTTGAGCAGTTTGTAAAACGCTTAAACCCGTTTTTATTCTAGGATTTTTTTGCAATTTGCATGAAACATTCTACACGCAATCTAAGGACCTTTATCTAACATGCCTATGAAGTGCACACAAAAAAATTATAAAATAATAATAATAAATATAGCTGCAAGCAGCGATAAAGTGTCCAAAACCAAAAACACCTCAAATCATGAACACAGCCTGGGATGTGCGTGAAATCTTGCAAGCACATTCCCAATAGGTCAAGGAACAGATACCAACCTTCTCACATTGGCCTGTTATAGCGCCACCAGCGGGTCAACTTTTGCACAACACATTTTTGGAACAAAATGGACCAATCTTTCACGTCAGTAACGTCAAAGAGAGCACTGCCTGCGATCTTGACATTTTGTGCTTTTATAGCCATTGTTTTCCGGCTTGAAGCGAGCCCACAATTGTTTCGAAGGAACAATATTTTTCTAGTGACAATATCTAACCGTCATATCAAGTTCTCCTCAAAACTTCGGTTCCTTTCTACTCCTACATACTTAGTGAGAAAATGAAAATAAAAACATCAATGTGTTCAGCTTACAGTGGCGAAGTGTGCTATTATTTTTTACAGCAATCGGCCAAATGGTGGCGCTGTAGGAAGCCTTCGAAAGTGCGATCTTTGAACAGGTATAGCTCATGCTGTGTTATACGTACAGCCATGAAACCTGTATACACTTATGCGTCTCCTCATGCCGAACAACTTTTACCCTCTAACTTTTGACCTCTGACACTTTTGACCTCTGGCTTGAAGCGAGCCCACAATTGTTTCGAAGGAACAATATTTTTCTAGTTATTGTGGGCTCGCCTATAAGGCGAGCACACTTTAGATATTGTCATTATTTACTAGGCAGGCAGTCAGTGCAAGTATCAAAAAACTTCGGTTCCTTTCTACTCCTACATACTTAGTGAGAAAATGAAAATAAAAACATCAATGTGTTCAGTTTACAGTGGCGAAGTGTGCTATTATTTTCTATAGCAATCGGCCAAATGGTGGCGCTGTAGGAAGCCTTCGAAAGTGCGATCTTTGAACAGGTATAGCTCATGCTGTGTTATACATACAGCCATGAAACCTGTATACACTTATGCGTCTCCTCATGCCGAACAACTTTTACCCTCTAACTTTTGACCTCTGACCTTTAGGTCTGCCACAATTCGGAATTATATGAAAAACAGTAAAAATCTATCTCCTCCTGGGATTTTCGCGTCAAGTGCACAAAACTTTTTTCACATGAACTTTGGACCAATACGGTCAAACTAGTCTCGGCGGATTTCTTTTAAAGTGAAATATAATTTTTTTAATAAATCAATCAATATTGCGGTTTTATGCAAATTATTCTTCGGCCTCTAAATCATACATGCAAAGTTACACGTTCATGGCATTTGGCAAAGATGTGGAGGGTTAGTCAAAGTATCACTGAAACCAATTTTATTCCAATTGGCCAAAGGGGGGCGCTATACGAAGCGTTTGAAAATTCAAACTTCAAACGGGCATAAGTCATGACTCGTTTCGTTTGAAGACATGCAACTTGTTACACGCGTGCTTTGACTCAAGCGGAAGACATCTGTGTCGTTGTTAAGTAAGCTCTGCCCTTCGATTTTCCGCCATTTTGAGCAGTTTGTAAAACGCGTAAACCCGCTTTTATTCTGGAATTTTCGCTCCACGTGCACAAAACTTTTTTTACGTGAACTTTGGACCGATATCTAAAGATCTGTCAGATCGGATTTCTTTAAAATTTAAACATGCTTTATTAAATAAATTCAATGAATATTGCAGTTTTATGCAAATTATTCTTCTGCCTCTAAATCATACATGCAAAGTAACATGTTCATGGCATTTGGCAAAGATGTAGAGTGTTAGTCCAAATATCACTAAAACCAATCTTACCCCAATTGGCCAAAGGGGGGCGCTATATAATTTTGAGCAGTTTGTGAAACGCTTAAACCCGTTAGGATTTTTTTTGTGCAATTTGCATGAAACATTCTACACACAATCTAAGGACCTTTATCTAATATGCCTATGAAGTGCACACACACAAAAAAATAATAATAATGAATATAGCTGCAAGCAGCGATAAAGTGGCCAAAGCCAAAAACACCTCAAATCATGAACACAGCCTGCAATGTGCGTGAAATCTTGCAAGCACATTCCCAATAGGTCAAGGAACAGATACCACCCTTCTTACATTGGCCTGTTATAGCGCCATCAGCGGGTCAACTTTTGCACAACACATTTTTGGAACAAAATGGACCAATCTTTGACGTCAGTAACGTCAAAGAGAGCACTGCCTGCGATATTGACATTTTGTACTTTTATAGCCATTGTTTTCTGGCTTGAAGCGAGCCCACAATTGTTTCGAAGGAACAATATTTTTCTAGTTTATTTATTTATTTATCTAGTAAGTAGACGGGATTTTCGGTTCCTTTCTACTCCTACATACTTAGTGAGAAAATGAAAATAAAAACATCAATGTGTTCAGCTTACTGTGGCGACGCGTGCTATTACTTTTTACAGCAATCGGCCAAATGGTGGCGCTGCAGGAAGCCTTCGAAAGTGCGATCTTTGAACAGGTATAGCTCATGCTGTGTTATACATACAGCCATGAAACCTGTATACACTTATGCGTCTCCTCATGCCGAACAACTTTTACCCTCTAACTTTTGACCTCTGACCTTTAGGTCTCCCACAATTCGGAATTATATGAAAAACAGTAAAAATCTATCTCCTCCTGGGATCTTTGCGATACGCGCATGAAACTTTTTTCACATGAACTTTGGACCAATACGGTCAAACTAGTCTCGGCGGATTTCTTTTAAAGTGAAATATATTTTATTAATAATTCAATCAATGTTGCGGTTTTATGCAAATTATTCTTCGGCCTCTAAATCATACATGCAAAGTTACACGTTCATGGCATTTGGCAAAGATGTGGAGGGTTAGTCAAAGTATCACTGAAACCAATTTTATTCCAATCGGCCAAAGGGGGGCGCTATACGAAGCGTTTGAAAATTCAAACTTCAAACAGGCATAAGTCATGACTCGTTTCGTTTGAAGACATGCAACTTGTTACACGCGTGCTTTGACTCGAGCGGAAGACATCTGTGTCGTTGTTAAGTAAGCTCCGCCCCCCGATTTTCCGCCATATTGAGCAGTTTGTAAAACGCGTAAACCCGCTTTTATTCTGGAATTTTCACTCCACGTGCACAAAACTTTTTTTACGTGAACTTTGGACCGATATCTAAAGATCTGTCAGATCGGATTTCTTTAAAATTGAAACATGCTTTTTAAAATAAATTCAATGAATATTGCAGTTTTATGCAAATTATTCTTCTGCCTCTAAATCATACATGCAAAGTAACATGTTCATGGCATTTGGCAAAGATGTAGAGTGTTAGTCCAAATATCACTAAAACCAATCTTACCCCAATTGGCCAAAGGGGGGCGCTATATCATTTTGAGCAGTTTGTGAAACGCTTAAACCCGTTAGGATTTATTTTTGCAATTTGCATGAAACATTCTACACACAATCTAAGGACCTTTATCTAATATGCCTATGAAGTGCACACACACAAAAAAAATAATAATAATGAATATAGCTGCAAGCAGCGATAAAGTGGCCAAAGCCAAAAACACCTCAAATCATGAACACAGCCTGCAATGTGCGTGAAATCTTGCAAGCACATTCCCAATAGGTCAAGGAGCAGATACCACCCTTCTTACATTGGCCTGTTATAGCGCCACCAGCGGGTCAACTTTTGCACAACACATTTTTGGAACAAAATGGACCAATCTTTGACGTCAGTAACGTCAAAGAGAGCACTGCCTGCGATCTTGACATTTTGTACTTTTATAGCCATTGTTTTCTGGCTTGAAGCGAGCCCACAATTGTTTCGAAGGAACAATATTTTTCTAGTTTATCTATCAGTCAGTCAGTCAGTCAGTCAGACAGTAGACGGGAACTTCGGTTCCTTTCTACTCCTACATACTTAGTGAGAAAATGAAAATAAAAACATCAATGTGTTCAGTTTACAGTGGCGAAGTGCGCTATTATTTTTTATAGCAATCGGCCAAATGGTGGCGCTGTAGGAAGCCTTCGAAAGTGCGATCTTTGAACAGGTATAGCTCATGCTGTGTTATACATACAGCCATGAAACCTGTATACACTTATGCGTCTCCTCATGCCGAACAACTTTTACCCTCTAACTTTTGACCTCTGACCTTTAGGTCTCCCACAATTCGGAATTATATGAAAAACAGTAAAAATCTATCTCCTCCTGGGTTTTTTTCGATACGCGCACAAAACTTTTTTCACATGAACTTTGGACCAATACGGTCAAACTAATCTCGGCGGATTTCTTTTAAAGTGAAATATAATTTTTTAATAATTCTATCAATATTGCGGTTTTATGCAAATTATTCTTCTGCCTCTAAATCATACATGCAAAGTTACACGTTCATGGCATTTGGCAAAGATGTGGAGGGTTAGTCAAAGTATCACTGAAACCAATTTTATTCCAATCGGCCAAAGGGGGGCGCTATACGAAGCGTCTGAAAATTCAAACTTCAAACGGGCATAAGTCATGACTCGTTTCGTTTGAAGACATGCAACTTGTTACACGCGTGCTTTGACTCAAGCGGAAGACATCTGTGTCGTTGTTAAGTAAGCTCCGCCCTTCGATTTTCCGCCACTTTGAGCAGTTTGTAAAACGCGTAAACCCGCTTTTATTCTGGAATTTTCGCGTCACGTGCACAAAACTTTTTTTACGTGAACTTTGGACCGATATCTAAAGATCTGTCAGATCGGATTTCTTTAACATTGAAACATGCTTTTTTAAATAATTCAAACAATATTGCATTTTTATGCAAATTATTCTTCTGCCTCTAAAACATACAAGCAAAGTCACATTTTCATGACAAAATAGTGTAGAGGGTTAGTTCAAATATCACTGAAACCAATCTTACCCCAAATGGCCAAAGGGGGGCGCTATATAATTTTGAGCAGTTTGTAAAACGCTTAAACCCGTTTTTATTCTAGGATTTTTTTTGCAATTTGCATGAAACATTCTACACGCAATCTAAGGACCTTTATCTAACATGCCTATGAAGTGCACACAAAAAAATTATAAAATAATAATAATAAATATAGCTGCAAGCAGCGATAAAGTGTCCAAAGCCAAAAACACCTCAAATCATGAACACAGCCTGGGATGTGCGTGAAATCTTGCAAGCACATTCCCAATAGGTCAAGGAACAGATACCAACCTTCTCACATTGGCCTGTTATAGCGCCACCAGCGGGTCAACTTTTGCACAACACATTTTTGGAACAAAATGGACCAATCTTTGACGTCAGTAACGTCAAAGAGAGCACTGCCTGCGATCTTGACATTTTGTGCTTTTATAGCCATTGTTTTCTGGCTTGAAGCGAGCCCACAATTGTTTCGAAGGAACAATATTTTTCTAGTTGTGGGCTCGCCTATAAGGCGAGCACACTTTAGATATTGTCATTATTTATTTATTTATCTATCAGGCAGGCATATCAAGTATCAAAAAACTTCGGTTCCTTTCTACTCCTACATACTTAGTGAGAAAATGAAAATAAAAACATCAATGTGTTCAGTTTACAGTGGCGAAGTGCGCTATTACTTTTTACAGCAATCGGCCAAATGGTGGCGCTGTAGGAAGCCTTCGAAAGTGCGAACTTTGAACAGGTATAGCTCATGCTGTGTTATACATACAGCCATGAAACCTGTATACACTTATGCGTCTCCTCATGCCGAACAACTTTTACCCTCTAACTTTTGACCTCTGACCTTTAGGTCTCCCACAATTCGGAATTATATGAAAAACAGTAAAAATCTATCTCCTCCTGGGTTTTTTTTGTTACGCGCTCAAAACTTTTTTCACATGAACTTTGGACCAATACGGTCAGATTTATCTCGGTGGATTTCTTTTAAAGTGAAATATCATTTTTTAATAATTCAATCAATATTGCGGTTTTATGCAAATTATTCTTCGGCCTCTAAATCATACATGCAAAGTTACACGTTCATGGCATTTGGCAAAGATGTGGAGGGTTAGTCAAAGTATCACTGAAACCAATTTTATTCCAATCGGCCAAAGGGGGGCGCTATACGAAGCGTCTGAAAATTCAAACTTCAAACGGGCATAAGTCATGACTCGTTTCGTTTGAAGACATGCAACTTGTTACACGCGTGCTTTGACTCAAGCGGAAGACATCTGTGTCGTTGTTAAGTAAGCTCCGCCCTTCGATTTTCCGCCACTTTGAGCAGTTTGTAAAACGCGTAAACCCGCTTTTATTCTGGAATTTTCGCGTCACGTGCACAAAACTTTTTTTACGTGAACTTTGGACCGATATCTAAAGATCTGTCAGATCGGATTTCTTTAACATTGAAACATGCTTTTTTAAATAATTCAAACAATATTGCATTTTTATGCAAATTATTCTTCTGCCTCTAAAACATACAAGCAAAGTCACATTTTCATGACAAAATAGTTTAGAGGGTTAGTTCAAATATCACTGAAACCAATCTTACCCCAAATGGCCAAAGGGGGGCGCTATATAATTTTGAGCAGTTTGTAAAACGCTTAAACCCGTTTTTATTCTAGGATTTTTTTTGCAATTTGCATGAAACATTCTACACGCAATCTAAGGACCTTTATCTAACATGCCTATGAAGTGCACACAAAAAAATTATAAAATAATAATAATAAATATAGCTGCAAGCAGCGATAAAGTGTCCAAAGCCAAAAACACCTCAAATCATGAACACAGCCTGGGATGTGCGTGAAATCTTGCAAGCACATTCCCAATAGGTCAAGGAACAGATACCAACCTTCTCACATTGGCCTGTTATAGCGCCACCAGCGGGTCAACTTTTGCACAACACATTTTTGGAACAAAATGGACCAATCTTTGACGTCAGTAACGTCAAAGAGAGCACTGCCTGCGATCTTGACATTTTGTGCTTTTATAGCCATTGTTTTCCGGCTTGAAGCGAGCCCACAATTGTTTCGAAGGAACAATATTTTTCTAGTTATTTATCTATCAGGCAGGCAGGCAGTCATATCAAGTATCAAAAAACTTCGGTTCCTTTCTACTCCTACATACTTAGTGAGAAAATGAAAATAAAAACATCAATGTGTTCAGTTTACAGTGGCGAAGTGTGCTATTACTTTTTACAGCAATCGGCCAAATGGTGGCGCTGTAGGAAGCCTTCGAAAGTGCGAACTTTGAACAGGTATAGCTCATGCTGTGTTTGAGGTACAGGCATGAAACCTGTATACACGTATGCGTCTCCTCATGCCGAACAACTTTTAGCCTCTGACTTTTGACCTCTGACCTTTAGATCTCCCACAATTCGGAATTATATGAAAAACAGTAAAAATCTATCTCCTCCTGGGTTTTTTTCGATACGCGCACAAAACTTTTTTCACATGAACTTTGGACCAATACGGTCAAACTAATCTCGGCGGATTTCTTTTAAAGTGAAATATAATTTTTTAATAATTCAATAAATATTGCAGTTTTATGCAAATTATTCTTCGGCCTCTAAATCATACATGCAAAGTTACACGTTCATGGCATTTGGCAAAGATGTAGAGGGTTAGTCAAGGTATCACTGAAACCAATTTTATTCCAATCGGCCAAAGGGGGGCGCTATACGAAGCGTCTGAAAATTCAAACTTCAAACGGGCATAAGTCATGACTCGTTTCGTTTGAAGACATGCAACTTGTTACACGCGTGCTTTGACTCAAGCGGAAGACATCTGTGTCGTTGTTAAGTAAGCTCCGCCCTTCGATTTTCCGCCACTTTGAGCAGTTTGTAAAACGCGTAAACCCGCTTTTATTCTGGAATTTTCGCGTCACGTGCACAAAACTTTTTTTACGTGAACTTTGGACCGATATCTAAAGATCTGTCAGATCGGATTTCTTTAACATTGAAACATGCTTTTTAAAATAATTCAAACAATATTGCATTTTTATGCAAATTATTCTTCTGCCTCTAAAACATACAAGCAAAGTCACATTTTCATGACAAAATAGTGTAGAGGGTTAGTTCAAATATCACTGAAACCAATCTTACCCCAAATGGCCAAAGGGGGGCGCTATATAATTTTGAGCAGTTTGTAAAACGCTTAAACCCGTTTTTATTCTAGGAATTTTTTTTGCAATTTGCATGAAACATTCTACACGCAATCTAAGGACCTTTATCTAACATGCCTATGAAGTGCACACAAAAAAATTATAAAATAATAATAATAAATATAGCTGCAAGCAGCGATAAAGTGTCCAAAGCCAAAAACACCTCAAATCATGAACACAGCCTGGGATGTGCGTGAAATCTTGCAAGCACATTCCCAATAGGTCAAGGAACAGATACCAACCTTCTCACATTGGCCTGTTATAGCGCCACCAGCGGGTCAACTTTTGCACAACACATTTTTGGAACAAAATGGACCAATCTTTGACGTCAGTAACGTCAAAGAGAGCACTGCCTGCGATCTTGACATTTTGTGCTTTTATAGCCATTGTTTTCCGGCTTGAAGCGAGCCCACTATTGTTTCGAAGGAACAATATTTTTCTAGTTGTGGGCTCGCCTATAAGGCGAGCACACTTTAGATATTGTCATTATTTCTATACTAGGCAGGCAGTCAGTGCAAGTATCAAAAAACTTCGGTTCCTTTCTACTCCTACATACTTAGTGAGAAAATGAAAATAAAAACATCAATGTGTTCAGCTTACTGTGGCGACGTGTGCGATTACTTTTTACAGCAATCGGCCAAATGGTGGCGCTGTAGGAAGCCTTCGAAAGTGCGAACTTTGAACAGGTATAGCTCATGCTGTGTTTGAGGTAAAGCCATGAAACCTGTATACACGTATGCGTCTCCTCATGCCGAACAACTTTTACGCTCTGACTTTTGACCTTTGACCTTTAGGTCTCCCACAATTCGGAATTATATGAAAAACAGTAAAAATCTATCTCCTCCTGGGATTTTCGCGTCAAGTGCACAAAACTTTTTTCACATGAACTTTGGACCAATACGGTCAAACTAATCTCGGCGGATTTCTTTTAAAGTGAAATATAATTTTTTAATAATTCAATAAATATTGCAGTTTTATGCAAATTATTCTTCGGCCTCTAAATCATACATGCAAAGTTACACGTTCATGGCATTTGGCAAAGATGTAGAGGGTTAGTCAAGGTATCACTGAAACCAATTTTATTCCAATCGGCCAAAGGGGGGCGCTATACGAAGCGTCTGAAAATTCAAACTTCAAACGGGCATAAGTCATGACTCGTTTCGTTTGAAGACATGCAACTTGTTACACGCGTGCTTTGACTCAAGCGGAAGACATCTGTGTCGTTGTTAAGTAAGCTCCGCCCTTCGATTTTCCGCCACTTTGAGCAGTTTGTAAAACGCGTAAACCCGCTTTTATTCTGGAATTTTCGCGTCACGTGCACAAAACTTTTTTTACGTGAACTTTGGACCGATATCTAAAGATCTGTCAGATCGGATTTCTTTAACATTGAAACATGCTTTTTTAAATAATTCAAACAATATTGCATTTTTATGCAAATTATTCTTCTGCCTCTAAAACATACAAGCAAAGTCACATTTTCATGACAAAATAGTGTAGAGGGTTAGTTCAAATATCACTGAAACCAATCTTACCCCAAATGGCCAAAGGGGGGCGCTATATAATTTTGAGCAGTTTGTAAAACGCTTAAACCCGTTTTTATTCTAGGATTTTTTTTGCAATTTGCATGAAACATTCTACACGCAATCTAAGGACCTTTATCTAACATGCCTATGAAGTGCACACAAAAAAATTATAAAATAATAATAATAAATATAGCTGCAAGCAGCGATAAAGTGTCCAAAGCCAAAAACACCTCAAATCATGAACACAGCCTGGGATGTGCGTGAAATCTTGCAAGCACATTCCCAATAGGTCAAGGAACAGATACCAACCTTCTCACATTGGCCTGTTATAGCGCCACCAGCGGGTCAACTTTTGCACAACACATTTTTGGAACAAAATGGACCAATCTTTGACGTCAGTAACGTCAAAGAGAGCACTGCCTGCGATCTTGACATTTTGTGCTTTTATAGCCATTGTTTTCCGGCTTGAAGCGAGCCCACAATTGTTTCGAAGGAACAATATTTTTCTAGTTGTGGGCTCGCCTATAAGGCGAGCACACTTTAGATATTGTCATTATTTATCTATCAGGCAGGCAATCAACAGTAGACGGGATTTCGGTTCCTTTCTACTCCTACATACTTAGTGAGAAAATGAAAATAAAAACATCAATGTGTTCAGTTTACAGTGGCGAAGTGTGCTATTATTTTCTATAGCAATCGGCCAAATGGTGGCGCTGTAGGAAGCCTTCGAAAGTGCGATCTTTGAACAGGTATAGCTCATGCTGTGTTATACATATAGCCATGAAACCTTTATACACTTATGCGTCTCCTCATGCCGAACAACTTTTACCCTCTAACTTTTGACCTCTGACCTTTAGGTCTCCCACAATTCGGAATTATATGAAAAACAGTAAAAATCTATCTCCTCCTGGGTTTTTTTCGATACGCGCACAAAACTTTTTTCACATGAACTTTGGACCAATACGGTCAAACTAATCTCGGCGGATTTCTTTTAAAGTGAAATATAATTTTTTAATAATTCTATCAATATTGCGGTTTTATGCAAATTATTCTTCTGCCTCTAAATCATACATGCAAAGTTACACGTTCATGGCATTTGGCAAAGATGTGGAGGGTTAGTCAAAGTATCACTGAAACCAATTTTATTCCAATCGGCCAAAGGGGGGCGCTATACGAAGCGTTTGAAAATTCAAACTTCAAACGGGCATAAGTCATGACTCGTTTCGTTTGAAGACATGCAACTTGTTACACGCGTGCTTTGACTCAAGCGGAAGACATCTGTATCGTTGTTAAGTAAGCTCTGCCCTTTGATTTTCCGCCACTTTGAGCAGTTTGTAAAACGCGTAAACCCGCTTTTATTCTGGAATTTTCGCGTCACGTGCACAAAACTTTTTTTACGTGAACTTTGGACCGATATCTAAAGATCTGTCAGATCGGATTTCTTTAACATTGAAACATGCTTTTTTAAATAATTCAAACAATATTGCATTTTTATGCAAATTATTCTTCTGCCTCTAAAACATACAAGCAAAGTCACATTTTCATGACAAAATAGTGTAGAGGGTTAGTTCAAATATCACTGAAACCAATCTTACCCCAAATGGCCAAAGGGGGGCGCTATATAATTTTGAGCAGTTTGTAAAACGCTTAAACCCGTTTTTATTCTAGGATTTTTTTTTTGCAATTTGCATGAAACATTCTACACGCAATCTAAGGACCTTTATCTAACATGCCTATGAAGTGCACACAAAAAAATTATAAAATAATAATAATAAATATAGCTGCAAGCAGCGATAAAGTGTCCAAAGCCAAAAACACCTCAAATCATGAACACAGCCTGGGATGTGCGTGAAATCTTGCAAGCACATTCCCAATAGGTCAAGGAACAGATACCAACCTTCTCACATTGGCCTGTTATAGCGCCACCAGCGGGTCAACTTTTGCACAACACATTTTTGGAACAAAATGGACCAATCTTTGACGTCAGTAACGTCAAAGAGAGCACTGCCTGCGATCTTGACATTTTGTGCTTTTATAGCCATTGTTTTCTGGCTTGAAGCGAGCCCACAATTGTTTCGAAGGAACAATATTTTTCTAGTGACAATATCTAACCGTCATATCAAGTTCTCCTCAAAACTTCGGTTCCTTTCTACTCCTACATACTTAGACAGAAAATGAAAATAAAAACATCAATGTGTTCAGCTTACAGTGGCGAATTGTGCTATTATTTTTTACAGCAATCGGCCAAATGGTGGCGCTGTAGGAAGCCTTCGAAAGTGCGAACTTTGAACAGATAGAGCTCATGCTCTGTTATACGTACAGTCATGAAACTTGTATACACGTATGCGTCTCCTCATGCCGAACAACTTTTGCGCTCTGACTTTTGACCTCTGACCTTTAGATCCCCCAGAATTTTGAATTATATAAAAAACAGTAAAAATCTATCTCCTCCTGGGATTTTTGCGTTACGCGCACAAAACTTTTTTCACATGAACTTTGGACCAATACGGTCAAACTAGTCTCGGCGGATTTCTTTTAAAGTGAAATATAATTTTTTAATACTTCAATCAATATTGCGGTTTTATGCAAATTATTCTTCAGCCTCTAAATCATACATGCAAAGTTACACGTTCATGGCATTTGGCAAAGATGTGGAGGGTTAATCAAAGTATCACTGAAACCAATTTTATTCCAATCGGCCAAAGGGGGGCGCTATACGAAGCGTCTGAATATTCAAACTTCAAACGGGCATAAGTCAAGACTCGTTTCGTTTGAAGACATGCAACTTGTTACACGCGTGCTTTGACTCAAGCGGAAGACATCTGTGTCGTTGTTAAGTAAGCTCCGCCCTTCAATTTTCCGCCATTTTGAGCAGTTTGTAAAACGCGTAAACCCGCTTTTATTCTGGAATTTTCGCGTCACGTGCACAAAACTTTTTTTACGTGAACTTTGGACCGATATCTAAAGATCTGTCATATCGGATTTCTTTAACATTGAAACATGCTTTTTTAAATAATTCAAACAATATTGCATTTTTATGCAAATTATTCTTCTGCCTCTAAAACATACATGCAAAGTCACATTTTCATGACAAAATAGTGTAGAGGGTTAGTTCAAATATCACTGAAACCAATCTTACCCCAAATGGCCAAAGGGGGGCGCTATATAATTTTGAGCAGTTTGTAAAACGCTTAAACCCGTTTTTATTCTAGGATTTTTTTGCAATTTGCATGAAACATTCTACACGCAATCTAAGGACCTTTATCTAACATGCCTATGAAGTGCACACAAAAAAATTATAAAATAACTAGACAAATATTGTTCCTTCGAAACAATTGTGGGCTCGCTTCAAGCCAGAAAACAATGGCTATAAAATCACAAAATGTCAAGATCGCAGGCAGTGCTCACTTTGACGTTACTGACGTCAAAGATTGGTCCATTTTGTTCCAAAAAATTGTTATGCAAAAGTTGACCCGCTGGTGGCGCTATAACAGGCCAATGTGAGAAGGGTGGTATCTGTTCCTTGACCTATTGGGAATGTGCTTGCAAGATTTCACGCACATTGCAGGCTGTGTTCATGATTTGAGGTGTTTTTGGCTTTGGCCACTTTATCGCTGCTTGCAGCTATATTTATTATTATAATATTTTTGTGTGTGTGTGTGTGTGTGCACTTCATAGGCATATTAGATAAAGGTCCTTAGATAGTGTGTAGAATGTTTCATGCAAATTGCTAAAGAAATCCTAACAGGTTTAAGCGTTTCACAAACTGCTCAAAATGATATAGCGCCCCCGTTTGGCCAATTGGGGTAAGATTGGTTTTAGTGATATTTGGACTAACACTCTACATCTTTGCCAAATGCCATGAACATGTTACTTTGCATGTATGATTTAGAGGCAGAAGAATAATTTGCATAAAACTGCAATATTCATTGAATTTATTAAAAAAGCATGTTTCAATTTTAAAGAAATCCGATCTGACAGATCTTTAGAGATTGGTCCAAAGTTCACGTAAAAAAAGTTTTGTGCACGTGGAGCGAAAATTCCATTTTGAGCAGTTTTACAAACTGCTCAAAATGGCGGAAAATTTAAGGGCGGAGCTTACTTAACAACGACACAGATGTCTTCCGCTTGAGTCAAAGCACGCGTGTAACAAGTTGCATGTCTTCAAACAAAACGAGTCATGACTTATGCCCGTTTGAAGTTTGAATTTTCAAACGCTTCGTATAGCGCCCCCCTTTGGCCGATTGGAATAAAATTGGTTTCGGTGATACTTTGACTAACCCTCCACATCTTTGCCAAATGCCATGAACGTGTAACTTTGCATGTATGATTTAGAGGCCGAAGAATAATTTCCATAAAACCGCAATATTGATTGAATTATTAAAAAATTATATTTCACTTTAAAAGAAATCCGCCGAGATAAATCTGACCGTATTGGTCCAAAGTTCATGTGAAAAAAGTTTTGTGCGCGTAACGAAAAAAACCCAGGAGGAGATAGATTTTTACTGTTTTTCATATTATTCCGAATTGTGGGAGACCTAAAGGTCAGAGGTCAAAAGTTAGAGGGTAAAAGTTGTTCGGCATGAGGAGACGCATACATGTATACAGGTTTCATGGCTGTACCTAAAACACAGCATGAGCTATCCCTGTTCAAAGTTCGCACTTTCGAAGGCTTCCTACAGCGCCACCATTTGGCCGATTGCTGTATAAAATAATAGCACACTTCGCCACTGTAAGCTGAACACATTGATGTTTTTATTTTCATTTTCTCACTAAGTATGTAGGAGTAGAAAGGAACCGAAGTTCCCGTCTACAGTATGCATGATATGACTGATAGATAAATAATGACAACATCTAAAGTGTGCTCGCCTTTATAGGCGAGCCCACAATAATAATAAATATAGCTGCAAGCAGCGATAAAGTGTCCAAAACCAAAAACACCTCAAATCATGAACACAGCCTGGGATGTGCGTGAAATCTTGCAAGCACATTCCCAATAGGTCAAGGAACAGATACCAACCTTCTCACATTGGCCTGTTATAGCGCCACCAGCGGGTCAACTTTTGCACAACACATTTTTGGAACAAAATGGACCAATCTTTCACGTCAGTAACGTCAAAGAGAGCACTGCCTGCGATCTTGACATTTTGTGCTTTTATAGCCATTGTTTTCCGGCTTGAAGCGAGCCCACAATTGTTTCGAAGGAACAATATTTTTCTAGTGACAATATCTAACCGTCATATCAAGTTCTCCTCAAAACTTCGGTTCCTTTCTACTCCTACATACTTAGTGAGAAAATGAAAATAAAAACATCAATGTGTTCAGCTTACAGTGGCGAAGTGTGCTATTATTTTTTACAGCAATCGGCCAAATGGTGGCGCTGTAGGAAGCCTTCGAAAGTGCGATCTTTGAACAGGTATAGCTCATGCTGTGTTATACGTACAGCCATGAAACCTGTATACACTTATGCGTCTCCTCATGCCGAACAACTTTTACCCTCTAACTTTTGACCTCTGACACTTTTGACCTCTGGCTTGAAGCGAGCCCACAATTGTTTCGAAGGAACAATATTTTTCTAGTTATTTATTTATTTATTTATCTAGTAAGTAGACGGGATTTTCGGTTCCTTTCTACTCCTACATACTTAGTGAGAAAATGAAAATAAAAACATCAATGTGTTCAGCTTACTGTGGCGACGCGTGCTATTACTTTTTACAGCAATCGGCCAAATGGTGGCGCTGCAGGAAGCCTTCGAAAGTGCGATCTTTGAACAGGTATAGCTCATGCTGTGTTATACATACAGCCATGAAACCTGTATACACTTATGCGTCTCCTCATGCCGAACAACTTTTACCCTCTAACTTTTGACCTCTGACCTTTAGGTCTCCCACAATTCGGAATTATATGAAAAACAGTAAAAATCTATCTCCTCCTGGGATCTTTGCGATACGCGCATGAAACTTTTTTCACATGAACTTTGGACCAATACGGTCAAACTAGTCTCGGCGGATTTCTTTTAAAGTGAAATATATTTTATTAATAATTCAATCAATGTTGCGGTTTTATGCAAATTATTCTTCGGCCTCTAAATCATACATGCAAAGTTACACGTTCATGGCATTTGGCAAAGATGTGGAGGGTTAGTCAAAGTATCACTGAAACCAATTTTATTCCAATCGGCCAAAGGGGGGCGCTATACGAAGCGTTTGAAAATTCAAACTTCAAACGGGCATAAGTCATGACTCGTTTCGTTTGAAGACATGCAACTTGTTACACGCGTGCTTTGACTCGAGCGGAAGACATCTGTGTCGTTGTTAAGTAAGCTCCGCCCCCCGATTTTCCGCCATATTGAGCAGTTTGTAAAACGCGTAAACCCGCTTTTATTCTGGAATTTTCACTCCACGTGCACAAAACTTTTTTTACGTGAACTTTGGACCGATATCTAAAGATCTGTCAGATCGGATTTCTTTAAAATTGAAACATGCTTTTTAAAATAAATTCAATGAATATTGCAGTTTTATGCAAATTATTCTTCTGCCTCTAAATCATACATGCAAAGTAACATGTTCATGGCATTTGGCAAAGATGTAGAGTGTTAGTCCAAATATCACTAAAACCAATCTTACCCCAATTGGCCAAAGGGGGGCGCTATATCATTTTGAGCAGTTTGTGAAACGCTTAAACCCGTTAGGATTTATTTTTGCAATTTGCATGAAACATTCTACACACAATCTAAGGACCTTTATCTAATATGCCTATGAAGTGCACACACACAAAAAAAATAATAATAATGAATATAGCTGCAAGCAGCGATAAAGTGGCCAAAGCCAAAAACACCTCAAATCATGAACACAGCCTGCAATGTGCGTGAAATCTTGCAAGCACATTCCCAATAGGTCAAGGAGCAGATACCACCCTTCTTACATTGGCCTGTTATAGCGCCACCAGCGGGTCAACTTTTGCACAACACATTTTTGGAACAAAATGGACCAATCTTTGACGTCAGTAACGTCAAAGAGAGCACTGCCTGCGATCTTGACATTTTGTACTTTTATAGCCATTGTTTTCTGGCTTGAAGCGAGCCCACAATTGTTTCGAAGGAACAATATTTTTCTAGTTGTGGGCTCGCCTATAAAGGCGAGCACACTTTAGATGTTGTCATTGTGGGCTCGCCAGTACCTGGCGAGCACACTTTAGATATTGTCATTATTTATCTATCAGGCAGGCAGTCATATCAAGTATCAAAAAACTTCGGTTCCTTTCTACTCCTACATACTTAGTGAGAAAATGAAAATAAAAACATCAATGTGTTCAGTTTACAGTGGCGAAGTGTGCTATTACTTTTTACAGCAATCGGCCAAATGGTGGCGCTGTAGGAAGCCTTCGAAAGTGCGAACTTTGAACAGGTATAGCTCATGCTGTGTTTGAGGTACAGGCATGAAACCTGTATACACGTATGCGTCTCCTCATGCCGAACAACTTTTAGCCTCTGACTTTTGACCTCTGACCTTTAGATCTCCCACAATTCGGAATTATATGAAAAACAGTAAAAATCTATCTCCTCCTGGGTTTTTTTCGATACGCGCACAAAACTTTTTTCACATGAACTTTGGACCAATACGGTCAAACTAATCTCGGCGGATTTCTTTTAAAGTGAAATATAATTTTTTAATAATTCAATAAATATTGCAGTTTTATGCAAATTATTCTTCGGCCTCTAAATCATACATGCAAAGTTACACGTTCATGGCATTTGGCAAAGATGTAGAGGGTTAGTCAAGGTATCACTGAAACCAATTTTATTCCAATCGGCCAAAGGGGGGCGCTATACGAAGCGTCTGAAAATTCAAACTTCAAACGGGCATAAGTCATGACTCGTTTCGTTTGAAGACATGCAACTTGTTACACGCGTGCTTTGACTCAAGCGGAAGACATCTGTGTCGTTGTTAAGTAAGCTCCGCCCTTCGATTTTCCGCCACTTTGAGCAGTTTGTAAAACGCGTAAACCCGCTTTTATTCTGGAATTTTCGCGTCACGTGCACAAAACTTTTTTTACGTGAACTTTGGACCGATATCTAAAGATCTGTCAGATCGGATTTCTTTAACATTGAAACATGCTTTTTTAAATAATTCAAACAATATTGCATTTTTATGCAAATTATTCTTCTGCCTCTAAAACATACAAGCAAAGTCACATTTTCATGACAAAATAGTGTAGAGGGTTAGTTCAAATATCACTGAAACCAATCTTACCCCAAATGGCCAAAGGGGGGCGCTATATAATTTTGAGCAGTTTGTAAAACGCTTAAACCCGTTTTTATTCTAGGATTTTTTTTGCAATTTGCATGAAACATTCTACACGCAATCTAAGGACCTTTATCTAACATGCCTATGAAGTGCACACAAAGAAATTATAAAATAATAATAATAAATATAGCTGCAAGCAGCGATAAAGTGTCCAAAGCCAAAAACACCTCAAATCATGAACACAGCCTGGGATGTGCGTGAAATCTTGCAAGCACATTCCCAATAGGTCAAGGAACAGATACCAACCTTCTCACATTGGCCTGTTATAGCGCCACCAGCGGGTCAACTTTTGCACAACACATTTTTGGAACAAAATGGACCAATCTTTGACGTCAGTAACGTCAAAGAGAGCACTGCCTGCGATCTTGACATTTTGTGCTTTTATAGCCATTGTTTTCCGGCTTGAAGCGAGCCCACAATTGTTTCGAAGGAACAATATTTTTCTAGTTATTTATCTATCAGTCATATCATGCATACTGTAGACGGGAACTTCGGTTCCTTTCTACTCCTACATACTTAGTGAGAAAATGAAAATAAAAACATCAATGTGTTCAGCTTACAGTGGCGAAGTGTGCTATTATTTTATACAGCAATCGGCCAAATGGTGGCGCTGTAGGAAGCCTTCGAAAGTGCGAACTTTGAACAGGGATAGCTCATGCTGTGTTTTAGGTACAGCCATGAAACCTGTATACATGTATGCGTCTCCTCATGCCGAACAACTTTTACCCTCTAACTTTTGACCTCTGACCTTTAGGTCTCCCACAATTCGGAATAATATGAAAAACAGTAAAAATCTATCTCCTCCTGGGTTTTTTTCGTTACGCGCACAAAACTTTTTTCACATGAACTTTGGACCAATACGGTCAGATTTATCTCGGCGGATTTCTTTTAAAGTGAAATATAATTTTTTAATAATTCAATCAATATTGCGGTTTTATGGAAATTATTCTTCGGCCTCTAAATCATACATGCAAAGTTACACGTTCATGGCATTTGGCAAAGATGTGGAGGGTTAGTCAAAGTATCACCGAAACCAATTTTATTCCAATCGGCCAAAGGGGGGCGCTATACGAAGCGTTTGAAAATTCAAACTTCAAACGGGCATAAGTCATGACTCGTTTTGTTTGAAGACATGCAACTTGTTACACGCGTGCTTTGACTCAAGCGGAAGACATCTGTGTCGTTGTTAAGTAAGCTCCGCCCTTAAATTTTCCGCCATTTTGAGCAGTTTGTAAAACTGCTCAAAATGGAATTTTCGCTCCACGTGCACAAAACTTTTTTTACGTGAACTTTGGACCAATCTCTAAAGATCTGTCAGATCGGATTTCTTTAAAATTGAAACATGCTTTTTTAATAAATTCAATGAATATTGCAGTTTTATGCAAATTATTCTTCTGCCTCTAAATCATACATGCAAAGTAACATGTTCATGGCATTTGGCAAAGATGTAGAGTGTTAGTCCAAATATCACTAAAACCAATCTTACCCCAATTGGCCAAACGGGGGCGCTATATCATTTTGAGCAGTTTGTGAAACGCTTAAACCTGTTAGGATTTCTTTAGCAATTTGCATGAAACATTCTACACACTATCTAAGGACCTTTATCTAATATGCCTATGAAGTGCACACACACACACACACACACACAAAAATATTATAATAATAAATATAGCTGCAAGCAGCGATAAAGTGGCCAAAGCCAAAAACACCTCAAATCATGAACACAGCCTGCAATGTGCGTGAAATCTTGCAAGCACATTCCCAATAGGTCAAGGAACAGATACCACCCTTCTCACATTGGCCTGTTATAGCGCCACCAGCGGGTCAACTTTTGCATAACAATTTTTTGGAACAAAATGGACCAATCTTTGACGTCAGTAACGTCAAAGTGAGCACTGCCTGCGATCTTGACATTTTGTGATTTTATAGCCATTGTTTTCTGGCTTGAAGCGAGCCCACAATTGTTTCGAAGGAACAATATTTGTCTAGTTTATCTATCAGTCAGTCAGTCAGTCAGTCAGACAGTAGACGGGAACTTCGGTTCCTTTCTACTCCTACATACTTAGTGAGAAAATGAAAATAAAAACATCAATGTGTTCAGTTTACAGTGGCGAAGTGCGCTATTATTTTTTATAGCAATCGGCCAAATGGTGGCGCTGTAGGAAGCCTTCGAAAGTGCGATCTTTGAACAGGTATAGCTCATGCTGTGTTATACATACAGCCATGAAACCTGTATACACTTATGCGTCTCCTCATGCCGAACAACTTTTACCCTCTAACTTTTGACCTCTGACCTTTAGGTCTCCCACAATTCGGAATTATATGAAAAACAGTAAAAATCTATCTCCTCCTGGGTTTTTTTCGATACGCGCACAAAACTTTTTTCACATGAACTTTGGACCAATACGGTCAAACTAATCTCGGCGGATTTCTTTTAAAGTGAAATATAATTTTTTAATAATTCTATCAATATTGCGGTTTTATGCAAATTATTCTTCTGCCTCTAAATCATACATGCAAAGTTACACGTTCATGGCATTTGGCAAAGATGTGGAGGGTTAGTCAAAGTATCACTGAAACCAATTTTATTCCAATCGGCCAAAGGGGGGCGCTATACGAAGCGTCTGAAAATTCAAACTTCAAACGGGCATAAGTCATGACTCGTTTCGTTTGAAGACATGCAACTTGTTACACGCGTGCTTTGACTCAAGCGGAAGACATCTGTGTCGTTGTTAAGTAAGCTCCGCCCTTCGATTTTCCGCCACTTTGAGCAGTTTGTAAAACGCGTAAACCCGCTTTTATTCTGGAATTTTCGCGTCACGTGCACAAAACTTTTTTTACGTGAACTTTGGACCGATATCTAAAGATCTGTCAGATCGGATTTCTTTAACATTGAAACATGCTTTTTTAAATAATTCAAACAATATTGCATTTTTATGCAAATTATTCTTCTGCCTCTAAAACATACAAGCAAAGTCACATTTTCATGACAAAATAGTGTAGAGGGTTAGTTCAAATATCACTGAAACCAATCTTACCCCAAATGGCCAAAGGGGGGCGCTATATAATTTTGAGCAGTTTGTAAAACGCTTAAACCCGTTTTTATTCTAGGATTTTTTTTGCAATTTGCATGAAACATTCTACACGCAATCTAAGGACCTTTATCTAACATGCCTATGAAGTGCACACAAAAAAATTATAAAATAATAATAATAAATATAGCTGCAAGCAGCGATAAAGTGTCCAAAGCCAAAAACACCTCAAATCATGAACACAGCCTGGGATGTGCGTGAAATCTTGCAAGCACATTCCCAATAGGTCAAGGAACAGATACCAACCTTCTCACATTGGCCTGTTATAGCGCCACCAGCGGGTCAACTTTTGCACAACACATTTTTGGAACAAAATGGACCAATCTTTGACGTCAGTAACGTCAAAGAGAGCACTGCCTGCGATCTTGACATTTTGTGCTTTTATAGCCATTGTTTTCTGGCTTGAAGCGAGCCCACAATTGTTTCGAAGGAACAATATTTTTCTAGTTGGACACTAAAATCAGTCGGGTCATCCTCTGGGGAGCATGATGGTTCACTGTATTTATTATTTAGCTTGTAGATCTGCTACTTTCTCAATGTTCAGCCCAGAATAGGGTCTTCGGCCATATATTGGTGCAACTACCATACACCATGCCTAACAAGATAGAAAATCTCTTAGTTTACTTCATTGACATTAATGTGGTCTAATGGGTTTGATTTTACATTTAATCTTTACAGACTTGCTGGCTGTTACCTCAGAAGGAAAGACTGTGAAGTTGTGGCTTCAGCTCTCAGCTCTAATCCTTCACATCTAACAGAACTGGACCTCAATGGGACCGACATGGACCCTTCATCCATGGAGCTGATCTTTGCTGGACTAAAGAGTCCACATTGTAGACTGCAGATCCTAAGGTCAGACTAATTTACTACCATTACTTGTATTAATTTAGTTTTACTATTTATTATGTGATTATAACATGAATACTGTACCGAGACTTTATTTAAAGAGTGTGAATAAGGTTGACATAATGGTAATCCACACTGAGTAGAATAATGATAAGGTACAGTGACTACAGTATGTGATCCATCATGGCTGCTCGGGAATGATCACATCCAGTTATGTAATCATTTGGGTGTAAACACAGACTGGAAGGTTTGCTGGTTCCTCAGCCCACCAGCACCAGCCGTTTGATCAATTATGATCACTGTTGTTGTCTGTAAGAGTTTCAGTGTAAAACTGTCCATTACTCTGAAATGTTGCTGATAAAACTGTTTCCTGTCTGTTTCCTGTTATTTATTTCATAATTATAACAACACAGATCTTCCACATAAGTCATGGAAAGCAAAACGGCTTTCCAAAACATTTATTTTTAAATTCATAGATTAATGAATATTCAATTAATTTTCTTCATGTAAATCATTAGTATCATTTGTACATTTATTTATCCATCTGTGTGTCTGTCGGTCTGTCTGTGTTGTTTTCGTTGATAATAACAACCTGATTTCGTTAACGCCCTGAGGACAAGACAGTGACAAGCTTAAGAAAGCTTTTTGAACACAAAAATGTAACGAGTTGTGGATTTGAGATTTTTATTGACAGCTATTAAAACAGCTGATCTACAAGCCCATAGTGTGTGGTGACGTGTTGTGAGCTTGTTGATCTGAACATTTTCTTGAATATATATATATATTTGACCTGAGAAGCATTTGTTTTCAAGTAAAACACATTTTGTTGTACGAGTGAATCAACACGAGAGTTTTTTAAATCTAAATTTCGCATCCACTGGGCCAAGCAAAGCGCTAGCCTAGTAAACGACCAACTTCCGTTATCCAGGAGGAATGAAATGGTTTCCGGAAGAGGGCGGGTACGAGGCTAGCAAAGCACTCTGATCGGTTACTTCTCCCTTTGCGTTTGTTGTCTCTTCTTGGTTGGTGCATCGCTATGATCGGTATGCCCGCAACTGAAGGTTCTGTGGTGCAAAAACTAAGTGTGATTAAAATATGTTAATTTTTGTAATCACGTTAATTTTCTGTAATTAATTAATCGCAATTAATCAGTTAAAGTCCCAGCCCTCTCAATGTGCTACATACCGTATATGTTCAGCCCAGAATAGGGTCTTCTGCCATATGGTGGTGCTCTACAATACTGTACACCATGCCTAACGAGTTAGAAGATCTCCTAGTTTACTTCATGGAGGGTAAATGTGGTCTAATGGGTTTGATTTAATCTTAATCTTTACAGACTTGCTGGCTTTGACCTCCAAAAGACAGACTGTGAAGGTGTGGCTTCAGCTCTCAGCTCTAATCCTTCACATCTAACAGAACTGGACCTCAGTGGGACCAAACTGGACCATTCATCCTTGGAGCTAATCTCTGCTGGACTAAAGAGTCCACATTGTAGACTGCAGATCCTAAGGTCAGACTAATTTACCACCATTATTTGTATTAGTTTAGTTTTACTATTTATTATGTGATTATAACATGAATACTGCGGCGAAACTTTATTTGAAGAGTGTGAATAAGGCTGATGTCATGGTAACCCACACTGACTAGAATAATGATAAGGTACAGTGACTACAGTATGTGATCCATCATGGCTCCTAGGGAATGATCACATCCAGTTGTTTAATCATTTGAATGTCAAACACAGACTGGAAGGTTTGCTGGTTCCTCAGCCCACCAGCACCAGCAGTTTGATCAATTTGATCACTGTTGTGCCTGTAAGAGTTTCAGAGTAAAACAGTCCATTACTCTGACATGTTGTTGATAAAATTGACTCCTGTCTGTTTCCTGTTATTTATTTCATAATTATAACAACACAGATCTTCCACATGTATTTAGTAAGTCATGGAAATCAAATTGGCTATGTTATTTAAATAAATGTATTTTTAAATTCTTATATTAATTAATATTCAATTAATTTTCTTCATTTTCTTAAATCATTAGTATCATTTGTACATTTATTTATCCATCTCTCTGTCGGTCTGTCTTTGTTGTTTTCGTTAACGCCCCTTTTTTTTCCTGGCGAAGACGAGACAGTGACAAGCTTAACAAAGCTTTTTGAACACTAGGATGTAACGAGTTGTGGATGTGTGATTTATATTGACAGCTATTAAAACAGCTGATCTACAAGCTCATAATGTGTTGTGACGTGTTGTCGTGAGCTTGTTGATCTGAATTTCTTCTTGAATAACTTTGACATTTTTATCAACATAATATTATCATCTCTTATGTGGAACAATGGATACAAAAATATGATGGAGGTCTGCAGGGATTTTTTGGGGCCACTTCATCAGTAGGGTTAATTCTCCAGGTAGCATAAATGTGCTCCATAAGTTTCATAACAATCCTCACATTAGATTTTCACACATCATGTCTGCAAGTGGACATTTTGGTCTAAAGGTGTTGCTAGAGTAGAGGTCATGGGGTCAGTAAAAGCAGTAGTTTTAATCCTGTGGGGAGAATAAATGTGATCAACATGTTTCATGACAATCTGACCAGTACATTTAGACATGTTGTGTGACAGTGAACATTTTGACCTAATGGTGGCGCTAGAGGAAAGACTATTTGGTCACTAAAATCAATGGGTCACCTTCTTTATTTATATTATTCTTTTCAATATATGTTGTTGTTTATGATATTTATGTAAGCTCGTATTGTGCTACATATTGTGAGCTTGTAGATCAGCTACTTTGTCTGAATGTTCAGCCCAGAATAGGGTCATGGGACATATGGTGGCACTCTACCTTACACCATTTCTAACTAGATAGAAGTTGTCTAAGTTGACTGGGGCAGCTCAGTAGGTAGAGCAGGTTAGCCAATGATCCATGGGTCAGCGATTCAAATCCTGGCTCCTCCTGTCTACATGTAGAAGTTTCTTTGGCCAAGACACTTAACCACGAGTTGCTTCCGGTGAGCAGGTTGGTGCCTTGCATGGTTTCCACCGCCACCGGTGTATGAACGTATGGGTGAATGTAATGCACATTGTAAAGGGCTTTATAAATGCACCATTTACCATTTACTTATATGTGGTATAATCAGTTTTATTTTACATTTAATCTTTACAGACTTGCTGGCTGTGACCTCAACAAGACACTCTGTGAAAGTGTGGCTTCAGCTCTCAGCTCTAATCCTTCACATCTAACAGAACTGGACCTCAGTGGGACCAAACTGGACCTTTCCTCCGTGGAGCTGATCTTTGCTGGACTAAATAGTCCACATTGTAGACTGCAGATCCTAAGGTCAGACTAATTTACTACCATTATTTTTATTAGTTTAGTTTTACTATTTATTATGTGATTATGTGATCAAATACTGTGGTGAGAATTTATTTAAAGAGTGAAAATAAGGTTGACATAATGGTAACCCACACTGACTAGAATATTGATAATGTACAGTGACTACAAATGTGATCCATCATGGCTGCTAGGGAATGATCACATCCAGTTATGTAATCATTTGACAGTCAAACTGGTTAAACACAGACTGGGGGTTTTGCTGGTTCCTCAGCCCACCAGCACCAGCAGTCTGATCTATTATGATCACTGTTGTGTCTGTAAGAGGTTCAGAGTATAACAGTCCATTACTCTGAAATGTTGCTGATAAAACTCCTGTCTCCTGTCTGTTTCCTATTAGTTATTTATGTAATGGAAAGCAAAACTGCTACATAATTATGTTATTTAGAGAAATGTATTTTTAATTTGATAAATGAATTCATATTTGTTTAATATTCTTCTTATAAATGATTAGTATTATTATTTGTACATTTATGGACCTCAGTGGGACCAAACTGGACGATTCAACCATGGAGAGGATCTCTGCTGTTCTAAAGAGTCCACGTTGTGGACTCCAGACCCTAAGGTCAGACTAATTTACCAACATTATTTGTATTAGTTTAGTTTCACTATTTATTAATTGATCATAACATGAATACTGTGGTGAGACTTTATTTGAAGAGTGTGAATAAGGTTGACATCATGGTAACCCACACTGACTAGAATAATGATAAAGTATCATGTGTGTGAACATTTTGGCTTAAAGGTGGCACTAGAGAAAAGGTCATGAGGTCAGTGAAAGCAGTACGTTTAATCCTGTGGGAAGAATACATGTGATCAACAAGTTTCATGACAACCTGACCTGTACATTTAGAAATGTTGTGTGACAGTGAACATGTTGACCTAATAATGGCACTATAAGAAGCCATTGGACACTAAAATCAGTTGGGTCATCCTCTGGGGAGCATGAAGGTTCACAGTCTTTATTTGTATTATTCTTTTCAATAAATGTTGTTGTTTATGTAAGCTCTCAATATGGCACATTGAGAGCTTGTAGAACTGCTACTTTGGCTGAATATTCAGCCCATAATATGGTTATCGGCCATTTGTTGGCGCTTTACCTTACACCATTTCTAACTAGATAGAAGATCTATTAGTTAACTTCAATGACAGTCAATGAGGTTTAATATGTTTGATCATCTCTTATTTTACATTTAATATTTACAGACTTGCTGGCTGTATCCTCAAACAGACACACTATGAAGGTGTGGCTTCAGCTCTCAACTCTAATCCTTCACATCTAACAGAAATGGACCTCAGTGGGACCAAACTGGTTGGTTCATCCATGGAGTTAATCGCTGCTGGACTAAAGTGTCCACATTGTAGACTGCAGATCCTAAGGTCAGACTAAATTACCACCATTATTTTGTATTACTTTTGTTTTACTATTTGTTGTTAATATAACATGAATACTGTGGTGAGACTTTATTTGAAGTGTGTGAATAAGGTTCACATCATGGTAACCCACACTGGCTACGTTTACATACACAACATTTATTTATCCAAAATGAACTCATTCCAAATAAAGATTCATACAACCGTTTACATGGAACCTAAATGAAAGTATCCTTCTTTCCTCATTCATTTACATTAGCAAAGCATTCATCGAAATATAACTTGAATATAAAAGTGCTTTGGGCCTTTTTTTGTATGATGCCCATATCTCTTCATTGTCTGAACCTGACATGCTACATTATACAGATCATCTTAAAATAAACGTGTTTAGGCTAAATTACCTTTCCCGCTTTTTTTCCTCTCTTGAAAGTTTTCCCTGTGTTTGTAGGCAATATGCAGTCATTTGGGGGCATAAACAAGAAGTTGAAAGATAAAACGAAGTTTGATAATGATAATGATAAATGATATTCACATCATATATAGACCTATTTTAGGCCTATATTCTTCTGTCGAGCACTAAGTGACTTTGTTCTTAAAATTGCCTTCCATCGTAAACAATGTTATTTCCTACCTGTTTTTTTATGATACTGTGCGCGTGGTGCATGCACGTTGTACAAGCGGCCGTTCCCGTTTGCCGATGTTCAACGTCTGGTCTCTCACGTGGAGAAGAAAAAACAGAGCCACGACGATCTGTGTGTAAGCTATGGTTGGTCCATAGAGCACAGGTGGTTTTTACCAAAAAATACATTCTCTGCAAATCTGGTTTATTGGCTAAATTCACAAACAACTGAATGAAATAAATAAATCATAGAAGAACACTGTAAATAGCTCAAAAGTAACATTTTGTTGTTTTTTTCAAATGCAATGCTAAATGCCACTTTCAACGCCACTTTCACTTTCAATTAAACATCTGTAATCAACTGCAATCGACTAATCAAGGGCTTAAATAGTTGCATCAGATGTGCAACCTGGCCTGACAAGAAGTTTGTTGACTTGTTGACTGTGATTAGAGCAGTTAGAAACATGGCTAAGTTTAAGGAATGGTCAGAAAAGTTCAGAGAAGAGATTATTGCTTTGTAAAAAAAAAGGAAAAGGATATAAAACAATTGCAATGACACTAGCCTAAATGTTCCAAAAAGTACAGTTTTGAGCATAGTTGACACGTTCTAAGTCAAAGGAAAAGTAGTTACACTAATGAACAAATTTGTCAGAGGGGGTTGAATAATTTCGAGCACAACTTGTATGTGGAAGTTCAAATTAAATAGCACAAGTAGGCAACAATAAAATCAAGGACACTAATATTCTGCACCATCAAAAGACATTAAAATGTACATTCATGGTCAATAAGTGTCCTAAAAAAGACAATATCACGCACACATATTTGTGGACCTCACATTTTATTTCCAAAATATAAACCAGAATGAAGTTGGTGGAAGGAATACATGAATGATGTTGTATAATGATATGACAAACAGGTGTACTGTGTGGATTTTTAGCTAGTGGTGCAGTACGTCTGATTGAAATAACCATATCCTATGAAGGCCTATTTATTAACACAATATTCTGTATATCAAATGTTATTCCATTTACTTGCATAATGAAGGTACTCTAGTGTTGTCATACATTTACTTGCAGATGTCACCTCTATAGGTAATTTAATTAGTTCATGAACCCATTATCCAAACATTCTCTTTGGACTACAGTTGGCTACACAGTACACATTAGTCCATTCAAATGCATCCAGATAGGTCGATCATTCCTGTTAATTCAGGTTGTTGACACTGGGTGTCAGGCAGCTTTTGTTAGCGAGGTGCAAAAACTGTGAATGCAACTTCAGAGCTACCAGCAGTACACACCCCTGTTGATGAATATTAATAAAGACGTCACGTGCATATTTCTCTAGATTAATTCCTTTTTGCTTTGTGAAAAGTCTCGTTGACAGCTCAGCACAGAATACTCCCTGACCCAAACGTCTAAATATTCGGTGCACAAGTCAGCCACAGATTTGAATTTAATCTCACCCTCTGTTTCTTTTTTGGTACCGCGGCCCGATATTATTTCAGTCGTCTGCTCTCTGGTCCCGCCTGCTCCCTATTCAAATGGCATATACCACCCCTCCAAACCCGAATGAAATTTATTTTGGGTCGGACCGGAATGGCCATTCCGAGGTGTTTACATGAGCATTTCTATTCTGACTAGAATAATAAGGTACAGTGACTACACAGTATGTGATCCATCAAGGCTGCTATAGGGATCACATCCAGTTATGTAATCATTTGACTGGAAGGTGGGCTGGTTCCTCAGCCCCCCAGCAGTTTGATCAATTATGATCACTGTTGTGTCTGTAAGAGTTTCAGCGTAAAACAGTCCATTACTCTCAAATGTTGCTGATAAAACTATCTCTTGTCTGTTTTCTATGAATTATGAATTATTTATGTCATTGCGACCATAGGTCGCATTTACTATCAAACCCTGCACAAAGTGTAAGTCCGTCAGTCCGTCAGTCTGTCTGTCACACCTCACACGTCACACTCTTGCCCTGCTCATATCTCCGCAACCGTTGCCCCGATCCATGCCAAATTTTGCACACACGTTCCTTGCCTGCCAAACTACAACCTCCAAGGACCCCCGGAGCTCCAGGGACCCCCAGGTCCCTGGGGGACCCCCAGATGTAAAAAATGACCAAATGTGCTAAACTGACCAAATGACCACCCCAACGGGGCTGCTCACGGGGAATTCCCGGGGACCACCCACTCCTGGTGCTCCAGAACGGATGCAAAAGTGGTGGCGCCCCCAGTGGAGGACCCCCTACACTGCAGCTCACATAAAATGCCGTAACTCCGGCTAGGAGCGACCGGGCCAGCCGGGGCCGGTACCTATTCGTCCGCCTTGCCGGCGCGGAGACCCCACCCCTCATTTCTCACATGGCCCTCTTCTAGCGCCACCATGAGGCCGATTCTTGCAAAACACATTTTTGGACACTGCTCCTACAATTTTTGCCCTAAAATCACGCAAATCGGTACACAGTATGTCTACACTCATCCCATCAACATGAATCTCTCCCATATAGCGCCACCTCCAGGCCGATTTTTAAAAACACATTTTTGGACACTGCTCCTACAGATTTTGCCCTAAAATCACGAAAATCACTACACAGTATGTCTACACTCATGTCATCAACATGGATCAGGAAGATTTTGGCAAAACACATTTTTGCCCTATTTGTGGAGATAAGTGACCTACGGTCGCTTATCTCCCGATTAGGGAGTCTTACTGGTAATTATAACGACAAAGATCTTCCAAATGTATTTAGTAAAAGTCAATAATTCATAGGAAACAGACAAGACAGTTTTATCAATGTGTGATGTAGAGACATGTATTTTTAATTGGATGAATTAATTCATATTCAATTCTTTTTCTTGTAAATCATTATTGCGACCGTAGGTCGCATTTACTATCAAACCTGCACAAAGTGTCAGTCCGTCAGTCCGTCAGTCAGTCCGTCAGTCCGTCAGTCTGTCTGTCACACCTCACACGTCACACTCTTGCCCTGCTCATATCTCCGCAACCGTTGCCCCGATCCATGCGAAATTTTGCACCCACGTTCCTTACCTGCCAAACTACAACCTCCAAGGACCCCCGGAGCTCCAGGGACCCCCAGGTCCCTGGGGGACCCCCAGATGTAAAAAATGACCAAATATGCTAAACTGACCAAATGACCACCCCAACGGGGCTGCTCACGGGGAATTCCCGGGGACCACCCACTCCTGGTGCTCCAGAACGGATGCAAAAGTGGTGGCGCCCCCAGTGGAGGACCCCCTACAATGCAGCTCACATAAAATGCCGTAACTCCGGCTAGGAGCGACCGGGACAGCCGGGGCCGGTACCTATTCGTCCGCCTTGCCGGCGCGGAGACCCCACCCCTCATTTCTCACATGGCCCTCTTCTAGCGCCACCATGAGGCCGATTCTTGCAAAACACATTTTTGGACACTGCTCCTACAATTTTTGCCCTAAAATCACGCAAATCGGTACACAGTATGTCTACACTCATCCCATCAACATGAATCTCTCCCATATAGCGCCACCTCCAGGCCGATTTTTAAAAACACATTTTTGGACACTGCTCCTACAGATTTTGCCCTAAAATCACGAAAATCACTACACAGTATGTCTACACTCATGTCATCAACATGGATCAGGAAGATTTTGGCAAAACACATTTTTGCCCTATTTGTGGAGATAAGTGACCTACGGTCGCTTATCTCCCGATTAGGGAGTCTTACTGGTAATTATAACGACAAAGATCTTCCAAATGTATTTACTAAAAGTCAATAATTCATAGGAAACAGACAAGACAGTTTTATCAATGTGTGATGTAGAGACATGTATTTTTAATTGGATGAATTAATTCATATTCAATTATTTTTCTTGTAAATCATTATTGCGACCGTAGGTCGCATTTACTATCAAACCCTGCACAAAGTGTCAGTCCGTCAGTCCGTCAGTCAGTCCGTCAGTCTGTCTGTCACACCTCACACGTCACACTCTTGCCCTGCTCATATCTCCGCAACCGTTGCCCCGATCCATGCGAAATATTGCACCCACGTTCCTTACCTGCCAAACTACAACCTCCAAGGACCCCCGGAGCTCCAGGGACCCCCAATGTGCTAAACTGACCAAATGACCACCCCAACGGGGCTGCTCACGGGGAATTCCCGGGGACCACCCACTCCTGGTGCTCCAGAACGGATGCAAAAGTGGTGGCGCCCCCAGTGGAGGACCCCCTACACTGCAGCTCACATAAAATGCCGTAACTCCGGCTAGGAGCGACCGGGACAGCCGGGGCCGGTACCTATTCGTCCGCCTTGCCGGCGCGGAGACCCCACCCCTCATTTCTCACATGGCCCTCTTCTAGCGCCACCATGAGGCCGATTCTTGCAAAACACATTTTTGGACACTGCTCCTACAATTTTTGCCCTAAAATCAGCAAATCGGTACACAGTATGTCTACACTCATGTCATCAACATGGATCAGGAAGATTTTGGCAAAACACATTTTTGCCCTATTTGTGGAGATAAGTGACCTACGGTCGCTTATCTCCCGATTAGGGAGCCTTACTGGTTATTATTATTTGTATATTTATTTATCCATCTGTCTCTCTCTGTTTTATTGTTGACGATAACCTGATATCGTTGACGTCTCTTTTTTCATGGCGAAGACGAGACAGTGACAAGCTAAACAAAGTTCTTTGATCTTTGACTAAAATACGAGACGTGTATGTGTGATTTTCATTGACTGTTATTAAAACAACTGATTTACAAGCTCATAATGTGTTGCGAGTTTGCAAAGTGTTGTGAGCTTGTATTATTGTGACGGTAGGTCACAAGTTTACTATGAAAACCACAGAACAGGCACATCTTGTCCACGCATCCGTGTATCTCTGAAGGTCACGTCTGACACTGTGGTTCCCCTGACACATCACTGTGACATTACCTATGTAAAAGTCCATATATGGGTATTCCCCAGAATCCCCTTTATGACCATTATATGAAGATCCCTGATGTCATCGCTATACATCACTGGCCAGTTGGCCAAGGCATGCTCCATATCTGTGTGGCTGGTTAAGATAGGGATTTCCATGTATGGGCACCACTCTAACAGAATCCCTTTTATGCCCATATATGGAGATCCCCGATGTCATCAAAATTAAGCCCGTATCTAACATGACTTCATATGGGAATGCTCTATGGAGGAAGACAGACCATATATGTGTGGTTGGTTCTGATAAATATGAAATACAAATAAAAGAAAGATAGAACCTTTACTAAAATATAAAAGAAGAAGTATCCGAGAGATGATGAGGTAGTATGTTTCCAGCAGCTTTATTCAGGCAGGCAACAAAGCATATTCCAGGAATGGCATCGAATCAAGTAGAGAATCAGAGCACGCAGGCCTGACCTCACCTCAGCGGTGGACCCGCACTATAATGTCTCTTCACGTCAATATACAGAGAGTTATATAGGCCTACAGTACCCTACAGTAGGCTACATGTGACACCTTGACAGACAACAGCTGCCCATGCAATACACATTGATCAATCAAAACATCAAAGGACAGGAAGAATAGCTACTCATCAATAGGTCTGATTCAATCAGTGACAGCTAGCCTACCAGCTGTGTAACCTCAGGAAACACAGAGGGTGATGCTCTGACGTGACAAGGCATTATAAAGTTTATAGAGCATTATTTGTGTTCATCATACATGTTAAGATTACCTTGATATTAATAAACAAAATGCTACATGTTTAAACCAAAATATCTTAGCTATCAGGTTCAGACAGGGATCTCCATGTATGGGCATAAAAGCCCATGCCATGCCATGTCTTGGCCATCTGGCCAGTGATATATCGTGCCAGTTACCCATACTTGGTGACCCTGGTACCCATATATGGAGAGCCATTGCCTGGTTAATAAACCAGACCGAACACAACAACACCCCCTGGCGGTAGTGGTGTTGTAGTATGGTCTGGCACCATCCATTGAGATTCTATTTCCTCAAACAGCTTCAAGGCTTGGCCAATCAGGGTTGTATGCTTGGGGCACGTGGTTTCTGTAAGCTTGGGGCACGTGGTTTGGGGCAAACCCCTGAAATCCCAGACTCTTTTCCCAAAACAAAGTGTGTGATTGAGGCTGGCAACGCCAGGCAAGGAGATCCATGTACTGTATGGAGATATGCTGTGAGAGCCCAAACATGCTACCCAGTTATTAGTTATGTGAAAGTCCTATGACGTCTATGACATCTGACATCATACATGCACTCCCTTGTATGCCCATACAATGGAGATCCCTGTCTGTACTTTACATGGATCTCCATACATGGGTACCGGTTGTCTCCATGTATGGGTAACTGGCCCGATATACATCACTGGCCACATGGACAAAAATTGGCACAACCTCGCCCTTTAGGGCTAGGTTGCATGTATTATTAGCTATTATCTTCTCTTATGTGGGACAATGGCAAAATATATTTTCAGATGGAGGTCCACCGACAGTTTTTTGGGAGCATCAATGTGCTTCATAAGTTTCATGAAAATCCTCACATTAGATTTGTGGACATCTTCGCCTAAAGGTGGCACTAGAGTAGAGTTCATGGGGTCAGTAAAAGCAGTACGTTTAATCGTATGGGGAGAAAAAGTGTGATCAACAAGTGTCATGCCAATCTGACCAGTACATTTAGTGAACATTTTGACCTAATGGTGGCGCTAGAAAGACCATTTGGACACTAAAATCAGTTGGGTCATCAGCTGGGGAGCACGAAGGTTCACAGTATTTATTTATTTAATTCGTTTCAATATATATTGTTTTTCATGATGTTTATGTAAGCTCTCAATGTGCAACATATTGTAAGCTTGTAGATCTGCTACTTTGGCTCAATGTTCATCCCAGACTAGGGTCTTCGGACATATGGTGGTGCTCTACCATATACCATTTCCACACAGATAGAAGATCTCTTAGTTTACTTCATTGACAGTAAATGTGGTCTAATCAGTTTGATTTTTACATTTAATCTTTACAGACTTGCTGGCTGTGACCTCAAAAAGACAGACTGTGAAGTTGTGGCTTCAGCTCTCAGCTCTAATCCTTCACATCTAACAGAACTGGACCTCAATGGGACCAAACTGGACCATTCATCCATGGAGCTGATTTCTGCTGGACTAAAGAGTCCACATTCTAGACTGCAGATCCTAAGGTCAGACTCATTTACCAACATTATTTGTATTAGTTTAGTTGTACTATTTATTATGTGATTATAACATGAATACTGTGGCGAGACTTTATTTAAAGACTGTGAATAAGGTTGACATAATGGGAACCCACACTGACTAGAAACATGATAAGGTACAGTACAGTGACTACAGTATGTGATCCATCATGGCTGCTAGGGAATGATCACATCCATTTATGTAATCATTTGACTAACTGGTGTAAACAAAGACTGGAAGGTTTGCTGGTTCCTCAGCCCACCAGCACCAGCAGTCTGATCAATTATAATCACTGTTGTGTCTGTAAGAGTTTCAGAGTAAAACAATCCATTGCTGTGAAATGTTGCTGATAAAACTGTCGTCTGTCATATTCATATTTCATATTTATAACAACAAAGATCTTCCACATAGATTTAGTAAGTCATGGAAAGCAAAACGGCTACATACTTTATGTTATTTAGAGAAATGCATTTTTAAGTTGATATATCAATTAATATTCAATACATTTTCTTCATGTAAATCATTGGTATTATTTGTACAGTTATTTATCTCTGTCTGTCGGTCTCTCTATGTTGTTTCCGTTGACGATAACAACTTGATTTCGTTAAGCCCCTTTTTTCATGGCGAAGACGAGACTGTGTCAAAGCTCTTTGATGACTCAAATTTAACGAGACGTGTTTGTGTGATTATCTTTGACAGCTATTAAAACGGCATAATATGATGCGACGTGTTGTGAGCTTGTAGATCGGCAATTTTTCTTGAATAACTTTGACATTTTCATCAACATATTATCTTCTCTTATGTGGGTAAATGGATACAATTATTTTCAGATGGCGGTCTGCAGCCAATTTTTGGGGGGCTAATGGGTGGCGGTATATGAAAGCTTAATGGGGTCACTACATCAGTAGGGTTAATTCTCAAGGGAGCATCAATGTGATCAACACGTTTCATGACAATGCTTGCATTCGATTTTCACACATCATGTGTGCAAGTGGACATTTTGGCCTAAAGGTAGCACTAGAGTGGAGGTCATCGGGTCAGTAAAAGCAGTAGTTTTAATCCTGTGGGGAGAAAAATGTGATCAACAAGTTTCATGACAATCTGACTAGTACATTTAGAAATGTTGTGTGACAGTGAACAGTTTGACCTAATGGTGGCGCTAGAAGAAAGACTATTTGAACACAAAAATCAGTAGTGGTCATCCTCTGGAGAGCATGAAGGTTCACAGTCTTTATTTATATTATTCTTTTCAATATGTTGTTGTTTATGAGGGGACTGCCCATAAGTCCGAAGGTTCACTAGTCCGAAGGTTCATTAGTCCGAATTTTGTTAGGGTTACTGAGGTTAGGGTTAGGGTTAGGCATAGTATTCTTAACAAATTTGGACTAATGAACCTTCGGACTAATGAACCTTCGGACCAATGCTATGGCACCGTTTATGATGTTTAAGCTCTTAATGTACTACATATTGTGAGCTTGTATATCTGCTAATTTGGCTGAAAGTCCAGCCCAAAATATGGTCATCGGCCATATGGTGGCGCTCACCTTACGCCATTTCTAACTAGATAAAACATCTCTTAGTTAACTTCATTGGCAGTGAATGTGGTCTAATGGGTTTGATTTTACATTTTATCTTTACAGACTTGCTGGCTGTGGCCTCAAAAAGACCGACTGGGAAGTTTTGGCTTCAGCTCTCAGCTCTAATCCTTCACATCTAACAGAACTGGACTTCAGTAGGACCAAACTGGACGATTCATCCATGGAGCTGATCTCTGCTGGACTAAAGAGTCCACATTGTAGACTGCAGATCCTAAGGTCAGACTCATTTACCAACATTATTTGTATTTGTTTGGTTTTACTATTTATTATGTGATTATAACATGAATACTGTGGCGAGACTTTATTTAAAGACTGTGAATAAGGTTGACATAATGGGAACCCACACTGAAACATGATAAGGTACAGTACAGTGACTACAGTATGTGATCCATCATGGCTGCTAGGGAACGATCACATCCATATATGTAATCATTTGACTGTCTAACTGGTGTAAACAAAGACTGGAAGGTTTGCTGGTTCCTCAGCCCACCAGCACCAGCAGTCTGATCAATTATGATCACTGTTGTGTCTGTAAGAGTTTCAGAGTAAAACAATCCTTTACTGTGAAATGTTGCTGATAAAACTGTCTCCTGTCATATTCATATTTCATATTTATAACAAAAAAGATCTTCCACATGTATTCAGTAAGTCATGGAAAGCAAAACGGCTACATACTGTATGTTATTTAGAGAAATGCATTTTTAAGTTGATATATCAATTAATATTCACTACATTTTCTTCATGTAAATCATTGGTATTATTTGTACAGTTATGTATCTATCTGTCTGTCGGTCTCTCTATGTTGTTTTCGTTGACGATAACACCCTGATTTTGTTGCGAGTTTGCAAAGTGTTGTGAGCTTGTATTATTGTGACGGTAGGTCACAAGTTTACTATGAAAACCACAGAACGGGCACATCTTGTCCACGTATCCGTGTATCTCTGAAGGTCACGCCTGACACTGTGGCTCCCCTGACACATCACTGTGACAATACCTATGTAAAAGTCCATATATGGGTATTCCCCAGAATCCCCTTTATGCCCATTATATGAAGATCCCTGATGTCATCGCTATACATCACTGGCCAGTTGGCCAAGGCATGCCCCATATCTGTGTGGCTGGTTCAGATAGGGATCTCCATGTATGGGACATCCCTGATGTCATCAAAATTAAGCCCATATCTAACAGGACTTCATATGGGAATGCTCATATTATATGGAGGAAGACAGCCCATATCTGTGTGGCTGGTTCAGACAGGGATCTCCATGTATGGGCATAAAAGCCCATGCCATGCCATGTCTTGGCCATCTGGCCTGTGATATATATCGTGCCAGTTACCCATACTTGGTGACCCTGATACCCATATATGGAGATCCATGTACTGTATATGGAGATATGCTGTGAGAGCCCAAACATGCTACCCAGTTATTAGTTATGTGAAAGTCCTATGACGTCTATGACATCTGACATCATACATGCACTCCCTTGTATGACAATACAATGGAGATCCCTGTCTGTACAGTACATGGATCTCCATATATGGGTACTGGTTGTCTCCATATATGGGTAACTGGTCCGATATACATCACTGGCCACATGGCCAGAAATTGGCGCAACCTCGCCCTTTAGGGCTAGGTTGCATGTCGCCCTGAGGCGTCTTACTAGTTATTATGTATTATTATCTATTATCTTCTCTTATGTGGGACAATGGCCAAATATATTTTCAGATGGAGGTCCACCGACAGTTTTTTGGGAGCATCAATGTGCTTCATAAGTTTCATGAAAATCCTCACATTAGATTTGTACACATCATGTGTGCAAGTGGACATCTTCGCCTAAAGGTGGCACTAGAGTAGAGTTCATGGGGTCAGTAAAAGCAGTAAGTTTAATCCTATGGGGAGAAAAAGTGTGATCAACAAGTGTCATGCCAATCTGACCAGTACATTTAGTGAACATTTTGACCTAATGGTGGCGCTAGAAAGACCATTTGGACACTAAAATCAGTTGGGTCATCCGCTGGGGAGCATGAAGGTTCACAGTATTTATTTATTTAATTCGTTTCAATATATATTGTTTTTCATGATGTTTATGTAAGCTCTCAATGTGCAACATATTGTAAGCTTGTAGATCTGCTACTTTGGCTCAATGTTCATCCCAGACTAGGGTCTTCGGACATATGGTGGTGCTCTACCATATACCATTTCCACACAGATAGAAGATCTCTTAGTTTACTTCATTGACAGTAAATGTGGTCTAATCAGTTTGATTTTTACATTTAATCTTTACAGACTTGCTGGCTGTGACCTCAAAAAGACAGACTGTGAAGTTGTGGCTTCAGCTCTCAGCTCTAATCCTTCACATCTAACAGAACTGGACCTCAATGGGACCAAACTGGACCATTCATCCATGGAGCTGATTTCTGCTGGACTAAAGAGTCCACATTGTAGCCTGCAGATCATAAGGTCAGACTCATTTACCAACATTATTTCTATTAGTTTAGTTGTACTATTTATTATGTGATTATAACATGAATACTGTGGCGAGACTTGATTTAAAGACTGTGAATAAGGTTGACATAATGGGAACCCACACTGACTAGAAACATGATAAGGTACAGTACAGTGACTACAGTATGTGATCCATCATGGCTGCTAGGGAATGATCACATCCATTTATGTAATCACTTGACTGTCTAACTGGTGTAAACAAAGACTGGAAGGTTTGCTGGTTCCTCAGCCCACCAGCACCAGCAGTCTGATCAATTATGATCACTGTTTTGTCTGTAAGCGTTTCAGAGTAAAACAATCCATTACTGTGAAATGTTGCTGATAAAACTGTCTCCTGTCATATTCATATTTCATATTTATAACAAAGATCTTCCACATGTATTTAGTAAGTCATGGAAAGCAAAACGGCTACATACTGTATGTTATTTAGAGAAATGCATTTTTAAGTTGATATATCAATTAATATTCAATACATGTTCTTCATGTAAATCATTGGTATTATTTGTACAGTTATTTATCTATCTGTCTGTCGGTCTCTCTATGTTGTTTTCGTTGACTATAACAATTTGATTTCGAAGACGAGACGGTGACGAGCTAAACAAAGCTCTTTGATGACTAAAATTTAACGAGACGTGTTTGTGTGATTTTATTTGACAGCTATTAAAACGGCTGATCTACAAGCTCATAATAAGTTACGACGTGTTGTGAGCTTGTAGATCTGCAATTCTTCTTGAATAACTTTTCATCAACATATTATCTTCTCTTATGTGGGACAATGGATAAAATTATTTTCAGATGACGGTCTGCAGCCAATTTTTGGGGGGCCAAAGGGTGGCGATATATGAAAGCTTAATGGGGTCACTACATCAGTAGGGTTAATTCTCCAGGGAGCATCAATGTGATCAACAAGTTCCATGACAATGCTCGCATTCGATTTTCACACATCATGTGTGCAAGTGGACATTTTGGCCTAAAGGTAGCACTATAGAGTGGAGGTCATCGGGTCAGTAGTTTTAATCCTGTGGGGAGAAAAATGTGATCAGCTAGTTTCATGACAATCTGACTAGTACATTTTATAAATGTTGTGTGGCAGTGAACAGTTTGACTTAATGGTGGCGCTAGAAGAAAGACTATTTGAACACAAAAAGGTTCACAGTCTTTATTTATATTATTCTTTTCAATATGTTGTTGTTTATGAGGGGACTGCCCCTAAGTCCGAAGGTTCATTATTCCGAAGGTTCATTAGTCCAAATTTAGTTAGGGTTAGGTTTAGTCATTGTATTCTTAACAAATTCGGACTATTGAACCTTCGGACTAATGAACCTTCGGACCAATGCTATGGCACCGTTTATGATGTTTAAACCCTTAATGTACTACATATTGTGAGCTTGTATATCTGCTAATTTGGCTGAATGTCCAGCCCAAAATATGGTCATCGGCCAATGGCCATATGGTGGCACTCTACCTTACGCCATTTCTAACTAGATAAAACATCTCTTAGTTAACTTCATTGGCAGTGAATGTGGTCTAATGGGTTTGATTTTACATTTTATCAGACTTGCTGGCTGTGGCCTCAAAAAGACAGACTGGGAAGTTTTGGCTTCAGCTCTCAGCTCTAATCCTTCACATCTAACAGAACTGGACTTCAGTTGGATCAAACTGGACGATTCATCCATGGAGCTGATCTCTGCTGGACTAAAGAGTCCACATTGTAGACTGCAGATCCTAAGGTCAGAATCATTTACCACCATTATTTGTATTAGTTTAGTTTTACTATTTACTATCTGATTATAACATGAATACTGTGGTGAGACTTTAATCATAGAGTGTGAATAAGGTTGACCTCATGGTAACCCACACTGACTAGAAAAATGAAAAGGTACAGTGACTACAGTATGTGATCCAACATGGCTTCTAGGGAATGATCACATCCAGTTATGTAATCATTTGACTGTCAAACTGGTGTAAACACAGACTGGAAGGTTTGCTGGTTCCTCAGCCCACCAGCACCAGCAGTCTGATCTATTATGATCACTGTTGTGTCTGTAAGAGTTTCAGTGTAAAACAGTCCATTACTCTGAAATGTTGCTTATAAAACTGCTACATATGTGATGTAGAGAAATGTATTTTTATTTTTATAAATGATGTAAATCATTAGTATTACTATTATTTGTACATCTATCTGTCAATCTGTCTGTCTGTCTGTCTGTCTGTCTGTCTGTCTGTCTGTCTGTCTGTCTGTCTGTCTGACTTTTTAAGATTTATTTGGGGCTTTTATGCCTTTATTGATAGGACAGTAGACTGGAAATGGGGAGGGAGATGGGGAGTGACACGGATTCACTGTCATGCTGACATTGCAGCCTTGGGTGCCCGGACCACCACGCTGTCAGCCCGGGCTCTCTCTGTCTGACTGTCCGTGCGTCAGTGCATCTGTGCATCCGTCCATCCGTCCGTCTTTCCGTGTTATTTTCGTTGATGATAAGAATGTTATTTCGTTAACGCCCCATTTTTTATGGCGAAGAGGAGATGGTGACAAGCTAAACAAAGCTCTTTGATGACAGTATCCTATGGCTCAACCTCAACAGAGGTGGTAACAATAGGTTGTTTGCCTGTATTTGACCCAAAATATGGCCGCTCTAGGACTACAATTGGCACACCCTATAAAAACTACTCCTACAAAGGGAATGCTTTTGGATACATTGTTTAAAAATTAAGAATGTCTCTTTTGTTGTGTTTCGCACCGGGACAATGGTACGGTTCTCTACCCTGTAATAAAAACTGTTTAGCTTTTATAAAACACTTTTATAAAACCTTAAAAACCTAAAAAATAAGTAATAATATCCTGTCCCAGAATAAGGATATATCATTATCTGGGCACCACCATTCCTCTCATGCCGTTCAGTATAAAATAAGTTGCTTTATTCTAACAGTCGAAGCAGATTTATAAACGCAGTCATGCCCAATGTCCCCAGCAACAATTGTTGCGACCAAAGGTCGCAGTTTAATATGTGAAACAGCACATGTTGACTCTGTCCGTCTGGACTCATACACTTTTTTACTGTCTATGGGTTTGCCGCTCTGACATCATGTGGGGTCCGGGTGGGATCCGGGTAAACGTGTATTGATGCACTTGCATCGTTAATGTTGAAACCGATAACGGATTCATATCGATATTTTCCAACACCCTTAACAAAAAAAAATCACACCCAATGTGAAGTGAGCGGTGGTCGTGCTTGCATAACGTCTTTAGACTAGGATTTAAGTCTAGGATGTACAGGCTATGCTACACACACACACACACACACAATGCTATGGCAAAACGCTGAGGAGAAATGGCTACAGATAGGCTATATATATATATATATATATATATATATATATATATACATACATGTATATATATATGGCTATATATATAGTATGTTATCATATTGAGAAGTCAGTCCTCATGATCCGCTTTGCATGTGTGGGTGTCATCTTCACGTAAAGTGATCAGATGGCTGGATAGCTCAAACATCTGTTCATGACATGTACAAAATAATAAAAGAGGGACTCTTGCCACTCTGAGTGCGACCCACTAATTTTATAAAGTCTGTCAACGGGGCTGCCGTGACACCTGTCAATTTTAAAGACACATGATTTAATAATTTGAGGAAATTTAAGCCAAAAATAATAATTAATGACTTAATGACTCGTGCCAAGCCTAGACACTAATTAATTCCTGCCTACGCCACTGAGTGGAAGTGGTTGGACGGGCAGGGGAGGACATCGTAGACCCACTGAAACAGTGTAACTCAGACTTCCATAGCTCTGTCCACCATATCTATCATGTGTGAACGCATCCTCAGTACTGACTCCTCCCCAACCCATTTTAAATCAAGAAGTCACTTGCTGTTTTATTTTCACTCTATTGGCTCCTGTCCTCTGTCTGCTCTTTGTGTTATAGCTATGTGGTTAAGTGATCACTAACATGCTCCTTTTTATACTGTATACCTAGTTTTGTTCTAGCTTTACTTAATGAGTTGGACATTATGGTGTGTTGTTTTCCTGCTCACGTTTAGAGTTATCCTGTGTGTTACTGACCAGGGGGTTGTTTCATGAAACCTAGATTATGGATAAAGCCTGGATTTATCAGGTATCCTGGCTTAAATTAGCCTGGATCAGAGCTCAATCGGTTTCATGAAAGCTGAATTTTCATGGCAGATTAGCCTCGATCGCCAGTTAACCTAGATATGTTAAGCCAGAACTCGGTTTCATGAAAGTTATTCCACATTAGTTACCATGGAGATTAAGCTGTGAAGCTAGCCTGCTCTGGACCAGGCTAACAGCCAAGATTTGTTAATCCAGTGCTTTTTTTTCTCTTCAAGTTTTGTGTTAGTCCAATGACTCCAAATGTAAACTAATGACTTTTTCCACAGTTAATTCATTCAGCCAGTGGTTGCGACCGTCAGGGAGCAGTTTACTATGAAAACCTCCACCGGCCGTCCGGCCGTCCGTCCGTCGGTCACACGTCACACGTCACACCTTTGCCCTGCTCATATCTCCGCATCAGTATGACATCACACCACATGTGTACAAAAACCTTTGTGTACGTTGCTGTGGCAACAGTCTGTTGTTGCTGGTCTGTTAGTGTACGTTAGCAACCACCTTAGCAACCATGGTTTTACCCTAGCAACCAACTGTTTACCCTAGCAACCAACTGTTTACCATAGCAACCATGTTTTTTTACCCTAGCAACCAACTGTTTACCATAGCAACCAGATACGCAGAGCAGGGATCTCCATATATGGGCATAAACAGGTGACATCACACTGATGTCAGATACTCAGAGCAGGGATTTCTCCATAATATATGGGCATACAAGGGATTCTGTTAGGGATCTCCATATATGGGCATAAAAGGGATTCTGTTAGGGATCTCCATATATGGGCATACAAGGGATTCTGTTAAGCTAGCCTTACACCTAACAACTATGGTAAGATTGTGGACAGATTTGGGAAAGATTTCTTAAAGACTACTCACACTATAAGATTTGAAAAAGACTCCCCAAAGACTGTAGGATGATTTTTCAAAGATTTCAGTTGTTAGATGTGTATGCCTCTAAAGATTTTGTAAAGACTTTTGATTGATTGATTGAAGAATTTATTATAAGTTTGCAATAGAAAAAAGTACAGTTTCATGACAGTACAAATCACTGGTACAAGGTCAACTAAAAGGAGATCCTAGAAAGCCGAGGCTTATTTCCACAGGAACCACACTTTAAGTATCTCATATAACATTGAAAGACAGACGGATAGAACATAGTACTTTATCTAGGATAATATCAGTTTCAAAAGCATAACATCAAATACAAAAGGCAGAATACAAAGAAAAAGGGGGGGGGGAGCATGGGGGCTTAGTCTGTTTACAAGTCACGGGTAGCTGCTGTCTGAAGGTGACTTTTCATACCAATTTTGAAGGAGGCTAGGGATTTGCTCTCCTTTAGGGCTTGTGGAAGGGCGTTCCACATGTTGATGGTATAGCAGGAGAACGAGTTAGCGCCTTGTTTAGTGTTAAATCTACGCTGATGATGATTAGTGGAGCTGCCTCTGGTGTTATGATCGTGAACATCCTTGACCTTTAAGAAGTAGTTTGTCAGGTACATGGGAATCTTGGAGGTGTAGTGTATCTTGTACACCAGGCCCATTGCAAGATGCTGTACTCTGTCAGCTACTTTGAGCCACCCCACGCTTTCGTGGTGATGCTCGGTAAGGTGGGTCAGAGGAGGGAGACCAAGCACAACCCTAATTAGTTTGTTTTGGGCTGTTTGGAGCTTTAGCTTTAAGGCAGCTGGGGCGTCGCGATACCAGACAAGGACTCCGTAATCAATGAGGGGCCCAATAAGAGCACCTCCTAGTGTCTTTCGGGATTTAATATTGATCAGTGGGGCAACTCTTTGCAAGAAGCGAATTCGTTGATTGACTTTATTGATTACCTTGGTGGTCATTTTTTCACTGGATAGGTTAGCCTCCAGGATGCAACCCAGGTAGCAGATGTGGTTTTTTCTTTCTATCACAGTGTCACCTACTTTAATTGTGAAGTTCTCAACTAGGCTAAGTTTCTGACTAGATCCAAAGAGGATACATTCAGTTTTGCCTAGGTGAATTGAGAGTCTGTTGTCATTGAGCCAGGTGCAGATCTTGTTAAGTTCACAGTTAAGGGCCTTTTCAACCTGCAAAATGTCTCTGCCTGAGACTAGGAGAGCCGAGTCATCCGCGAACAGAAACAGATTGCAGTCACAAGCAGATGACATGTCGTTTACGTATATTAAGAACAACAGTGGTCCTAGTATACTCCCTTGAGGTACTCCACAGTTTACTGGGAGGGGGGGGGACAGGGTTCCGTTGACTTCCACCATCTGTTCCCTCCCCACCAAGTAAGAGTGCATCCATCTCACTGCTGTGCTATCAAGACCAATAGCTTTGAGTTTTTCAATCAGAATAGAATGATCGACGGTGTCAAATGCCTTCTGGAGGTCCAGCATGACCATGCCGCAATATTTGCCATCGTGAATTTCACGTTTGATGTAATCATTCAAATAGATGAGGCATGTATCTGTGGAATGGGACTCTCTGAAGCCAGACTGGAACTCGTAGATCAGTTTATTCTCTTCAAGATATTTAGCCACCTGTTCATAGACAATTTTCCATTACCTTAGAGATGGAACTAAGGATTGAGATTGGCCTGTAGTTGCCAGGGTCAAGTTTACTGCCTTTTTTGTGCAGGGGGGTTACCTTGGCTAATTTGAAGTCCTGGGGGACATAACCCTGCTTGATAGATAGATTAATAATATGGGTAATGATTGGGGCAATGGTGGCAGCTGAGTCTATGAGAAATTTGGGGGCAATTTTATCATGGCCAGCGGCCTTGAATTGAGGTAGGGTGCGCAGTTTTTTAAACACTTCATCAGTTGACACCGTGGCAAGTTTAAAGTTGTCTTTGCATACCCCAAGGTTCCTGTAGAATTTCAAGATGTGCCTAACACCAAACAGCCCAGATGGAGCGGGCAGTTTATTGACCAGATTTTTGGCCATGGAGGTGAAGTAGATGTTGAGATTTTTGGCTACATCAAGACTATCAGTGAGGAGGGTTATGGGAGTTTGGATGGATATGTTGCTGGCTATGGATCTGAGTTTAGCACCACAGCCTAGCTGGGTTTTAAATAGCTTCCATAGGTCTCGTGGTTTGTGGATGTTTTCCTCAACTTTCTCATCCAAGTAGTTTTTTTTGGCAGAAAGGATTAAGGAGGTTGTCCGATTTCTCAGTTTATTAGCCTCTAAACTGACTATTTCTAATTTGGCTTTAAGGTGTTTATTGGGGCCTTTTTTGAGTTTGTGATTATATTTGCGTTTCTCAGAGTATTTTTTGTCTCTGAGTTTCATTGATTCACAGATTTCCGAATTCCACCATGGCTGTGAGCGGGCTTTAACCCTGACCCTACGCAAAGGAGCCACTTCGTCTAGGGTAGTGTTGAAAATGGATTTAAAGCCTAGCCAGGCTTCATCGACCTGAGTGCTAGCTAGTACTGGGGACCAGTCAGATTTCTCCAGTTTGTGGTTAAAGGCTTCGCTAGAGTAGGTTTTGAGGTTTCTAGCTTCAACTGTTTTGTGGCCGTCAGCTTTGGACTTATGTATTTTGCGGGTGCAGTAAATGATATCATGGTCGCTTAGACCACCACATTCAATAGTCCCACTCGCGGAGACTTTAGATTTGTCTGTGGTTACAATGAGATCTATGGTGGTTTGAGAGTTATCTGTAACCCTAGTTGGCTTGGTGATGAGCTGAGTGAGACCCTGTTGATTACAGACTGGTTCAAGATTCCCTTTTATTTGCTGAAATATGCCTATATAGCCTTGTGTTCCTAAATAAATTATAATATTATTATAAAGCATTAGGCTAACCATAAATGAAAATAGCCGATCTACAAGCTCAGTCACAGCGCGTCGCATCACAGTATTGCAGTATTGATACTTTTACTTGATTACTTTTCCCATCACAGCAGTGCACACACACACGCTCCGCCTTCCTCCCTCAGCCCTCCCCTCTCCTCTCTAGTTTTCTCCTCTCAGCCGGCGCAGATCGATCCTATCAACTATTATCAACGTTGAATGTTTGGAATAATGGAAACGCGGAGAAATAACTAATAAAGGGCTGTCCTAGTAGCCGCACCAACAACGACCAGGCTGGCAGCTCAGGCAGCGTCTTTTGGGGAATGAATGGCTTAGCTTTTGGCTTGTTCTGTTTTGGTTGTAGGCTAGGCTACGTCATTGTATTCATTCAGACTCAGCCCCGATTTGTGAAAATATTAAACCAGTTTGATATTCTCGTAACATAATCTGGGTCTCAAATCGGGGTAAAAATCGAGTCGGACCACTACCTCACATTTAACGATTGAGTAACGACTGAGTCACGGGAGCGCGCCGCAAATAGCCTCGATTTTATTACGACTGAGAAATCTTTACCAAGTTGTTAGATGTAAGAGGGCCTTTAGGGATCTCCATATATGGGCATAAAAGGGATTCTGTTAGGGATCTCCATATATGGGCATAAAAGGGATTCTGTTAGGGATCTCCATATATGGGCATAAAAGGGATTCTGTTAGGGATCTCCATATATGGGCATAAAAGGGATTCTGTTAGGGATCTCCATATATGGGCATAAAAGGGATTCTGTTAGTTGTTAGTGATCTCCATATATGGGCATAAAAGGGATGCTGTTAGGGATCTCCATATATGGGCATAAAAGGGATTCTGTTAGGGATCTCCATATATGGGCATGAAAGGGATTCTGTTAGGGATCTCCATATATGGGCATGAAAGGGATTCTGTTAGGGATCTCCATATATGGGCATAAAAGGGATTGTATCCCAGATGATGCCCTGTTAGGAGATCCACACTAACAGAATCCATATATGGTCCTACCGACAGCTGCTATAAGCCAACCCTGGCGATAAGGTCTGAGTCGAAGAAATGCTTCTTTCCTGGCAAGAATTGCCCCTTTATACTGTAGGGCTCGTTTGTGTATTGTATGACATCACGCCACATCATCGGCTGAGGACTGTGTGATGTCATCATATCTCCATATATGGAGACATAAGTTGCTCATGCCCAAATATGGGCTGGTGAGGTCAGACTTAGTGTGATGCGTAGGTTATCTCCATATATGGAGATTCAACTTCAATGAGTAACCATGGCAAACTGTCAACTGCCCGTATTCTTGATAATTGGTAAAACAAACTTTTGGCCCATTTGTGGAGATAAGTGACCAACGGTCGCTTATCTCCCGATTAGGGAGTCTTACTGGTGTAAGTAACTAAGTGCATTTAGTATTGTACTTAAGTATAATCTTCGGGTATTTGTATTTACTTGAGTATTTCAAATTTACAATACTTTTACTTCTACTCCACTATACATCTCAGATCTAAATATTGTTCTTTTACTCCACTACATTAATTTGAAAACTTTAGTTACTAGTAGTTACTTTGTAGAGTTTTAGATCTGCTATTTTCAAATTGATTGATTGATTGAAGGCTTTATTAGAAGTTTGCATAGGAAAATGTACAGATTCATGACGGTACAGTTCACTGGTACAAGGTCTACTAAAAGGAGATCCATGAAAAGACTAAGCTTATTTCAACAGGAAACCATTAAAGTATCTCATATAACATTGAATGACAGACAAATAGAACACAGTACTATGCAGTAGATATGTAAAGAAAAAAAGAAAACAGTAGGTCTATACAATCAGTAAGTACAGTATATACAATATATACAAGGAAGGGGCAGGTAACAGTAAGTCTAAACAATCAGTATGTACAGTATATACAAGGAAGGGGCAGGGAGGGTAGGGTTGGGCTAGGTTTTTACCAGTTGTGAACGGCTGCTGCCTGTAAGTGGTTTTTTAGGGCAATTTTAAAGGATGCTAGTGATCCACACTCCTTTATGGCCTTCGGTAAGGCATTCCACATTTTTGTGGTGTAGCAGAAGAACGAGTTCGACCCTTTCTTTGAGTTGACTCTGGGTTGAACGTGATCTGTGGCACTGCCTCTGGTGTTGTAATTATGGACATCCTTAACGTTAAAAGATTTTCATACATTTGAAAACTTGAAATGGGACATTCTACATTATGTGTACTTTTACATTTTTTACTTTAAGTACATTTTGAATTCCGGACTTTTATACTTGTTGTAACAGAGTATTTCTTCATTGCAGTATGGATACTTTTACTTAAAGGGCCACTTCACCTCTGGGACAACGCGATCTTATTTTATTGTTGTTTGGGACACGATCAACACAATCCACCACTGATAGCAGCTACGGCGGCAACATGCCTGTCTGTTTTTCATGCGTCACCCCGCCTCCTGTTCCCCGTCCTGCTCTGTGGCACGAAGTGAAAGAGGTGGGGTTGGGGGGGCAACCGGGGGGCAGAAGAACGCTGCTCTGTTCTTCGGTGCCATGATTGGTCACGATCAAGGAATTGACGCACGACCGCATGGTCTTTTCAAGACAAAGTCGCTCCTTCTCAGCCTGGCTTGGCGTTAGTGGAATGGAATAAACCAGGCTATACGGAGGAGGCTTTGTCAAGTCTGGATTTGGCTTAAATCCTGGCTTAGTTTGATCTACTTTCGTGAAATACCCCCCAGAGTTGGTCACAACATTAACATGAATAGTTGTAGTACATATCACCAGTAAGACACCTAAGGGCAAAAATAAGGGTCCAATATATATTAATAATGAATTATGTCCTGTGCGAATTCTGTCCTGCGCGACCTCGCCCTCTCCACGAAGGTCGCGTAGAGTTATAGGTGTAAATAGGTGGTATAGGTGCATCTAGGATCAGTGGGATAAAACTTGAAAATATAGGAGAAATCGGAGCACTCAAAAAAGTTTAAAAGAGGAGGACGAGCGTAAAAGCAGGGTACTTTATTACATTGCAAAATAGTTAAAAGCTGACATGTTTCGACCACAAGGTCTTCACTCAGGGCATAATAGTTAAAAGCTGACACGTTTCGACCACAAGGTCTTCACTCAGGGCATAATAGTTAAAAGCTGACACGTTTCGACCACAAGGTCTTCACTCAGGGCATAGATTCCCTAATGAAGACCTTGTGGTCGAAACATGTTGGCTTTTAACTATTTTTGCAATATAATAAAGTACCCTGCTTTTACGCTTGTCCTCCTCTTTTAATTTTTTTGAGTGCTCGGATCTCTCCTCTTTTTTCACCAACATGTATAGTTGTAGCACACATCATGTTGTCCTGCCAATTCCTGTTCTTGTTGTGTATGTTTACCTGCTGCTGTTTTGCTGTCTTGGTTGAGTTGTAATGTTTGTCTGAAGTATAATGTTAAACTAATAGGGTTATTTATTGTGTGATTGAAAACACCTGATTTTAATTGAACTAACCCGTCCCTAACCCTAACCCTAATCCCAGAGTTTAACCTTTTGTGTCCTCATGAGCTTAGCTATACAATGAAAATGGATCATACCAAATGAGAAATGGACCAAGCTCAACAATGAGCAAATATGCACTTATGGAAAACTAGATAGGAGATGTTTTAATTAACTTTATTGTCAATTAACTTTGTATACTAATTTTTGATTAATTCTGATCTTACATGTATGTAATTACAGACTTGTTGGCTGTTACATCACTCAGATAGGATTTGAAGTCCTGGCCTCAGCTCTCAGCTCTACTTCCTCCCATCTAAGACTCCTGGACTTGAATTTCACCATGCGGTACGAGTCAACCCTGAAACTTCTCTCTGGACTCAAGACTCTCAAGTGAGTAGTGTTTTGGTGCAGTTATTTCCTTACAATGTTTCAATAGCTGTATGGTGGGGTGGGGGAGTACTTACTTTTCCATTTTCATTTCATATAAAAGTAGAGGATCAGGGCAATACAAACTGAACTGTATGAAAGAATGGACCATTGTAAAGTGCTTTGAGTGCTTAGAAAAGAGCTATAAAAATGCAATCCATTATTATTACAAACTGAACTGTGCAGTTGTGATAGACAAAAGGTGAGCTCTGATTTGGGGGGAAATGTTTTACTTAGTAGTAGTTAAATGAATCCTCAGAAATTATTTAATGATCCTTCATCAGTCTTTAACTTTAAAGTCACACTGCAATGGAAGTGCAGTGTGACTAGTAGCCTAGTAGGTCTGAGAAGTAGCTCTGAAGCAGTCAAAAGAGTTGGAAACAGTGGATTCATGAACTACTGTGATTATATTACAGAGGTGCATGGCTGGCTGCGAAGTAAATGCATAATTATGACAACCCCAAAGTTGAATACAATTTGACATCAGTACATTGATACATTATATTGTGGGTTAATAGGCCTAAAGAGGTTATTTAAATCGGCGATTGCTCACGTGTGTGAGCACAGATGGTCTCGTGCGGATGGTCTAGTAGTTGATTGACAGGCACCTGTCAAACACTCTGCTCTCATGAATTATTAAGTAGAGTCAACGTACGTCATCACACCACTAAACGTTTGTTTAGGGGTGATGTTTCACTTTTTTGGCATCTAGTGTTAGGTATGGCCATAATTATCACTACAGATATCTAATAAAAGTGTGAAAAACATATTTTTTTATTTCACTGCATCTTTAAAACATGAACAGCTCTTTTAAACACATTTGTTTCGACAATATGTTTATTTCCTCATTTTCTCATTAGCCACCTATCCCAGAATGCTTTGCATTTGAATACGTGAAGCACAATAATACAATAACAAGCTTTATTTGTACAGCACATTTCAAAAAACAGGTTTACAAAGTACTTCACGTTTTACAATTACATCTAAAGATACTTCTCCTTCATTCACTTGGTGAATGTAGCGTAATACCCTCCTGATGGTTGGTGAGCGGTGGTGGCCAAATCACTGCCCATCTCCTTTTCCTGGCTTCCAGCTAAACTCCTCTCTCCTGCTCCATAGCCAACAAGTGGCTCCTCTGGAGAGGCATTGGGTGGGTCCCTCCTGAGGTCTTGACTGAGGTGATACAGGTGTTTAGAGATCTCCAGTACTGTGGAGTTATTTCTGCCTGGAGTTCTCCTTTGTCTCACTGCGCTGCACCTGTGAGCCTTCTTTTCCACACTTAAACTGGTTGCACATTGCTGCGTTTTTTCGTTGCGTTTCGGAAATTCGAAATCCGCAAAAAAGTCATCAAACAGGAGGGATCATTTCACACATTGTAGCAACAAGAAGCAGCGCTGCAGCATATCCCAACCGTTTAAAAGTTGCTATGTCAGTGGCCCATGTTTGAGGCTTTGCAATACTTGAGAGTGGAAACACATTAAAGTTGTCTTTTTCTGCAAGCCAAAGATGCTGAACAGCAGCTCGCAGTCTGTTTACAGTTGGGAGGGACACAAACGCGAGCGCACTCTGGCCCTCATTTATCAATGGAGTGTAAAAAGATATTTGCGTAGGGCAACGTTCAAGTGGCATTTACAAAGGCTTCCTAAACAGACACACCTGGCGTACATTTGATTTCAGCGTTGATAAATGCAATGCAAATTTAAATAACACGCCCTTAAATATTCTCGAAACGCCCAGATGTTACGACTAGAACAACCCGAATACAACCTAACAACGAAAGAAAAGCCAATAGAAGAGAGTTTACTCCGCAGTTGCTTCAAGTTCACTCCCATGGCTGCATCCCACACAGACCACACACACATGCACACACGCGCACACACACACACATGCCCAGCAACATTTTGGTTCACTGTGGAACCATTATTACCATTTATCCTGTAAAGTAAGCGTGCAGCCTACATGAGTGACACCACACATAATCCACAAAAGTTGCAAATGCAAGTCTGCAACAACTACATTAACGGTGATAGTTAATAGTTAATATGTAACTCATATAGTTACAACGGGGTGTAAACATCGCGTTTACACCTCGTTGTTGGTTCGGTTTTCTGTGTTTACACAACAAGTTGACAACGCATGAATTCAAGCAAATTGTGTCATGTTCCCAGCCTATATATACTGTGTATTTGCCCTTCAACTATAAAATATATATTGTTTTTAATGAGACATTCATTGTAATTAGGCTACACTCCCAAATCCATAATATTATCGTCTGTTCACATATTCATTGAGTCCTGAGGCGCAGCCAATCGGCTGAACTTAAATCATAACGTTTTTTTATAGCGAGGTGAAACGCCAACAAAAGTCACCTGGAAGATGCAGGTTGGAACGTCATTTATATGGAGCATATTTCTGGACATTATCTACGGGGATGGGCGATTTAAAGTCGGAAAAGGTTGTGTCTTCTATCTGCAACACAGCGAGCGGAGTACAGAGGTACACATGGGTATGGTAGCTACCATACATTGATTACAGGGGAAAATAATAAAATGTACTTCTTAAAATAAATTCATCATGCCTGTTGCAAAGTATTGGCAAGATGACTGGTGTCTTGCATGAGGGCCTTCGCATGTGCAAGACTGTATGTCCCCGTTCGAAAAGTGAAACTTTTTCATTTAATATCCATCTCTGCTGCAAATATCGCAAACCAACTACATGGCTTGTTACAACGCATAAAAAGTGTGCGTCGCCTAGTCAAAAAAGCAGAGATGCAAGCTCACAATGCACTGTGCCATGGCACAGATCTGTTATTTTGGAAACATTTTTGACGCGTGACAGAGTAGGCATAGCTACAAAAACTAAGCATTTTGATAACCAAATAATCATGTGGCACTGTAATATTACGTGGGCAATTATGTACCTTTTTGAACAATAAGTTGTGTGTTGTTAATGAGGCATTTAGCTGCAGGTGGTGGTGCAACACCAAACAAATACAAAAAAGAAACCACGTATGAAATTGCCTACTTTCTCTCAATTCTACCAGCTTATCAAAATATTAAACAAATGTAAATTTGACTGACGTTAGATAGAAATATATTTGTTTAATTTCGCTGTTTTAATATTTAAATGAAATGATGAAAGCAACATGTGTGCCTTGGTAGAAGAAGAGGAGGCTGGGCGCACTGGAGAGAAAGAAAAGCCGACTCACTATCATCTTAACACACACCATTCCTCTCGGGGGAGGGAGAGGTGGTCCAATTAAAAAATAATAATACATTTTCGGTTAGTCTGACACACTGACAGACAAACACACACCTCTCCCGTGCATTCGGGGGGAGGGAGAGGGGGTTCTATGACCAAAATCATCATATGCTCCCGTATTTGGTGGTTTTCTTTGGTTACACAGCTGCAAAAACGATGCGAAACCGCACTAATCCACTTCCAGACCCGAATTCAAAAAAGTATCGGATTGGGTCATGAAAACGCGTCTCCGTGTGTCAAAATGGCCGAATCACTAGTAAAAACTATCGTCTTGCCTATAATTCGTCCTCGTGTAAAAAACGATTTAGTTTGTTGTTCGGGCACGAGGAGACACACACTGGTGTAGGTCAAACAGGGCATGAGTTATACCTGTTCAAAGTTTTGTATTCAATTGATCACTACAGTACCACCCCTTGGCCAGTGTGGGCTTCGTGTCACTGACCCTTGACATAGCCCTACCTGGACTGTGAACACCTCTGAGCTGGTGAAAAAGGCCCAGCAGAGACTATACTTCCTGAGGGTGCTCAGGGGTAATAACATCTCCCAGAGACTGCTTGTGTCCTTTTATCGGTGCTCTATAGAGAGCATTCTAACATACTGTATATGTGTGTGGTACACCAGCTGCACAGCAGCTCAGAGGTTAAAGATCCAGTGGGTCATAAACACAGCACAGAGAATCGTTGGCTGCCCTCTCCCCAAACTGGAAGAACTACACAGGTCTCGCTGTCACAAAAAAATAGAGAACATTTTAAAGGACACTTCCCACCCCGGTCACTCCCTGTTTGATCTGATGCCATCAGGCAGAAGGTACAGATCGATAAAGTCAGGTACAGCCAGGTTTAGTAACAGCTTCTATCCCGCAGCGGTAGTTACACTGAACGCTGCTAAGAAACGTTGATCTGATTAACATTCATGTTTGATGGTGCTGTTTGGGTTTAAGTGCAATATGAGTTTGTGCAATAACAGCTGCTTTTATTTACATGTTTGTCTATGCTGCGCATGCTAAGTGCAATAGGGGTTGTGCAATGACCGAAAGTATGGTTCTGTGTATGTTTTGTTTTATCGTTTTAGATATATTTTTGGTGATGCACTGATCGTTTGGCACTTTTAATTTTGTTGTACTTGTGACAATGACAATAAAGATCTATTCTATTCTATTCTATTCTAGTAAAAAATTATTAATAAAAGATAGAAACATAATAGGGGCTTTGCCTTTCAAGCTTGGCCCCTATATGTCAGGTAGTGGTTGTTGGGTTAAGGGTTAGACATTAATTCATTGTTGTTCTACTTCCTACAGTGTGAATCATGGAGGAGAAGATTGGCTTAATGCTCAACTCATTACCAGATGTGAGTGTCTGTCTGTCCGTCTGTCTGTAAGCCTATAATATGTCTGTCTGTCAGTCCGTCTGTCCGTCCGTCTGTCCGTCTGTCCGTCTATCTATATGGCTGTAAGTCTATTAATATGTCTGTCTGTCTGACCGGGGGTCCCCCTGGCAGGGGCAGCTGTCCAATAGGCAGAGTAGGCGACTGTCTAGGGCGCCATGAGGGAGCAAAGGCATCCGCCAATCCTACAAATATACAAATAAAAAAATAAAAATACATTAAATACAATAAAAACGTTTTTTGGTGCCCAGGCACCAAGGTGGTTCTCCCAATTGAACAAATAAACAGGAATAATTACACTTTGCATCCTGTTCTGTTCCTCATCTGCTGAACTTAAATGCACCTAAATGGGGGATACACACGCAGTTAGAGGCAACCCCAAAAGCCGTGCTCACTCACACAGATGCAGCCTGCCTGCCTGTGGAGCAGGGGAGGGGAGCGTCGGTTATCTGGACGTGTTGTGAGCTTGTAGATTTGTTACAGTATGTCTGCTGCTTCTGCTCAGCATACTCTTAAAAGTTGCTACAGTGCAAAGTTTGTATGAGTACTTTGATGGCAAAGCGATGTCATGGAGAAATCACACCGGATGCCAAGTTTGCCTAGGGTGCCATTAAGGCCACATTCACACAGGTACGTTTTATTGCGATTCAAACAAATCCTGTAGCGTATTGTCAGAAAATGTGCATCGTTTGGGCATGTGTGAAGATGCATCTGTATTCTTTTGCGAATCAAAGAAACAAATGCAAATCCCCCCAAAAAACTGTGGTTTCGATTCGCTACAGCATACAGTTCACTGTTGGTGTGAATACATCCGCATGCAGGCTCACAGATAAAGGGGGAAAGTGCCACGGCACGGACGGGACATAATATTACAGTTAGGCTATGTATAGCTATAATATATCTCCTCTCTCTCTGCCAGCGCCCTGTGCCAAATGGAGACACGCAGCGCAGAGAGAAAGAAAGAGAGGGAGAGAGAGAGGGGGGGGAGAGAAAGACAGACAGACAGACGTTCTCCTCTGCATAAATATATATACAGTATATAAGCTCTACGTTTATTGCAGGATTTTGCGAGTCCCGCTCTGTTTAAATTATTTTGGCTGCCGTTACCAACTGCAGCCTGCATTTAAATACCACCGCGGCGCAACTTAAGTTTTGCGTTGGATTCTGGTGGTACAGCGGGGTCCTGCTCCCGATGCAGGGCTGTGGGTTGAAGAATTTGTAAACACGAGGAGACCTGGAGAGGGCATTATTGCGCAGCGGTCCAGCGGATAGATGATAGATAGACGTGGTCTAATACAGTTCCTTGTTGCATGCGGTTGACAAAGTGCAGTGTGAGCACACATGCATTCATTAAATATGCAAGAATGTTGGAATTTAACCCCTCCCAATCGCACCCAGTATACCGAATTATATGTGAGAATTTGGCCTAAGGCCAGGGCCGCTGCTGCCGCCAGGGCTCTATCCTTGGCACCCCTCTACATCAAATCTGTTAGCTGAACGAATAGCCGATCTACATGTGTCACATTGAAACACTTTGTGAGATTTTACACTCTAGGGTTCAATTAAAGCTGACAAACAGACCTTTAATTAATAAAACATTATTTTGATCAAATAAATACTTAAAGCCACGTCACAGACTGGAGTTCTTCACGGCTCACAAAATCTACAATCTCATAATCTCACCCACATACTTGTGTGTGAATTAAGGTACTTGTGAGGAACACATGTGTCCATAATATAGTAAAATACGTTTTATCATTAAAAAAGATCTTTGAGGTCAGCTGTGTGTGTGTGTGTGTGTGTGTGTGTGTGTGTGTGTGTGTGTGCGTGCGTGCGTGCGTGCGTGCGTGCGTGCGTGTGTGTTATGATGTTTTTAATGTCTACTTTTGTTGTTTTCTCATCAGATTTCCATCGTCTAACACTGGACACAAACACAGCAAACTTTCTCCTCTCTCTGTCTGAGAACAACAAAGAGGTGACATGGGTGGGAACGGGAGTGGTTGAGTATCCTCCTCATCCCGACAGGTTTGGTTACTATGATCAGGTTTTGTGTACAGAGGGTCTGACTGGACGCTATTACTGGGAGGTAGAGTGGAGTGGAGAGGTTCAGATAGCTGTGACTTACAGAAGAATCAACAGGAAAGGAGCAGGTGTTGACTGTATTCTAGGAAGCTATAACAACTCCTGGACTCTGGACTGTAATGGTCGTCCACATGTTAACAGTTACGCTGTCAATCACAATAGCAGGAGAACTGTCCTTCCTGTCCGTCCCTCTGACTCCAACAGAGTGGATCACAGGGGTCAGGATGTCTACAGAGCAGCAGTGTATGTGGACTGTCCTTCTGGGACTCTTTCTTTCTACACAGTGTCCTCTGAGACACTGAGACACCTGTACACCTTCCAGAACACCTTCACTGAACCTCTCTACCCTGGGTTCTATGTTTGGAGTGACTCTGCTGTGTCTCTGTGTGAGAAGTAAGTAAAATGGAGGAATACACATGCGCGCGCACACACACACACACACACACACACACACACACACACACACACACACACACACACACACACACACACAACTTTTTTTCACTGATAAAAACAACATAAGTCGCAGTGCGACACATTGTGAGCTTGTAGATCGGCTATTTTCGACATGCAACGAAGTAAAATCAGGCATTACGACGCCATCAAGGCCTGCCAAAATACATTTTAGTTGACTAAATCAACTGTACTGATTTAGTAGACTAAAATGTTATGGTATTTAGTAAACTAAAACTATTCTAAAAGTAATGCAGTTCATATGACTAAAAGAAATTGGAACTTTATTCAAGTCTCTCTCTCTCTCTCTCTCTCTCTCTCTCTCTCTCTCTCTCTCTCTCTCTCTCTCTGGCGCCCCTCTCTGGCAGAAATAGTTCTCTGGGGCAGGTTGTTAGAATAGATTTTATAAGGGTTGTCTTCAATTCAATTAGATAAATGATGAAGTGTGGAAAAGTTAAAGGGATATTCCACTTTAAAAATTCATTTTATCGTCTACTCAGGCTTTTGTGAACACCCTGGACCAGATTTTAATTTGCTTGATTCAATATTTAGATATTTGATCTTATCAGACACTCCCCACCCAGGGCCCATTCCTATACAGACCCATTGTAACTTCAAACTCCATTTTAACCCAACCTTTTCATTTATTTGTAATACTATTTTGGAGAAGAAAAAAAAAATATATTAAAAATAAATTAAAAAGGTTTGCGACGCGGCCAGCGACGCGGCCAGCTCATGTATTAGGAGGGTAGTTTGAGTCACCAGAAAAAAGATGGTGTTTTTGATGAATCCATCATGGTTAAAATGGAGTTTGAAGTTACAATGGGTTTGTATAGGAATGGGCCCTGGATGAGAACCTGAAAACGAATACCACAAAAGCCTGAGTAGACGATAAAATTAAAAAAATATATATATTTAAAAAAAAAAGTGGAATATAAGTGTCTGATCTCTGTCATTATTTAATAACCTGATGATTGAGTTCAGATATGATTTAATAACCAGATGAATGTGTTCAGATATGATTTAACTCATTTGTAGCCGATCCCGAGTATACTCGCGAAATATACTCGAGTATTTATAGTGCCGATCCCGAGTATATGCGCAATATTTACTGTATATACAGTAAAGCTGGCAAGGGCTACGTACCGTCCGTTGGAAAGTGCTGGCACGGGTGGACTCGCCGATTCATCATCATCGCGCATCCACGTGCACACAATAGTGATCCCTTAACATGGAAAACACTTTTGATGCCAAGGATGGCATTGGATTCTCGCTAAAAAAGCTGAAAGGCATCGATCCGCCATTACTGTTTACGCTTTGGACGACAACACTTCCGGGTAAATCTCAAAAGGTCGTCAAGTAGGAATTGTGAGCGCGATCTACTTCCGGCCTTCAAAATAAGAGACTGGCCGCGGACGGAGCAGGCGAATGGCAGCTTGGACTTTTAACCCTTTCATGTCTGGAGCACTAAATGGGTTTTAATAATGTAATGATTAATAACTATTATAATTATTCTGACTGTAAAGAGGAGACTGTATGACCCTGACCATTCCTTAATGGTGGCACAGTCAGCTGGTGACAACGCACCCGGCACATGCACATATGCACATAATATGCACGTGCGCGTGCGTGGGCACACGCACACACACACACACACACACACACACACACACACACACACACACACACACACACACACACACACACACACACACACAGGTTGTGTGATTTTTTTATTAATTAATTAATGTATTTATTCATTCATTCATTCATAAACAGGATGTCAGTTGGAGCATCTTTCCTTCAGACAGGAGTAGAACTCCTAGAACCAGAAGACACTCCAGAGAGAGCAGAACCAGAAGACACTCCAGAGAGAGCAGAACCAGAAGACACTCCAGAGAGAGCAGAACCAGAAGACACTCCAGAGAGAGCAGAACCAGAACCAGAAGACACTCCAGAGAGACCAGAACCAGAAGACACTCCAGAGAGACCAGAACCAGAAGACACTCCAGAGAGACCACAACCAGAAGACACTCCAGAGAGACCACAACCAGAAGACACTCCAGAGAGACCAGAACCAGAAGACACTCCAGAGAAACCACAACCAGAACCAGAAGACACTCCACAGAGACCACAACCAGAAGACTCTCCAGAGAGACCAGAACCAGAAGACACTCCAGAGAGACCACAACCAGAACCAGAAGACACTCCAGAGAGACCACAACCAGAACCAGAAGACACTCCAGAGAGACCACAACCAGAAGACACTCCAGAGAGACCACAACCAGAACCAGAAGACACTCCAGAGAGACCAGAACCAGAAGACACTCCAGAGAGACCAGAACCAGAACCAGAAGACACTCCAGAGAGACCAGAACCAGAAGACACTCCAGAGAGACCACAACCAGAACCAGAAGACACTCCAGAGAGACCAGAACCAGAAGACACTCCAGAGAGACCAGAACCAGAAGACACTCCAGAGAGACCACAACCACAACCAGAAGACACTCCAGAGAGACCACAACCAGAAGACACTCCAGAGAGACCAGAACCAGAAGACACTCCAGAGAAACCAGAGGAGACAAACCTAACAAGGTAATCCTGATATATATATATATATATATATATATATATACTGTATATACTGTATATATGCCTGCCGACGCTGGTGAATGTTAACCTGGTGAAAACCTAATCCTAACCTCAGTAAAATTATGCCTAAACCTAACCTGGTGAATGCTAACCTGCCGACGCTGTTGAATGCTAACCTGGTGAATGTTAACCTGGTGAATGCTACTATTGTAGGCTATACGGTATGTGCGTTGGCTCTCGCCAACGTGCCTGGCACTTTGGCTGACTGGTCAGCGCGCATACCTGGCAAATCGGGGTCCCGGGTTCGCCTCCCGGGCCGTGACGCTACATTGGTGGCAGCGGTACAGAGGGGAAGTATTCATCCCCGGCGGCGGTGTAGACCTGTCCGGCTAGTAGTCGACGACTGTCCCCCTTGAGTTGTGTTTGAACCCCCCGGTTTCAAAGTCGATCTTAGATCCTGGCCGGCGCGCGTGGTCGCGCTTCCAGGTAGAGGGGACGACTGTAGGCTATACGGTATGTGCGTTGGCTCTCGCCAACGTGCCTGGCACTTTGGCTGACTGGTTAGCGCGCATACCTGGCAAATCGGGGTCCCGGGTTCGCCTCCCGGCCGTGACGCTACACTATGTCTAAACCTAACCTTAATCCTAACCCTAACCTCAGTAAAACTATGCCTAAACCTAAACTGGTGAATGCTAACCAGGTGAATGTTAACCTGGTGAATTATAACCCTAACCTCAGTAAAACTATTCCTAAATCTATAACCCTGTTATGGGTAGTTCCCCCGAATGAGGCACAGCTTGCTCCACCGTGTGCCCAAAAAACGAGCGCTCCTGGTCTCAATCTCACTGAATCTCAAAAACACTGTGACACACACACACACACACACACACACACACACACACACACACACACACACACACACACACACACAGAGTATGTATATATGGGGAGTGGTCAGGTGCATTGTGGGTGCATTGAGAATTGAGAAAGAGAAACACCCGGCGCACTATTTAAATAATAAATAGTTAAATAGTGCATCATTCAGATTAAGGTGTGCTTACTTACTTTAGGTGGGTTCACAATGTGTTTATCCTTTTTGATATGCTGTAAGTGTGGAGGTGCTTATGTGCTCTTTCCTTTCATCAGCAAATTAATGAATGAATTACTTAATTAGTTCATTCATCCATCTATCCCGTGCACTGACTTGACGTCCTTTATGACAACATGCAAACAAAATTTGTTTATTTATAACTATAACGTTATAAGTTATAACTGTTCATAACTACTGATATCAAATGCATTTTTATTAGGAGCTGTTTTTATTTAAACCTTGAAGATGAGTCAGGTATTAGTGTAGCTCCATCATTGTTCAAAGACTAATTTATGCTTATGAAGTTAGTACAGTAGCTTTAATAAATTACACATTTTAGAAATAACGACTAATTTCTATTAGTTTTGAAAATTAACTGAACCGTGCATTTTGTCATTCTGTTTATCGTTATGTCACTCAACATTGAAATATATTATTGATTTGTGTGTGTGTGTGTGTGTGTGTGTGTGTGTGTGTGTGTGTGTGTGTGTGTGTGTGTGTGTGTGTGTGTGTGTGTGTGTGTGTGTGTGTGTGTGTGTGTGTGTGTTTCTAGACTCTCCTCTGATGATGTCCATCATTCCAACATGGACATTGTGAGTAGAACCACCAATCACACAGAACATCAGTAGAACCTCTACAGAATAATCACACTGCACTTCAGGAAAGTCTCAGATTTTTTCCTGTCTGCTTTGTGTCTTTCAGAGCCATTTTGATCCCAGCGTGCAAACAGTACAGTCATCCAATCAATACAGGTCAGTCATGTTAAACACAGTACAGTCAACCAATCAATACAGGTTAGTCAAACAGCGTCATCTATAGAAGTAGAAGCTGTGTCTTTAAACCCATCAGCTTCCTGTTTACACTGACATGTGTCTATTCAACCAGACACTTTGATTGTAAATTAACTTGACTTGTGAACGAAGCGAGTGATGAACAATTCAAGGTGGTATAGCATGTCCATAGTGAACAAAGCGAGTGGTGAACAATGCCAGGTGTTATAGCATGTCCACCCCATTATGCAATACCTGTTGTACATGTCAGAGACCCGCCCTAGGATTTCTGACAACGGTAGAGGGTTGGCATAGTACTTAGTCATGAAATACATACATACATAGTACATAGTCTTTGACATACATAGTACTTCGTCTTTGACATACTGTACTTAGTCTATGACATACATAGTACAGTTGAATATTTTCCCTATGGCCCTAAGGTACTTCCAGGGGGGTGGGCGGGTAAGTTATCCTGTTTAAAACATATATTCTTTTAATGCATTTTGCATATTTTACCCCCCGCTGTCATGTTTTTTGCATTGAAACCTATTCAATTGAATTCCTAGACCCCAAAAATGTACACTTTGACTCCAATATTATTGTTATAGCTTCAACAGAAGCAAAGAAATTGGGTCTGGTGTAATAGTGGTTTATTGTCAGTGGCCATTTTTTTAAATGGCTATAACAAAAATAAGGGTGATCTAACTTGTCTATGACCCTAAGGTAGGTCTACTTCCATACCAAAGGGGACCTTTGCATCATGACTTGAAGTCTCTTACTGACTTACTGACTCCACTATAGTACGGATCTCCATGTATAGAAATCCGTACGGATGTACGTGCTCTCTCTCTCACACACACGCACGCACACATGCACGCGCACGCACGTGTGCACTCATTATCTCAACAAAACATGTTGTTTTGTGTCATAGGTCCAATTTCCCTGGGGCGGGACTGTTCCAGTGCAGAGCGACAGGGTTGGTGTTTGAAACTACAGGGAAAGGAGAAGTCGTCTACAGGACTGTTCAGTGGGAGGAAAGATGGTTCCAGTCAACAGAAAGGACTCCTGCAGGTCCTCTGTTTGACATCCAGTGTTCTCAGAAGTGTGTCTGCCAGCTAGGCCTGCCACACTGTGACATCACACCTGGTGAGTCAGTCAATGTGTCCTCCAGCAAGACGTGTAAATGCACATGTGGATATATGTATATACTGTATAATACTTAGGCGGCGTCTATACGAAAATGAATTTGGGTGATTCCACACTAGATCTTTATTCTTTAGACCTTTCTACCACAGAGTGAATCAATCTGAAGACGGCGCCGATTGGGCTTTAGAGTCAAGATCTAAAATAATGAAAATAAAATACTGGGCTGCCTGTTCCACTGTCATTATCTCTAAATAAGTATCTCTGAATGAATTAGGCCTATGTGTATTGTCAAAAACATTAACAGTGAATGAATTATTTATCACCTGTGAATATATGAAGACATTAATGGTCTATCAACAATGAAAGTAGCCTGTATAGCCTATATGAATCAATATACAGACTAGGCTGTATGTGATCTATACACAATGTAGGCCTATATACAGTATCAATTAATGAATGGAATAGAAACCTACATGAGTTAAATACTTTAAACTTCATGCAAATCATGCACAGAAATGTGGTTTCATTTAGGCTGCTCAATTAACAATGTTTAACAAAGACACAGGTTTGTGTAAATAGCCTACTTCACAATGCAATTTGAATAACATGATTATATTGATGTATGTTCATTCATAAAGTCACTGCTGATATTGTTTTGCTAGTCTATTGTTAACTAACTCTGAGCAAATGCAGTTAGTATATTATGATGATGATGATGATGATGATGATGATGACGGCGCGGGTGCTGGGCGGGCGCATGTGTACTAAAAAAAATGTCCAGAGGTTGGCAGGTCTGGACTAGGGTTGTTTAGGCATTTTGAAAGAAACTGCGTGCGTGCGTGCGTGCGTGCGTGCGTGCGTGCGTGCGTGTGTGTGTGCGTGCTTGTTTACATAAAATGGAATGTTTAATGTTTCAAAACCTTTTCACAGGTGATCTGTCTGTGGTCCACATCACAGATGAGGGGGTGGAAATCTTAAAACCACTGAGAGTGACCCAGACTCATGTGATTGTAAACGTGACCCACCTGTCTCTCTACGGGCTCCTGGAGAAGATTTGGGACTTCTTTATACCACAACCAAAACGTTCTCAGGTTCTGCTGTTTCTTCGACCACCTGGACCTGAAAGACGGATGCTAAATGTATTCCTTCTGCCGAGCAATGTGGCTCCAAATGCGGTACAATGTAGTTAATTGAATAGCTTGCATCTCTGTGACATTGGATACATTTAGACTTAATGTATTAAACATTATATACCGGTATACATATGGATTTTGAAAAGACAACAAGAGACTTGTCTGTGGGTGTGAGCACTTTTGACTACCAAAACAAGTTTATAGAAAAAGCGTTGATTGAACCTTCGTCAAAATGTGTTGTTGATCATTGTAGGTGATAAAACAACATGTTGTGTCAATGTAGGTGATAAAACAACATGTTGTGTCATTGTAGGTGATAAAACAACATGTTTGTATCATTGTAGGAGAATAAACATGTTTGTATCATTGTAGGTGATGAAACAACACAGTTGTGTCATTGTAGGTGATAAAACAACATGTTTGTGTCATTGTAGATGATAAAACAACACGTTTGTGTCATTGTATGTGATAAAACAACACGTTTGTGTCATTGTAGGTGATAAAACAACATGTTTCTATCATTGTAGGTGAAAGCACAACATGATGGCGATGAACAGATCAGTACCACCTCTGTATGTCGTCTTACCGAGAACCAGCGCTACCGCCTGCAATCTACTTCAAATAAAGTAGCCCCCAAGGTATCAAACATGAATAATACAACTTCAGTCAGGAAAACTGATAATAACCCATTCAGGAAAGGAATTTTATGCAGGCCATGGCTGCCGTTGCCCCTCGTTTTGGCCTCATGCCCTTCAAAAGATTATATAAAGTTATATAAAAGGAATCAATTGGTACAACAACTAACTTGGGAAAAGGGGGTAAAAATAATTGGATAAAAACCCTCTGGGACTCACATAAAAAAAGAAAGATAGAGACACTGGTTTCTACATGACCAGAAAGAGACACTGCTGTCTACATGGCAAGAAAGAGACACTGGTGGTGTCTACATATTGCCAAGAAAGAGACACTTGTGTATACATGACAAGAAAGAGACACTTGTGTATACATGACAGGAAAGAGACACTGGTGTCTACATATTGACAAGAAAGAGACAGAGGGGCAACAACAGCCATGGCCTTGGTAGCCTCCCCGAAATCCCTTACTACTACTACTACTACTACTACCAATACTTGTATATAATATTCAAAATAATACTGTAGTAATCACAGTTGTATTTGTTTTCAGGGTGTGGAATATAGTCGGAACTATGACAACATTTTCCATCCAACATTTGAAGTGACGATCAATCTCAATGCAGATGCCATCCCATTGACATTGCTGGGACCTGAGGAATCTGTAGTCTGGGAGCAAGAGATTGACCTGAAAGGTAAAGGCTTACCTGAATTATAAGATATATTTGAATAGCTCTTTTCCCATTATAACTATCCTGGCATTTGGATAATCATCAATACTTTGTGTAGCCTTAACAGACCTACAGCCTTAGCTGTTCATAAGCTTAGTGTGCTGTTTTATCCTGGCTCACTTGAGGAGAACCCACCAGGAGGACGTACTGTTGTATCCTACTGGCTCACCTGCCAGTGAGGAGCCCTCACTGGGAAGACATAGCGCCTCCATCCTACTGCTCTTATTCAACACTCCCCAACAACAGGCTCCACCCCCAGCCTGTAGGAGTACATACAGCGACTAACCTTCTAACCTCTGACCCTCTTAAAGGGTTAGAGGTTACCTGGTTATTTACCAGGGCAAATATAAAGGAGGCTCAAACCAAATCTATGCAATGGAAAATGTTACACTACCATAGGTAGGCCACCAGGCCAGGTGGAGATCTGCGCTCCACAGAGCGCCCCTTTCTTGTTTATGACTGACTGTGATGTGACTGACTTAACAACTTAATAGCCCATATTAGCCCATATTTCTGATTTTATTTTTTTATTTTTTATTTCAACACTTTTTGTTGTTTTTCTTGCAGCACGACCTAAAGGAAGGGCATGTGTCTCAGGTGAGTGTTGTTGAGCATGAAATAGTATCAAATCTACATATCTTCATACTAAATAGCGACCTACGGTGGCAATGATGTCATTAGTATTGAGGTAGACATTAAATTATGTAATTAAAGGAGATTTCTGGACTAGGAGGTTATCTCACCTTTAAATGTTTTTTGAGCGGTGCCTCAGTGCTCCAATGCTTGACCCAGTGTGTAGTTATGTCTGTATTAGAGCTGGGATCGAGACCATTTTTTCTGTCCGTTCCGAAACTTGTCCGACAGTTTTTTGTCCGCCCCGAATCGACGTCCGAGCATTAATCATTAAAATGCGTCCGACCCGCGCCGAGGCCTGAACCTTATGTTTCCAACGCTTTTTCCCCTAATTTCTTTTTCTTTGAGGAAGCCACTGATTTTTTACACTCACTCACTAGCAAGCGTGTTCTAAAGTGCAGTGCATGGCTGCCCGTTGATTATTAAATAATAAAAATAATAACACTGGGCTAGACGTCTGACACAGTGACTCGATCGCTGCACACTCATTCTGCAAGTTTCTGCGCCTGGAAAATAGCAGATCTACAAGCTCACAACACGTCATGGATGCGAGGCGTTGTGAGCTTGTAGATCAGCCACTTTTGTCACGGAACACGTCGCGATGAAGAAGTATAAAAGCCAGGATTTACTTGATTGATGTGATGTGTGTTGAACGGACGGACGAGGCTGGCCCAGTGCACTGCGACTGCACACAACAGCGCCGAAAAATAAACATCCAAAGCAAGGGACAGAAGTGGGAACACAAGCTCGGAGCTCCATTCAGTGGCACGCCACTTCCAATCAAACCACAGCAACGTGTTTACCTCAGCGTGGGACTTTTCTCCATGCTCAGAGTTTTGTCTCCATGGCTGCAGCATTAGCACGAGCAGCACACACACACACACACACAGTGCTGCCACACACACAGGCAGCTGCGTGCATCATCAGAGAGAGTGCATGATGCATGTCATAGGTAGGCAGAGGCTATATCAACAATTATGTCCGACCCAAATCAACATCCGACAAATAATTATGAAACCGTGTCCGTTCCGAGCCCGAGCCCGTCAGGCTTGTCGGGCCCCACAGGTTTTCGGTCGGGTATCCCAGCTCTAGTCCTTATGCAGTATGGAGTGTGTAGGTATGTCTGTAGAGATTGAAAGATTAATACAAAATCTAGTATATCGTAACATTGGATTAACATAATAAAACGGCTAGTCCGGAAACACACACACACACACACACACACACACCCACACACACACACACACACACACACACACACACACACACACCTATTTTGTTTATCAAATTGCAATGAAATTAAATTCAAGTTTTGTAAATGCCTTTACACAACACACATATTAACACTAATATCACTGAGGTATGTAAAGGCTTTCCATTTTAAAACGTAGAACGTTTAAAGATGTTTCACCAACACCTTGTGTTCATTCCTTTTAGCTTCAGGGAAACACGTGCACTTTGTCGACAAACGCCGGCGTTTCCTGATTGGGAATGTGACCGCCGTGAATCCCATCCTGGATCTACTCCTTGAGGAGGAGATCATCACCCCAGAGAACTACCGTAACGTGAGGTCCAAGTCCACCCGTGAGGAGAAGATGAGGGAACTCTATGAACTCCTGAACTCCATCAGAGCCAAAGACATTTTCTACAAAGCTCTAGAGGAACATGAGGATCTTCTCCTTGACGAGCTGTGTTAATCAACAGTAGCGTTGTTATTTTCTCTTATGAAGTAAGTGATGCTGTGATGGAGTAGGAGTTCTTCTACCAGTGTTATTGTTCCTCAACATTCATGCTGAATGGAGGATCCATGGACAGACCAGATGTAGTCTAACACCATTTATTTGAAGAAACGTACTAGATCCATAAGACCTCAGAGGTTGATCCTCTACCAATATGACTAGCGGTGTAATAAGTAGTTCGGGAGAAGCTTATTGTCAATATCAGTCTATCCCCGTTACAATGCTCTAGACCACTGGGAGATGGATTGCTGAGGTGGAGCACCACACCTACCGTCAGCTCCAGGTACTTAACACATGACTTGCCACAACCAAGCCGTGGCACTCATACACTAAGTTGACGGTGCCCGGGATCGAACCCTTGACCTTTTGGTCCAAAGGCGAGACCAATTAAGCTACCCAGCAGCTATATAAGCTATATTTTATGTACTGTATATATCGTAATATGACAGGAAACGCACAACGCTTGTACTTTTCGTATCCTGTTCTGTTTTCTGACAACACGTGTGAAGACGGTAACCAATGACAAGCAGAAGTACTATTTATGTACATTATATGTTTGACATTGATATGTTTTGTCAAGACTGAGGAACAGTCATTTGACATGTTTGATCATGTAAATATCACAGTGCCTCTGATGTCCATAGATTCATGTATTGATCATGTACATATCGACGGGGACGACCTTTACTTTTTGGATAGGATGTGTGGAAAAAGTTAAGAATCAACAATCTTGGTCACTGTTTACAGTGCCTGATGTGGAACATAATCTCAGAGCTGTAGGGAGGGAAAGGTTCTGATTGGAGCTAATTTGATTTGTGATATTTCACACAACAACTTTGGAACATTGTATTTGACCTGTTGTACAGTATGTGTGATCACGTACTGTAACTATCACAGTACCAGCCTTGTGCCTTTTGTAAAGGCTATAAACCTTCATATTCGATGCCTTTATTTGACTCTCCTCTCATCTCTGAATGCTCTCATGATTGGTGGTTGACTATAGGCTCCATTAGCCACAACCAACCTACAGTAGAGTCCATTCAGGAAACAGTAAAAGTCATTGTCATTAAACGATGATAAACTCGTACTAGACGATAAACTCGTACTAGATGTACAGACAGCTTGGGTTCTCTTTATCGCTGTCAACACTGTTTCATATAAATGTTATGATCAACTTTATTTAAATAAACGTTCTATGCAAACATGATTTATTTTATGTGTTGGAGTTGTAAACCACTCAATGTTTACACCTGTTTACACCTACAAATTATTGTGATAGTAGTCATTGCTATAGTGTTATAGTATAGCTATAGTATAGTGGTTCTCGGTGGTGGTACGCGAGGCCCCCTCTGGTGATAAGCAAAGGACTCTCCTCCCAAAAATAAACCTCCATGTTTACCTCAGGAAACAGTTGTTCTTTTGTATTTTAGCCATCACATTTAGGAAGACGGATTCGAACATGGAATAGCTGCGCTGAGAGTCTGGTCATTAGACCACTAGACCATGACTCAGTCACTCTCAGAAGTTGTTTCTTTGTACAGTTGAAGTGTTATTTTTTGTATGATTGCATTCACTCAGAGAAGACAATCTACTCCAGGCAGGGACGGATTAACCCCTGCAAGGGCCCCTGGCCAATATTTTTTTAGGGCCCCCCCACCCTCAACCATAACCCCCCCTTAATGTTTTGAAGTGTTTTGTTTTCTTCTCCTATTTCTAATATTCTAGCCTTGGAAAAAAAAGTAAATGTTAAATAAGAGACATGGGCCAAGAGAGCCTGAGAGGTGCTATAGTGGTCTAATGATTAGTTCTTCGGCTCAGAGGTGCCATGTTCAAACCCCAGTCTTCAGCGATGCACTACTTTGGAATTTTCTATGCAAACATATACAATTATACATGGGTAACTCAAAATATCTTTATGAATGCATTGGGCCCTCACACATTCTGTGTTATGGTATCTCTGTTGGAAAGGCTCTTGACTCATTAACAGAAGGTATAGGATCAATTCCCAGCATCTGTATCTCTTCATCTGAGCAATTGACACTGATGGCTTGATTTTTGTCTCCTTTAAATGTCCAACCATCTAAAAAATCTCAACCATACATGTCCACAGTAAAGTGGAATTTTTGAATTTTGAATCAAATCGCTAAGTTAAAGTATGAAGGAACAGCGAGGTGCCAAAGTTATCAGATGTGCATTTTAAAAGTTAATTATCTCCAAAACTACAAAACATTTCAAAGTAAAATCACACATTAAAATGTAACCTTACTGTGGACATGCATGCCTGAGACTTTTACTATTGAAATAATTTGTAGTTTTTGACATATTTAACTTTAAGTGCCCAATGCATTGTCAAAGGAAAAGTACAAACTTTGGCAGGCTGCTAGAGCTACAAAAGTACACCTAGAAACACTATTCAAACTTTATCATGTTCAGCTTACTGTGGAAATGTTTGCCTGTATTTGAAATATTTGAATATTGGTTTTAGAGATATATAGTCTTTACAAAATTTGTAAAATTAACATGGGGCTCAATGGCAGATTTGTGCGCCTCAAAAAAATAAATAAATAAATAAAAGTTTTACTTTGAAATGTTTTGCAGTTTTGCAGAAAACGATGGTTTAGTGATTTAGTCACTTTTCACAGTTTTGTGGGGGTTTTCTGGCGCCATTTGAAGCCCAAGGAATATTTTTGTGCAAAACAAATGCTTGCAATGGATTCAGCATCAAGACAAACCCCTAGACCCCCCACATCCTACTTAAATACCCAGAAAAAGAAATCTGGGTATTTTTCTCCTGTATAGAAAGTCGATGGGAGCCCAACTTGATTTGACCGCTGTGGCGACCCCGAAGGTCGCTGACTCGGGCGCCCTAGCTAAATCATTAGAGCATGCCCTGTGCTACATCTGTGCAAAATTTGGCACTTTTAGACTGATTAGCACAAAATATCCCTAAGGCCTCCGACTACTTAGAGTTCAGATGGTGATTTGTACCCAGGTTTCTCATTTCACTGCAGCTGCACTAAAGCACCATGTCCACTAGGGGGCAGACATGCAGCTAGCTACTTGGTCAGACATAATTTCTGTTAAACAATGTCATTGGGCATCCAGGTGTCAATCAACTCTAGTTGGGTGTGACTCAATTAAAAAAGCAGGAAGGAAAACAGTTTGTGAGTGAGCGAGAGGCACAGGTGAAAACAGGTTTATGAATTAAATAATCAGGTAAATGTTGTCACCAAATGAAGCGGGCCAGGGATAATAAATACCAGTGTGGATGTGGATATATCAGCATGTCTGTGTGTTTGGAGCTGGGATTTCACTCAGTATTTCTACCATAACCAGCTGACATTAATAACTACCAGATGGACTATGATGCGGGCTTCAGCTGAGAGTCTGAGCATTACACCATTAGGCCACTTCTCACTGTAAATGTGTTCTGGTGATTTTGAGTACTTATGTTGTATTTTAACCTTGAAAAGATCCAAGTATTAGAGCAGCAATTAGTAGGGTGACTGGGTTTTGAACACAGACCCTCTGAACCTAATTTCTGATCTTTAGACCACTACACCATCTCCAACCTAAAAAATAATTGGTGCTTTTGAGTAATTATTTTGTACTTTACCCATGAAAATGTCAAAGTAAAACAGCAATGTAGGAGGATTGAGATTTGTACATGGAACATCAGCAATGAGAGTCTGATCTTTAGACCACTACTCCATCTCTCACTAACTTTTGAGTGCTCTTGAGTAATTCTTTTGTATTTGAACCTTGAAAAGGTTAAAATACAAAATAATTACTCAAAAGCACTAGGAGTCATCTACATTGAGAGATGGTGTAGTGGTCTAGACATCTGACTCTTGGTGCAGAGCTTCTGTGTTCAAATCTCACTCCTCCTATGTTGCTATTTTACTTTTACATTTCTTTCAAGGTTAAAATATAAAAGAGTTAGTCAAAAGCACTAGAAAATGCATCTAGTGGTCTAAAAATCAAAGTTCTCGTACAGATCATTGTTGTTGCTTTTCGAGGTTAAAATACAAAAGAAGTATTCAAAGCACACCAGATAAAATCTGCTGTGGGAGGTGGTGTAGTGGTTTAAACATCAGACTCCAAATGCAGAGGTCCCATGTTCAAATCCATTCATGTAGTGCTTTGACCTTTTCAAGGCTAAAATAGAAGATAACAACTCAAAAGCACCAGAAGATACCTGTTGAGGGCCCAAAGGTGCCTTGGCTCAATGGTATGGTCGCTTGATCGGTTGTCCCTGTTACAGGCAGGTTTCAGACAGGTTCAAGTCCCATGCCCAAGGTACACGGAGGACCATCGTGGAGGGGTGTCCCTCCCCCTGTTTCCTGAGAGCTAAAGGTGGGGGGTTATATCTGAAAGAACTCTGTCAAACAGAAATTTTACAGAAAAAAAATCTTATTCACATGCCTTAAGAGCACTGGAAGAATTTGAGAAAATTGAGACAATGTTAGCCTTAAAAAGGTCAATGTACTCCCGAGATGTACTGTAGGATGAGTGGGATTTGAACATGGAACCTCTTGGTTGAGGGTCATTAGGCCACCTCTCACTGCAAATGTGTTCTGGTGCTTTTGAGTACTTATCTTGTATTTTAACCTTGAAAATATCCAAATATTAGAGCAGCAATTAGTAGGGTGACTGGGTTTTGAACACAGAACCTCTGAACCTAAAATCTGATCTTTAGACCACTACACCATCTCCAACCTACAAAATGTCAGGTGCTTTTGAGTAATCATTTTGTACTTTACCCATGAAAATGTCAAAGTAAAACAGCAATGTAGGAGATTTGTACATGGAACATCAGCAATGAGAGTCTGATCTTTAGACCACTACACCATCTCCAACCTAAAAAATAATTGGTGCTTTTGAGTAATTATTTTGTACTTTACCCATGAAAATGTCAAAGTAAAACAGCAATGTAGGAGGATTGAGATTTGTACATGGAACATCAGCAATGAGAGTCTGATCTTTAGACCACTACTCCATCTCTCACTAACTTTTGAGTGCTCTTGAGTAATTCTTTTGTATTTGAACCTTGAAAAGGTTAAAATACAAAATAATTACTCAAAAGCACTAGGAGTCATCTACATTGAGAGATGGTGTAGTGGTCTAGACATCTGACTCTTGGTGCAGAGCTTCTGTGTTCAAATCTCACTCCTCCTATGTTGCTATTTTACTTTTACATTTCTTTCAAGGTTAAAATATAAAAGAGTTAGTCAAAAGCACTAGAAAATGCATCTAGTGGTCTAAAAATCAAAGTTCTCGTACAGATCATTGTTGTTGCTTTTCGAGGTTAAAATACAAAAGAAGTATTCAAAGCACACCAGATAAAATCTGCTGTGGGAGGTGGTGTAGTGGTTTAAACATCAGACTCCAAATGCAGAGGTCCCATGTTCAAATCCATTCATGTAGTGCTTTGACCTTTTCAAGGCTAAAATAGAAGATAACAACTCAAAAGCACCAGAAGATACCTGTTGAGGGCCCAAAGGTGCCTTGGCTCAATGGTATGGTCGCTTGATCGGTTGTCCCTGTTACAGGCAGGTTTCAGACAGGTTCAAGTCCCATGCCCAAGGTACACGGAGGACCATCGTGGAGGGGTGTCCCTCCCCCTGTTTCCTGAGAGCTAAAGGTGGGGGGTTATATCTGAAAGAACTCTGTCAAACGGAAATTTTACAGAAAAAAAATCTTACCTACATGCCTTGAGAGCACTGGAAGAATTTGAGAAAATTGAGACAATGTTAGCCTTAAAAAGGTGAATGTACTCCCGAGATGTACTGTAGGATGAGTGGGATTTGAACATGGAACCTCTTGGTTGAGGGTCATTAGGCCACCTCTCACTGCAAATGTGTTCTGGTGCTTTTGAGTACTTATCTTGTATTTTAACCTTGAAAATATCCAAATATTAGAGCAGCAATTAGTAGGGTGACTGGGTTTTGAACACAGAACCTCTGAACCTAAAATCTGATCTTTAGACCACTACACCATCTCCAACCTACAAAATGTCAGGTGCTTTTGAGTAATCATTTTGTACTTTACCCATGAAAATGTCAAAGTAAAACAGCAATGTAGGAGATTTGTACATGGAACATCAGCAATGAGAGTCTGATCTTTAGACCACTACTCCATCTCTAACTAACTTTTGAGTGCTCTTGAGTTATTCTTTTGTGTTAGAACCTTAAAAAGGTCCAAGTAAAAGAGCAATGACCTATGGGAGAACTGGGATTTGAACATGGCTGCTTTGAACTGAGAGACCAATCATCAGTCCACTAGACCATATGCAGGAATGTCAGAACCAATAAGATTTATATTTCTATTTTTTTAAGGGGGTAGGGGGGAGATTCCCTAAACGGGGTCTGAGAGTCCTCCCCCAAGAACTTAATCTTAACATATATATATTTTCCTGTGTTTTATTGAATTGAATAGAATTTTACACTAATGATTCGCCATGCAACTCCTTGCAACAAAACTGTTCTAAGGTCAATCGCACCAAAGCAACTCTTTGCAACTGCCATAATGGTTGCATGATGTAGCAAATCAGTGGTGTCAGAGCATAACGTTAAGAGTTGGCCTATTGTCCGGGACAACTAATACATACCGGTATTTAAACCTAGCATACTGGCTTGTGGTTTCAAGAGACAGTGTAGTGGTCTGGAGGTCAGACTCCCAGCATAGAGGTTGCATGTTCACATCCCAGTCCTCCTACCATGTTGAAGTACTTTGGCACTTTCACAACTAAAATACAAGTGAACACGTCAAAAGCAATATAGTTAGGTAAAGTTAGCCGAAAGTTAAACCAATCTGGGAACTAAATCAAAATCAATATCTTTCTTCACAAATGTGTTCATAAAGGTGTCAACTATCACCTCTGAACTTTCTCAATCACAACTCCCTTGGGGAACTTTGTGGGAGCCAATCAAAGTTGGGGGTATCCTGTGGGCCTGGGATTAAAGGGGGGAAAAAATGGCCAATATGAGCGTTTATAAGTGTGTAATTAGGGTATTTGGGGGCTGCTGAATTCCAACCATTAGTTATCAGTAAAAATTACTCCTTGGCCATAAAATAGGCCACAACAAACTACCTTTTTGTGTCCATGAGACATAATATTGTCAATAAAAAAAATGGAGTAGGGTTTGAATTCATGAAAACTATTCAAGATCAGGTGGGTAAGCACACATCATGACACACATGATAACATGATACAATCTGACAAGGCACACTCAAAAGGGTTTAAAGCATAGGGACTAACAGGACACAGGTGAACTCGAATGATATGATTGGCTAAGCATTAGCCAATTAGGCCTATTTTATGGCCAAGGAGTCATTTAAACTGAAAACAAATGGTTGGAATGGATTCAGCAGCCCAAAAATACCCTAATTACACACCCCATATGCTCATATTGGCATTTTTTTAAATTTATTTTTTATCCCCTTTAATCCCAGGCCCAGGTATCCCGATACCCCCAACTTTGATTGGTTCCCACAAAGTTCCCCAAGGGAGTTGTGATTGAGAAAGTTCAAAGGTGATAGTTGACACCTTTATGAAAACATTTGTGAAGAAAGATATTGATTTAGATTTAGTTCCCAGATTGGTTTAACTTTTGGCTAACTTTACCTAACTAATAGGAGATAGCTGTTGAGCAGGATGCGCTTGAACAGTTGTCTTTGCCTTAGACAGTTGGCTGGGTCAAGCCCCATGCCATCAAGGACTGTCGGGGGTCACTGTTCTTATTAATCCGTAGACATAAAATGTGTCAAAAGGATAACAGCTAAATTTTAATTTAAAAATACCTTAAATATGTGAATACTTTCCCTCCAGCGCAACAAAGGGAATTCAAGCAGCACAGCTCTATATGGTGTTAGTGTATGGATAGCATTAGTCTAGTAGGAAAGGGGGGTCCACGTGCATAGGGCTTTTTTTTTTCGCCACCTGTTTTTTCTTAACCCTTAAAGGGTATATTTTAAGATTCTGCCACGTAACAGGCTGAAATATCATCCCAAGGGGTTACTTTTTAATGATTTCTTGCACCTACCCATTCACTTAGTATACAGGAAAAAAAGACCCACCCCAAAAAATCTTCTTTAAGTAGCATGTGAGGGGTCTGACTAGGGTTTTTTCATGATTCTGAATCTATTACAATTAAACACATAACTTACTTAACTTACTTATTAGCGCCCAATCCGTTGTCAATTGAAAAAAGTACAAACTTTGGCAGGCTACTAGAGCTACAAACGTACACCTAGAAACACTGTTCATGTTCAGCTTACTGTGGAAATGTTTGCCTGAAAATGAATATTTGAAATGTTTCATGGTTTTAGAGCTATAGTCTTCACAAAATATGGAAAATTAACATGGGGCTCAATGGCAGATTTGCACGCCTAAAAAAAACATGTTCACCTAGAAACTCCATTCATACTTTTTATAATTCACCTAACTGTGGACACACATGCTTGAACGTTTTACTTTGAAATGTTTTGTAGAGATATTAACTTTTAAAACTTAAATCTGAAAACGTTGGCACCTCGCTGTTCCTTCATACTTTAACCGAGCAACTTGATTCACAATTCAAAAAGTCCACCTTACTGTGGACATGCAGGCTTGAGATTTTTACTTTGAAATTTTAATTTTAACTTTAAGCGCCCAATGCATTGTCAATGACAATGGACATTTAAAGGAGAGAAAAATCAAACCATCAGTGTCAATTGCTCAGATGCAAAGGTGCCAGTATTGGGATTTGATCCCGTATCCTTCTGATGATAAGTCAAGAGCTTTTCCAACTAAACCACCCAAACACACATACTTTGGGCACCCAGTGCATTTTCAAAGACATTTTGAGTCACCCATGCATATCTTTATAGAGAACATTCCAAAGTACTCCATCATCAAACTACAGGTAGACTGGGGTTTAAATATGGAACCTCTCTGCTGAAAGTCGGATCATTAGACCACTCAGGGACGGATTATCCCCCGCGAGGGCCCCTGGTCGATAATTTTTTAGGGCTCCCCCACCCTCCACCCCTCCCTCTCGACGCGCACTACCCAGTTCGGATTTTAAGACATGATGATCATCTGTGGGTCAAGAAAGCACCTGTAGACAACAGAGGAGGGGCCCACACATTTGATATTTGATTAATGTATACATTTAATAGTAAATTGTCAATGACCACGCGGCCCAGTTCCCCCAAGGGCCCCTGAGAGTTTAGGGCCCATGGCAACGTCCCCACCGGCCCAATCGTTAATCCAGCCCTGACTCCAGGACTGGAATTTGAACATGGAACCTCTGTGGTGAGAGTCCCACTACACCATTACGGCACTGTTTGAAAAAAAAAATAGCATCATTTTATCATGAGCATTAGTGAGGACAATGTAGGTTGAAAATGGGTGAAGTCGTATTTAAGTACAGTACTTGATAAATGCACAACTGCCAGAGACGATCAGAGAACTCCACCTTACATGTTTGGTGACATGTGTAAATTGAGTAGTTGATAAAAGTGTGTGGAAACAATTCAGATTTTTCAACTCAATCATGATCTTTATATCGCAGTAAAACAACAACGACGAAATTCATAGAAACATATGACACACTGAGTGATTGCAGCACTTACACACGAAAAGATTTATTTAATGTCTCCACAGTTACAAAATATCTTTCTTTTAATATCAATATAATATCATTTTTTATTCATTTTTCGGACTTGCTTGAGGTATACAACAATACTTTTCAGTGACTAACAATTAAATGGCACACAAAGAGAAGTAGATGTTAGTAAAATGAACAAAGGAGGATTACTGAGCAGGATATTCCCTTCCAGCACCTACTGTACCACTTCCACCTAGCATCTTGTAAAGACTAGAGGTTGCCTCCGATTCTAACATACTATAGTACATACAGTACTACACAGTATGCTATTTTCACCCTACTATTAAGAATGTGCTACTGTAGTTTAGCAGTAGGGTTTCACTTCTGACATAATACGTAATTTGGTGATACTAAATAGTATGTTACTTTTCAGTATGTCCGAATTTAAACCTTATCGTTTGGAACAGTGGTTCCCAAACCCTTTAGCTCGAGACCCAAAAGAGATTTTTTTCCCCCGGGACCCAGACTAGTGAAAATAGCCGATCTACAAGATAACACTTCAAGATCTGATATTTTCACTACTTCTTCAAAGTAGTTTTATTTTACTCGCTAATTTACGGAATTAGGAGTTTTTATTTATTCATTTGTTTATAAATTTATTTTGGAAAATGTTTGAATGAGTTTTTAATCTATGAAGATGTCAATCTTTTGAAATAACAAAAAAAACGGGATGTAGGAAACAAAAAAACAAAAGGGATATGTACCCACAAATGGGTGCCGGGAAACACTGGCTTAGAAGATACAAATATTAGAAGCAACCTGTGTAGTATTTAGTATGTTAGTACTGTATATAGCTTTGGACGCTACCTAGAACGCACTGTACCTCTTCCTACCTGGCATCTTGTGACAGCTAAGGCTGGATATCTTTGTCAATGTTCTGATCCTCCTGGTTCAATTCAACGGCAGCTTCGATAGCATCTCTGGGTTGAATACGTGCACTGTTCGGACGAGCCACCTGCTTTTCTGGATGGAAACACACCAAATTCATTGACATCCACTGTACAGATTCCCATATAAGCAGGACACCTTGATCCTCTGAGAATCTGAACATTTCCATGGTCTTCAACACGATTTGATATATGTTCTGATGGCAAAAGGTTTGAGATGTCTGGAAAATCTGAAAATCTGCTCATTGACAACAAGCTTCCCTTCATGTTGCCCAAAAGTGGACTGTTCTTGTAGCGTTCTATGACTATGATTTACACAAAATATTTGTATATGTGTTTTTGTTGTTGCCCAGATCATATTTCTACAGTACATCTGATGCCTTCTGCTCCATCGTATGACAGTGTCATAAAATAGCTACTTCCAGCAAGCTACACCATCGTATGACAAAGTTTAATTCAGGCTTAATGTATATTATTATTATTATTCTAAATGAGCCCGAAATTATCTTCTTTCCTTCTTTTTTGGATGTCACCATTACACAGTTTCAAGGCATCATCGCCCCAATGGGGGAGGGTGGGGTTGTGGCAGAAATAAAGTATCACAAGGCCATTCACAAGGTCACTGTCCAATTAGACAGTAAAGGCGAGGTACTCTAACACACAGGTGATGTTTTCTTCGTCTTCTTTTTAAGATACAATTCCAAGTGCAAGGGGTGGTCGGGTCGGGTCAGTAGGGGTCAGGCAGGCTGGCGGTCGGTCGGTTCACTGGGGCAGGGCTTTGAGGATGGCATTGACCTCCTCTGCCACGGCCGTGAGCGCAAACTCAAACTGGTCCTGGAAAACGGGGAGAAAGACGCTGTTTATTCATTGAGTTGCACGCTTTCGTCACATCCGTCTCTTTGTGGACACGTGGTAAATTACGAAAACAAAAAACATTTAATTAAATCAACACTCCGGATTTTACTGTGCAGGCAGGCAGATACCTGTAGGTACAGTATGTAAGGAGATAGGAAGGGAGGCAAGGATGCAAGAAGGTAGGTAGGAATGTAAGGTTTGAATTTATGGAAGTAAGTACAGTAGGTAGACAGTAAGTAATAGACAGTCAAACAGAAAGACATAGAGAGTGTGACAAAACCATCTCTCATACTGTATCGTCGTTGTCGGGTGGATACCTTGTATGTCCAAAACCGTTTGCTTTGTATTTATCATTTTTAAAATGATTTAAACTAGTGAAAACAGCCGATCTACAATCTACGATCTATTTTCAAAAATGTTCTAATTTTACTTTTGGTACTTTTTGATGCCAATACTTTCATACTTCTATTCAAGTATATTTTGAATTCCAGACTTTTACTTGTAACAGAGTACATCTAAAAAAGTCTGGAATTCAAAATATACTTGAATAAAAGTATGAAAGTATTGGCATCAAAAAGTACTTAAAGTACCAAAAGTAAAATTAGAAAATGTTTGAAAATAGATCTACAAGCTCACAACGCGGTATCGATACTTCTACTTAAGTAAAGAATGTGAGTACTTTTTTCCACCACTGGCAACGTGTGAGTGAATCCACGTTATCAGTATCAGTCTGGCTAATGTCAGGCTACAACGACAGCCCCCCCCCCTCTACGCTGTAAAATTGAGCATGTTATTATTATTAGTTTTATTATTACCTTGGTGCACACCATCCCGGGTCTCTGGTCACGAACGTGCTCGAGTGTTGCGGCGATGTCAATCTCCTTCACACCTGCAACAGACGATCATGCCATCGGGACAGTGAGGATGTTGAATGTAGGCTGCTAATGATTGGGTATGTTTGGTTCCCTGTGCGGGAGACCAGCGTTCGAATCCAGGTACAATACAAAACATTGTGTATATGCTGTACAGAGAGACTGGCCTTACCTTTGGCCATGCGGTTCAGAACCATGTCGATAAGGATGTAAGTCCCGGTCCGTCCAGTGCCATCACTGATGGAAAGACGCAAGTGTAGAGAATATTACATTAGTGTTCATTTTAATGTCAAATTTTGATTTAGTTCATAGTCTTTTGTATAAAATCTAATTTTGTTTCAGTCACAATTTTGTCATCTGAAAAGTTTAGTTGTCTCCACCAGGCCGAAAGGAGACTATGTTTTTTTTAGTCTAGTTTTAGTTGACTAAGTATCACAAGATTTTAATCGACTAAATCTACAGTTGATTTTGTCTACAAAAATGTATTTTGGCAGGCTGATTGTAGCCGATCTACAAGCGCACAACATGTCACGATGCGTTGCGTTGTGGGCTTGCTATTTTCAAAGCGCAACACCAGAGTGCAAACAAACACAAAATGACTTGTCTTACTTAGTTATGTTCCATTGGATCTCTTGTCCATTATTTCCTCTATTACATTTTATTCTAGTTTTTATTTGTTGACGAGATTATCAATATGTTTAGTCTTAGTGTTTAGTCAAAGCATAGTTTTTATTTGGCTTTCGTAATTGAAAAAAAAGGTAGTCAACCAACATTTCTCGTCATAGTTTTTAGTAGACAAAATCAACTTTAATTTACTACACGAAAACACACATTTGAAACTTCTAGATAAGAGGTTGCTGCCTGACAGTGACTAGGTGTATGCATGCCACCAAGTGGACCTACAGGGTAGTGCACGTTACCTGCAGTGCACAATAATAGGGCAGGATCGGCCTCGGTAGCACTTGTTCACTTTCCTGTGGGGGTGCAGAGAGACAAGAGAGGAAAAGGATAACATCCAACATCTGTGTGTAGAGATCTACCTCCTCTAACTCATCAGAGACATTGATGTCCTGTCAATTCTAAGCATATAAGAGTAAGCTCAATGCCATCATCTCAATGTCTTTAAGTGGCTCCAATAAGGTCTTGGACACTAGTGGCTAGTTTCGAAAGACAACATCCATATGGAGGGATTGAGAAACTCAAAGACAATGTCAAAGGCTGTGGGTCTTAGTAGCTCAATTTAGCTGCTTCGGTGTATAAAAGCACAGAATCTGTGGGTTCCAGAAAAGTAAACACCCTCAGGAAAGAATGGAAAGAACCTCAGACAATTTCAGAGGCTGTATGTCTCGTTCTACCACAGCTAATGGTGACACTGTGATTTACTGCAAGTCACTGAGAGTCTAATGAGCATTCTTATTGCCAATATCTCCCAAATAACAGCACTCCAAACACAGTAGTAAAATTTAAAAAAAAAGCCCTTCGCTTTACGACCGCAGCACAGCAGTACCAATATCTCACATTATAGCACTCCCACTTGTGTATTACTGCTTAAGTGCCTCGATATTATAAATGTCCACGTCAAAACGCAATCCCAGTTCTGCTAAAACAAATGACCCAGAGAACAAGAGGCCGTGCATCGCAACTCAGAGGCTCAGTGGCTTAAGACAATGGTCCCCAGGGGGTCCCCAAATTATTTGGGGGGGGGGGGGGGGTCTCCAGATCCCCAGATGATTAGCTAAATGTGCAACATTGTTTTCTTACTCGACAGTAAACAAAACAAAATACATAGGCCTACCGTATACAGTAGGTTTATACGGGGTATCTGCAAATTGTTACAAAATTTAAGGACTTTCAAGACTTTAAGTACAAGATAATTTGGGCTTGTGGTTCATCTATTTTCACAATATTTTTCTGTGTAAGTCAAACTAATTGTATTGCCAGCAATATATGATTATATGAAACAAATATGATTTGTGGCCCCCAAAATGTGGCCCTCTGTCATCGATTGTGAAAAAGTGGATGTAGCCTTTTTAAACATGCTGGCAAGTCAAGGGAGGACCTTAGACCAGAAGACAAAAGTTCTCCAGCAAATAACCATGGAAGATATGGGAATCACTGTACATAAGCAAAGTCGGGGTCCAGGGACTGATGACTAGACTGATTCACCTTCACACTAAGGCCTCTGTTTTGTAACTTAGATGCTTCTATCCTGTGCTGTGAGAGATAGAGAGAGAAAGAAAGCTAACGTGTATGGAATGTTCAGGACAGTGATCATGTCACATGCCCCAGGCAGGCTGCAGTACCTGCGGAAGTCCAGCAGGGGTCGTGTGGAGGTGGGGATGCCCTGGGCAGGCCAGCTGAGGAAGTGGAACTGGGTCAGAGTTCTGGTCTCCTGGGTCTGGACGTTCTTCAGGTAGAAGCTCCGCACCAGGAAGTCGTTGCACCAGATGTGCTCCGACACCAGGTTCACCTGGAGAGCATGGACAAACAGCACATGCATATAAACTCTCGAATACTTCTGTCCCATTTAGGTCTTAAAAATACCTCAAAATGTCTTCGGTTTTCTATCGGCTATGATTTATCGGCTTCTATCGGCTATGATTAGTGGTGCTCAAACTTTTTAATGTCAAGAACCCCTAGAAACGTATATATATTTGACCGCCGAACTCCATCTCTAAATATTTTGTCCCCCCCGGAGCAAAGATTTACAAAAGTTTGCTTTAAAAGTAAATATATTTAAAGATTTGCAAAAATGTTCACGATTTAAAAAAAATGCAGATCTACAAGCTTGTGAGCTTGTATATCTGCTATTTTATAATTGTTAAAGCATAAAATAATGGTTAAAGTGGTGAAAATCTACAGTAACATAGGAGCCATTCTGTCTGACATACAGCGTGCCACCAAAACTGTGGGAGGAGTAGCAAAACAAAGTTTATCTATAGTAGGAAGGGAAAGATGGATTGATGGATAGAATAAAGTCGGACAAGTCTGTTGCCGTTCTGGACATTTTTTTTCTTCTTCCTCTGCCCAGCCGAGTGGCTTTGACCAAGATAGTCACTACACTCCCTCTTGCATGCACGCGCACACAAAAGCTCGCGGAGCCTCACAGTTCTGACCTCATAGATGTGGTACAGGGAGGATCCCTCGTCCGGCCAGTAGCGGTCACACTGCTTCTCCCCATCTTCCACCAGAGCGGTCATCATCACTATCACTGAACAGCCACTCTCCCACACCATCTGACATCACACCACAAATGCATGTTATTATCATCACCATTAATCAGTTGGCATCACATGACCAATACTGTATTATCATCAAATTAAATTATTGTTAAACACCTGCATTACTTAATTTATAAGAAGTCGACACAATTACAGAATGTAGAAGAATTGTTATTGATTGACCTGTTATCAGTCCCATGGCACCACATCTATACAGCATGGAATTGTGGACAAAATCCTATCCAACGATTTAAAAACATCTACGTTTTGGGTCTGAGAGGCTGAATCTCATCAACCGGTGGCCCGTGGCTCAAACGCTGAATAAAAGCACTGGCATGAATAGAGCAACAAAACAGCAGTATTATTCCAGAACAGAACGTTGGATTGCAGACCTGCCAGAAGTCAGAGATGGTGTGTGACAGGGGTCCCTGGGTGGCGATGTAGGCGGGCATCCTGGGGTCGTGCTCAATCTACAGCAGGATAGGGGAAGGTCACGTTGGGGGTTAAAGGCAGTGGCGTCAGTTCAGCAAAAGCTAAGGTATGGCAACATGACTGGTGCCATGCGCGCGCGTGCATGACACCAGTCATGTTGCCTCTGGTTAAAGGTCTGGTTAAAGGTCAGCCGTCATCTCCGGCTAAAGTACGAGTGATCTGTCAGTCAACAGTACGTAGGCACTGGGTGCCATGGCGATAGATCTGCCTGTGCTTACATAGTCGCGGAAGGAAATTGACAGATTTGTTGTGTGCGTTTGCGTGCATGTGTGCGTAAGTGCATACGTGTGTCATTGATAATTTCATCGACTAAAACCATGACTAACAAAAGAATCCGCGACAACCTTTAGTCAGTGATGAAAACTAAACAAAAACATAATAAGCTATAATGACTAAAACAATTTTGTCATCAAATCTAGAGACCCTCCCTGACTAAAATGACAAGGAGGGACTAGTGGAGAAGACATCGAGTAGAACTAAAAGAAAATAAATTTTATATGCATGTAGTCTTACTATGGTGCTGGCGTTGATGTAATCCACGCGGGATGGGTTGACCTCTGCTTTCAGCTTCACTCTGGAATGATCATCTAAAGAAGACATCCTCACTCTGAATACAATACAACACCGGAGGCCTTTTTTACCACTTGAAACTTGGCATCCTATTCTGGGAGGACAATTTTTGCCCAAAATAGCAGATTTACAAGCTCACTCCAGAGGATCCCCAGCTAAATAAGTTAATATAGCGTCACAATCAGTTTAACCTCTTTAACCATATACTGTATACTGTACAACGGTCAGCAATTTGAAATTCTTGAATAATTTTAATATCTTATAAAAGTTTGACTGATATCATTGAGATGTCAGTCAGATAACAAGAGGCAGTGATGCTGTTATTGGACCCTGTGTTGTTGGATTTTGTCGCCGTCCTCTTATCTCCACATTTTAATTTTTTGTAAATCAATGCTATTCTACTTGATCTACTGTACTTGATGCTACAATGTCACACATGAGGGGCTCTATTTTCGTCAACCCTAAACCCCTAAACTGTAGATGTAGATCAGCTATTTTAACTATTTAAAAATGTTTTTCAAAATAGTAAAAAAAAAAAAGGCAAATAAGTTTAGGGATTTAGCTTAGACGAAAATAGGGCCCATACATAGTGTCCAAAATACTTTTTAACTTGAATCCCGAAAAGTAACAGTTTTGTACATGCAAGGTTTCCACCCTACAGCGACGATTTTCATTAACCCATTTAGAACGGGTACACATTATTGTGTATCATTATTTTATGCTTTAACTCTTTGAAAAATAGCAGATATACAAGCTCACAGCACGGCACCGAGTGCCGCGCTGCGAGCTTGTAGATCTGCTATTTTTGAAAAATTGTGAACATTTTTTACCCGATTCTATGAGTGTCTTTTGAATCCTTCTAAGGTTTTTTGAAAAACCTATATGTTTCTATGTCAGCAATCTGGCTTGCCATCATCAAAGAAAAGGTCCTTTTCACTTAACTGGAGCTCAGTTGGTCTGTTCTTGAGAGACTACTATGTCAGTGGTTCTCAAACCTTTTCATGTGAAGGACCCCCAAGATGATATGTATTTGGCCACGGACCCGCATCTCAAAATATTTAGTTCCAGGGACCACCCAGAAGCAAAATTTGAGGTACAAACGTTCACTTTGAAAATACATATATTCAAAGATTTGCGCATATTTTCACGACTTTTTCAAAAATAGCAGATCTACAAGCTCGCAGCGCGGCACTCGGTGCCGCGCTGCGAGCTTGTATATCTGCTATTTTTCACTGGTTAAAGCATTCAATAATTCTAGGCCTCAGCCCGCCTGGCTGTGAGTGGGACTCACAGGGCACGGCGTCCGGGCAGCGGTTCTTCTTGGCGTTGGCTTGGCTCTGGGCGGTGGCCACGGCGCTGGGCTCGGCCTGGTAGGAGCACAGAGCCTCCCACTCCTTCTGCAGGCGATCCTTGTTCCTCAGGTGGTCCTCCATGTAAGCCTGGACAGAGGAACACGGGGGTCTGCTTAACCAGTACGAGGCTTTGTTCACGGCTCAAAAACGTAGTGCCGTCCGCCCAGCGTTTCAAAATGTTTATTGCGATTAAGTGCATGATTCGTGTAGTAGTTAAAACCTTTTTAGCATTTTTCTTTTTTTAAGGGGACTGTTTGTTTTTTTATCTAAGGTTGGTATGGTCCAAATCGGGTGGGGAAGGGGGTCATCAAATATTTTTTTGAGCAGTTGGGGGTGGTCATCAAATATCCGTACCAGCTTCTTTTTGTTAAAAAATATTTCAGAAATCTTCAAAATATTTTATATTTCATTTTCAAGATTCTTTTTTTTTTTGTCTTTTTTTTTTCATTATTGTTGAAAATAGTTGCTAGCTAACACCGGCCCACAGCCACACACCAGGATCATGTGTCCGGTGGAGATGTCCATGTTGGCCTGCGCGGGCTCCTCACACCAGGAGGGGGTGCTGCTGTGCGAGCTGGGACTGGGCTGGGCGGTGCTGCTGTCACTGAACTGAGACGACACACTGCTCATCCTGGATGTGTCTGTGCAGCCTCCTCCTCCACCTCCTAGGGATGAGTCATAAATACAACATTTGAATGCTTTATTACGCATTGTTACTTTAACCATTATTCAATGCTTTAACTACTGAAAAATAGCAGATATACCAGTACTCCCTAATTGGGAGATAAGCGACCGTCAGGTCGCAGCGTGATTTTAGGGCAAAATGTGTAGGAGCAGTGTCCAAAAATGTGTTTGAAAAAATCGGCCTGATGGTGGCGCTATATGGGACAGATCCATGTTGATGACATGAGTGTAGACATACTGTGTACCGATTTGCGTGATTTTAGGGCAAAATATGTAGGAGCAGTGTCCAAAAATGTGTTTGAAAAAATGGGCCTGAAGGTGGCGCTATATGGGACAGATTCATGTTGACGGCTCTCTTGGCGCCACCGAGGCGGACGCGTGGGTACCGGCCCCGGCTCTCCCGGTCGCTCCTAGCCCAAGTTACGGCATTTTATGTGCGCTGCAGTGGCGGGGGTCCTCCACTAGGGGCATCCATTCTGGAGCACCAGGAGTCGGTGGTCCCCAGGAATTCCCCGTGAACAGCCCTGTTTGGGTGGTCATTTGGTCATTTTTGCACTTTTTGGCGGCGGCGGAAGGGGGTCCCTGGGGGTGCCTGGAGCTCCGGGGGTCCCTGGTGGGGTGGAGGTTGTGGATTGGCAGGCAAGGAGTGTGTGTGCAAAGTTTGGCATGGATTGGGGTAACGGTGGCGGAGATATGAGTTGAGGAAAAGTGTTACGTGACGGACAGATTGACTGACAGACTGACAGACAGCCGGTGGAGGTTTTGGTAGTAACTGCGACCTGACGGTCGCAACAAGCTCACAGCGTGGCACCGACAGCCACGCTGCAAGCTTGTAGATCTGCTATTTCTTTTAAACCATAAACATTTGTGCAAGTCTTTGAAAATGTTTGACCCGATTCTCTAAATGTCTTCCAAATCCTTCTAAGGTTTTTTGAAAAACGCATGTTTCTACGTCAGTGGCTCTCAAACTTTTTCATGTCAAGGATCCCTATGTGTGTTTTGTCATTTTTACACATCCCTACCTCCTCCTGACGCTCCTCCTACGCCCACTGCTCCTCCTCCCGCGACACCACCACCTCCACCTGATGTAGCCACGCCTCCTCCGCCTCCCCCGCTGCCCGGACCCCCACTGGCTCCTCCTCCCACGGCCCCTAGCGCTGCCGCTTCCAAGCGTCCGAAGGGCCCCTTGGAGGAGGCCATGTGCTGCCGGCATAGATCCTTGATAACATGAGAGAGAGAGAGAGAGACAGGAATTTAGACTGGACTATTTTTAATATACTGTATACACACACACACACACACACACACACACACACACACACACACACACACACACACACACACACACACATACTAAAACTGAACTGAACTAAAGAAAAAAGTACGCTAAACAAATCATAATTCAAACACTAAACTTAACTAGAGATACTGTTCCTACGAAACAATGTGGGCTCACTCGTGACTATATTCTGCAGCGTGATAACTGTCATGGGAAGCTCAACCAATACTCCAGCTAACACCACTCACAGATTTTCCACACCTCAATTGCACCTCATTGGCTAAGGGCCCTGACTTTGTACTGTCTGCGACGGACTCACGTGACGGAACTCTATAAATAATGAAGATAACATAGTGTTCTCGCTTTCAGCGAGCCCACAACTAACTGCAAGACAAATCAAGACAACTGTATAAACAGTGTACAACACATACAGTACTGTATACTGTAGTGTATATGTCACCACAAAAAGACATGGTAAGGGAAGGAGACAAGTGGGTAGCAAAAGTGTACTTTGCCACTTGCCAAACCGCAGTAATAGAGAGAGCTCTGGTGGACATGTCAAGTTAATACACACACACGCACACACCTGGTACTCCTGGTGAGAGATGGGCCCTCCCTCGGGGCCCAGGCCCAGCTTCTGTGCCGCCAGGCGGTGGGCGTGGTGACGCAGGCAGGTGATGGCCGTGGCCGCCACCAGGACTCCGCCCACGCAGGCCGCCGCCACCAGCGTGGCGAAGGCCCAGCGAGAGCCCCGAGGAGCCTGCGCTGCCAGGGGCAACGCCTTGGCATCGTTCCTCTGTGGGAGCGTGGGCGAGAACCAGAGAGGGAAGAAAGGAGAGAGAGGAGAGACGATAAGAGAGACAATCATAGACAACAGAAAGTAGTAGTAGTAGTAGTTTAGGCCTATATTTACTGTGCAGTTGCACAAACCTCTCCAACTCCTGTCTGGAGAATCTTTAGGCCTGATTCAGATTCCAGGAAGTTCTTCTCTTCAACTGGATGGAGCAAAACAAAGTTACTAAGTTACTGAGAACAAATAGGACTCAGACATACTATTACAATATAATAACATTAAAACAGGCAGCCCAAATATGGATCCAGTACTTAGAATGCATTAGAACCCTTCACATTTTAGTTACTAACCACCCATTAAGACCAGAGGCCGATTCTACAAAATGCCTTCTCAATCAGTAGTTCTCAAACCTTTCTGTAATTCAAAATTCTTAAAAAAATTTCAAACACTTTCAAGATTTTACCAAATTGACAAAAAGCATAGCAGATATCTGCTATTTTTGAAAAGCCAATGTTAAAATCTAAAATGCAATTTTTTCTTTCTTTTGTAGAGAATCACAATAATAACACGTACGTGCTTTCCCAGCAACAGACTCGGCTGTCTGGTTCTGTGGGTTCGGGCCGATGCTAAAGGTGACTGCCGGGCCAACCACACTGCAGAAGAGAACACACACACACACACACACACACACACACACACACACACACACACACACACACACACACATACACACACACACACACACACACACACACACACACACACACACACACACACACACACACACACACACACACACGCACACACACGTCATGCCATCTGCAAGACAGTGGATTGCCAGTAAATTGTCAGAACATTGACAGTGAGAAAGGAGGGTCGAGGGAGATTTGTTTTTCCAATGAAAAGAAGTATCGAAAAGTGACACTTGTTTTCCCTTTCGCCGGTGCTGCTGGGAAATGTTTTATTTCACACATTTCGCACCAGTGACTATAACTTACAGTACACCCTCATATTGTCGCTGTCGAGTGTAAACCCAAAACCATTACTCTTCAGGAAATGGAAATTAGTTCGATGTTTATAAACCCCACACTTTCGGCTTAAACAATATCATTCTCACTGGCAAGGCAAAATGGGTTTAATCGTGGCTCATATTTCAGCAACAAGGCAATTCATTAACAATTTACAGTTTGTTTGTCTGTCCAACCTGGCGTTGAGGAATGCAGAGTTGGAGAGGTGGATCCTCTCTCCTAGGAGGTGCAGTAGACGCACCCCATCGTTCCAACTGAGGGGGCTGGTGGGGAAACATACAGACTTTACAATTTACAATTACAATTTAGGCATTTAGCAGATGCTCCTAATCCAGAGCGATTTACAATAAGCAAGGACAGCACAAGGTAATACATCAAATGCATTGAAACACGTAGGTAAACCAGGAACCTAACACAGGGGTCGTCAACGTTTTCAGGCCAGCGACCCCCAAATTGACGGGGAGATGGAGCAGGGACCCCCCTACCTCGTAGGGTGGGGGTGGGGTTACAACATAATATTGTACTGTAATATGAAGAGCTGCCAACATTGGACTGTCAGAATCCAGGAGATGTATTTCTGTGCTGGTGAATTTTGCGAGTTTGATACTTTTATCAGGTTACTAGCATTGGAAAATGATGGATACAATTTTGAGCTATCGGATTACAGATTGAAGAAAGAACACATTAACATTCATTCATGTAGGCTCATGTAGGCAATCCTATTATTCAATGGTGGAGTATTTCAACGTAACTTTACAAACTGAAGGCAATCATACAAAAGAACACTTGAAGCGTAAAAAAATTCCCTGTATACTCGCCCGTTTAGATGGAAACACACATATCGCAGGTTCAAGTCCCATGCTGTCAAGGTACATGGAGGACCATTTAGACTCTCACTTCAGAGGTTCCATGTTCAAATCCCAGTTTTCCTACTGTACATTGCTGGAGTTTTTTTTTTACCTTTTCAAGACTAAAATTCTGAACTTAAAAAAGTCACTTGAAGTTCACCATTTAGTAGTTCTTCCTGTAAAAGGATGGCTGGACAGAGTTCTTTCAGACATAACCCTACACCTTTACTTCCCAGGAAACAGGGGGAGGGACACCCCTCCCGATGGTCCTCCGTGTACCTTGGGAATGAGCCTTGAACCTGTCTGAAACCGAGGACCGGGACAACCGATAAAGCCAAGGCACCTTTGGGCCCTCAACAGGTATCTCCTGGTGCTTTTGAATTGTTCTCTTGAATAGGTTAAATCACTCCAGGAATGAACTGTAGGCGGACTGGGATTTGAACATGTGATCTCTGAGCTGAGAGTCCGATCTTTAAACCACTACACCATGTCTCACAGCAGATATTTTCTGGTGATTTTGACAATTTCCTTTGTATTTTAACCTTGAAAAGGTATATGTAACACAGTAATGATCTGCATGAGAACCAGGATTTCAACATGAGACCTCTGAACTCGGATTAGAACATCGATCTCTGAACTGAAAGTCCAATCACCGGGCCGCTAAACCATATGCCAGTATAGATATTTTCTGGTGCTTTTGAATAGTTGTTTCATATTTCAATCTTGAAAATGTAAAAGCTGCTTTGGTGCGGTTGACCTTAAAACAGTTTTGTTGCAAGGCGAATCATTGGCGCAAAATTCAACAGAACACAGGAAATGATATATGTCAAGCTTAAGTTCTTGGCGGAGGACCCCCCGGCCAAGGCACCTTTGGGCCCTCAACAGGTATCTCCTCTTGCTTTTGAATTGTTCTCTTGAATAGGTTAAAGCACTCCAGGAATGAACTGTGGACAAGGATTTGAACACATGACCTCTGAGCTGAGAGTCCGATCTTTAAACCACTACACTATCTGAAGCTAATACTTTCCCGTATTTTTGAGTAGTTATTTCGTATTTTAATCTTGAAAAGGTCCAGAATACATCTTGATATGATCTGTAGGAGGACTGGGATTTGAACATGGAACCTTTTACCTGAGAGTCTGATCTTTAGACCACTAAACCATCTCTCTCAAAAAAAACATCTTCTGGTGCTTTTGATTACTTCTTATGTATTTTAACCTTGAAAAGGTCCACATAATACATCATGATCTGTAGGTGGAGGGGGATTTGAGCATGGAGCCTTTTAACTGAGAGTCTGATCTTTAACCCACTACACCATCTCTCACACCTGACACTTTTTGGTGTTTTTGAGTACTTCTTTCATATTTTAACCTTGAAAAGGTCTAGATTTTACAATATGATCTGTAGGAGAGGACTGTGGAGTACGTAGGTAAAGCCCCGAACTGTGGATCACTTCGATTCGGCGATCACGTGCACGCACATGGAAAATCCTCCATAGGCTTCCATTCATTGTGCTTCAAAAAAGTCTGGAATCAAGCTTAACCGCATCCTTTTCATGGCCCAAAGCGCACAATTTGTTAGCTAAATGCTAGTAATGGCTGCTCCTGTCTGTTGCGTCACAACATCCAGGTATCCGTTGAAACCTGTGACGTGAACGAAAACGTGCACACACCCACAGAGGGGCTTCTGCTGTTTTCAAACAGCCGAAGATAAAAGGTGGCAAAAATAGCAGATCTATCTTTATATATATATATATATAATATATATATATATATATATTTATATATATATATATATATATATATATATATATATAAAATGTTCCCCTCTTCTGGGTGTCCCTGACAAAACATTTTTAGATGGGTAGTCCACGACCAAAATACAAAAAAAATCGGTTATGAAAACGTTTGAGAACCACTGCTACAGTGAACATCAAATCACTTCCATAGGCTACTGACATGCACTAAGCTCAGCTCAGCTCAGCTCACCTTTGGTTGGTGACGATGTAGCCGACAGGGTCTCGCATCATGGAGACCTCGCCGCCAGCGTCCGAGTCGGGCGGCAGCTCCTTCCGTCCCGGTTTCACCTCCCGGGCCGAGGCCGTGGGTCTGGTCTCCTTCAGGACGGGGACCCCAGGGTCTCCCAACGTGGGTGCCTTGACCAGAGAAGAGGACGGGGCCACGGGAACCGCTGGATCTTTCCTGTAGGTCATAGAACCCTCTGTAACCTGAAGGTGAAATGAAAGACGGACATCAGATTTGAATACATTTAGGTATTTCTTTAGGCCTATGTCCGATTTGAATAAAGCCTTATAGACCTAAGCCCGATTTGAAAATGACCCACTGTTTCTCTGGAAAACTTATTACTCAGCCTTTGTAGCAGTTAGAAACAAAATTCCCAAACTATTTGATAGCTTACACCTTTAGCTTTCATAGAAGAAAATCAGAAAAACTTCAAAAAATACTGTACTATACTGTAATACACAAAAATGTGTTCCCGGCCTGAAGGGGTAAAATACTTTAATGTGTACCCGTTCAGAATGGGTTAAAGTCTGACTGAAATGGCTTTTTCTGTCATTTTATTTTGAAGTATCAGTCTGAAACGGATGCCTGTGTGTTTCTGAACCAATCAGAAGTCGGACTCACATGGGCCTTGTGTGTTATTGTTTGTAGCCCAGAGAGAGACGGCCAGTCGGCCACTTGTGCAAGATGTTTGTTACCGAGTTGCTTATTATTCTAACCTATAATGTTTTCAGATACATATTTTAGTGTGCTGATTAAAGAGTAATAAACAGTCTTGTCGTCATCTTGAATTAGATAAAAAACGGAGTAGCTCTGTAATTAAAATCAGCTGCGTTTGGTGGAACGTGCAGCAATGGGAATCAAACAGGTGAATGTAATCTAGTTGGAGTGTTGTTAAATTGAAATAATCACTTGTCTGTTTGTTTATATTATATCACTAAAACTCATGTCTGAACTGTACTTTCCTTTCTTCAAAGCAAACCAAAAACCATTGCCCTATAATTATGCTGTATTATCTTTCTTTATTGTTTTATTTTTTAGTTCTCTCTTGTTTTGTTCTGATGAAGAGTTTTCAACACCACAATTATATGAATTATTCTTATATATTATATTAAGTCTACACTGCCATCCACTGGCCATTCAATCATAAAGCAACTTGTAAGCAAACAACTAGAAAACGTTATCCTTACCTTCTTTCCTGAAAAGGCGTTGTTCCGATATTTATCTGAATGGTAAAGACAAAATGATGATAATAATAATAATAATAATAAATGTGTTGCCTTTTGTTTAAGTTTTTTTCCCCCTTTTTTTGTGTATAGAAAGAAAACTTGACAAATCTGAAAATTCGAAATATTCAGAAAATATGATAATAGGCTAATAATACAAATAATCATCATCATAATCAAAATAACGAAACTATATTTTTGTCAAATCAATATATTTTAATGCCAATACCTGTTGAACAATACTAGAATTATTATACTAGCACACAAAACAGCTCAAACCTTTGGTGTTCTCGTCTGTGTAGGAGGCGTCCATCTGGAGCTGTTTGAGACCAGAAGGCACGTTGTCCAGCTGCTTGAGCGCGGAGGGCAGTCCATCCATCTGTTTCAGAGCAGAGGGCAGTCTGTCCAGCAGGGACGTGCAAAGAATGTTAGAGAGGCAGGGGCTGACATTTCTAAAAGGGCCTTTTGGTGAAAATATCAAAAATAGCAGACCTCTAAGCTCACAACGGGTTGTGAGCTTGGAGGTCTGCTATGTTCGGTACTTGATACTACACTGAACTAAGCATTATCAAATCAATACTGGAGGTGTGGCGTAACGGCATGGATTACACAGAGACGGTAATTCTTTCAACATAATATGCTGCTTTCAAGTCCAGGAATAGTTTGTACAAGGCAATTTTCTTGAATGCCGCGTTCAAGTAGGAAAGAGGGAATTTGCATTTCTTTAACCATAGTGAAAACTGCATTCATGGTCTGGACTGGAGAGGGCACTTTTTACAGACGAGTAAAAGGGCAGGGGCTCAAGCCCCCTATGATGTCTATGTGTGCACGTGCCTGCTGTCCAGGTGTTTCAGCGCCGAGGGCAGGCTGTCCAGCTGTTGGGTTGAGAAGTCTCTGATGACGTCGGCGTTGATGCCGTAGTGATCCAGCAGCAGGGCCAGCTTCTGCAGGGAGCCGTCTGCGACCACAACGGGAAGAAAGCGGAAAACGATATGAGAACTAAGCTATGATGACTATAACTGAGTAAAATGTTGTTAGGGATGGACCGTTGGAGAAGAGATCCAGTAGAACTAAAATACAAGTAATTTTATTTTTGGTTGCACTCTGAAAACAGCCTATGTACAAGCTCACAATGTGTCGTGATGCGACGCACTGTGAGCTTGCTTGTAGTGACGCGAGTCACACTTGGAACTGAATTCTGCCTTGGCCATAATATGGAGCGTGACTAGAGGCGTGACTGACTGAGGACTGACGCACATGATACATAGTAACAGCTAAAACAACACGTTTTCCCAGATTTAAAGGTACGACAACGTGCTTTCCTGTGAACCGCTCTCCCCTTCAGTTCACGTAGCTCCCTCGCTTCCCCCGCCTCCCCGTTTGTCCTCCTAGTCTGTCACCATACAAAAACATGACATGACACGATGCAAGATGTAATTGTAACGGAAATCATTGCGATCAACAATTTAACTGTGTTTACATTGGAGGGTTAGACTCTAATATTTGCTATATTTTTATCCATCTTTGAAAAAAATTGAGATAGATATTGGAATTTTAATGCAATTAGGTGCATGTACTGTAGTTGGGGTGTTATATAGGCTCTAATGTTTAACTACACAGTCGCCTATATTTCTTCGACGCGCTGTGAGTTTGTCTGCGAAAGCCTTCCCCACACTCTACGGCTGCTGGGGTCTGTGACACGGCTGTGCAGACTGTAGCCTACTTTCCCAATACACGTGAAATTCTATTGTCCATTAAATTGAACATAAAATGAAAAAGCGCCTTTGGCACTCACTCAGGCATACAAGACAGTGGTTCTCATTTCAAGGACCCCCATAACTCTGAGAGAGAAACGGAACACTCAGGAACCTTTTTCCACTGGGGTTGAACCCGTTCAGTTCTTTTTTTCCTGCCCAATAATGAGCCAGTTCAGAGTTACAGACTTGTGAGGGCTCAATTGGGACCCCCTCAAGGAACACTTACAGAACCACTCACTGCAGCATTACGACGGATGGCAAAAACACAACTTATGCATAAAATACCAACAACTCGTGAAATACATTCCCATATCAGCAACAGTGTAGTAGAGGTTGTAGGGGTTGGGTGGGGGAGGGTTATATTTTATAAGTTATAAGTATTTTATAAACTTATTTCAAATATCCAGTACACAGCAGATGGCACAAATGATTTCTTGTGGCTTGTGCCCTCCGTCTTTAGTTAATGGGACCCTATAAGCCTCCTGCCTGACAGGTAAATTAGCTAAACTGATTAGTGAAGACTGAAGAGGGTAAGCAGAGTCATTATAAACCTATTATTATCAATAATAAATCATTTCATTTATTGAATCTGTTTTGATTCAATGAGGGCTTCGTTGTTGTTCAACGTGATGTATGCTGACAGTTGGTGACTAGGATCATAGAACTGTCAAGTGCATCGCTGAGTAGTTGAAGATGAACTTACACAATATTTATTATACATGATTGTAGGTTTATAGTCTCATAAAATGTGTATTATGTTCATGTCCCTCCCTCCCTCTCTCCTTCCCTCCCCCTCCAGCTCTCGTGCGTGTTAGGGATGGGACGATACGAAGATTTCATGTCACGATTATTGTGACCAAAGAAATTGCGATTTACGATATTATCGCGATAATCAAAATATCCCCTAAATCCATTATCCTGGGGCGGTACGTTTGCCAATTAAAAAATTGCAGATCTACAAATTCACTTGTGAGATCTAGTGAGCTTGTAAATCGGGCATTTTTTGTCAAAGAGATTTGGTATAGAGTGAAAAAAAAGGTTGTTTTACCAATTATAAAGGGTTTAAATGGTACCGGATGAATTGATCCCAGTGGATGACGGAGGATAATTTCACGATACATTTAAATCTTCACAATACGATTATTGTGAGTGTTTTTTATCACAATAACGATAACAACAGTTATCGTCCCATCCCTAGTGTGTGTGTCTCTCTCTCTCCTCACCATCCAGTGCTGACAGAGACTCATAGCTCTCCTGCGGCTTCATCTTCTTCCTCTCCAGACGCTCTCCTCCTTCTTCTTGCCGCTGCCTGCTGCCCACGGCCTGCTGGGAAACGTAGTCCTCCTCGCCATAGTCCAGCGGGAAGTCCGGCTGCTCCGGGAAGAAATCCGACGGGGTGGGGATGAGGAGGCTGCCGGCCGCCCCGTGGCGCAAGAGAGGCTGCGTGGAGGAGGATGAGGGGGAGGAAGGGGAGGAAGGGGAGGAGGAGGAGAGGAGGAAGGAGACCAGGTCCTCCAGTAGCTGCTGGTCCTGGTCCACCGAGCCGGGGGGTCCTCTGGACGCGGAGCGAGAGGAGGCGGGCAGGCCGGCGAGGCCAGGAGGGCCTCTGCGGTCGTACAGGGAGTTGAGGGAGCGCTCCTCTTCGTCCTGGTAGCCGTACTGCTGCTGCAGGGGACAGGACAGATAAGCGACGTTAAGAGCTAGCAGCACTAGTTCAATGTCATTTCGACTATGCCTGCACTTCCTGGTATTAGCCCTATTTCGGCCCGCCCACTCAGCAAATTTCTCAGCAACTTTCTGGTTACCCTTCAAAACATGACTTCAGCACCAGGGGGATGCTGAGTGGGCGGGCCGTGAATAGGGCTAATTCCAGCACCCCTAATGTCCTCAAAACAAAGCTACCGACCTCCCAAAGCAAAATGATTAGATTAATCCTTAGACCAGGGGTCTTCAACCTTTTCAGGCCAAGGACCCCTTAGCTGAGAGAGAGATGAAGCAGGGACCCCCAGACAAAATAAATTGTTGTGGGCTCGCCTGAAAGGCGGAACACTGTGTTATCCTCATTATTTAATATAGTGAGTTCCGCCACATATTTCCGCGCATATTTGTGCCGCAGACAGTACAAAGGCAGGGCCCTTAGCCAATGAAGCGCAATTGGTGGAAGAAAATCTGGGAGTGGTGTTAGCTGGAGTATTGGTTGATTTGATTAAGAGTTTTTATTTTAGTTATTGTTGTGGGCTCGCCTGAAAGGCGAGAACACTGATATCTTCATTATTGCCAGACCCATGAAATGGGTAGGCCTACATAAGCAAATGTCGGTCTGTCTGTCCGGGTTTTCTATATAAAGGGTATATATGATGATGACATGCCTACAAAAGGCATGATGTCATAAATGATGATGACAGACAGGGGGTCTGGCACAACCAGGTTGACCTGGTCTAGTTTATATATAGTGAGTTCCGTCGCAGACAGTACAAAGACAGGGCCCTTAGCCAATGAGGTGCAATTGAGGTGTGGAAAATCTGGGAGTGGTGTTAGCTGGAGTATTGGTTGAGCTTCACATGACAGTTAGGCACGCTGCAGAATATAGTCACGAGCGAGCCCACACTGTTTTGTGGGTTCAAGGGCTCAAGTGGGTAACAATAAGTACTGCAGCCATGTTTGTGCAAGACTGACGTTATATTTGATGACGCGTAGGATTCGAGGGGGCTCGGCTTAAAAGCTCACTACACAAGGTGTGAGGAACATTAGCTTTTTCGATATAAACCATTAGAGCAGAGGTGGATCTGTGAAACCAGTGCTACTTATTTTCCTACCTCTAATAACAACGTAACAGTTCCTGGATTCAAAGTAAGACACATCACTGCTTAGGTTCTGTGCAGCTGAATGGTTAACCAGTTTTAAGTGGTTGTTATTAACAGTAGATCTCCAGCGTTTCACACTTTCACTTTTATTCTCATTGTCTAGGAATGGCCTCCGTGAGCGGTCTCCTGTCTGAAGAGAACTTCCTGTGTTCCATCTGTCTGGACGTGTTCACCGAACCAATCACCACTCCATGTGGACACAACTTCTGCAAAGGCTGCATCACGCGTTACTGGGATACCAATGCGTGTCGGTGTCCACTGTGCAACAGAACATTCTATAGGAGGCCAGAGGTAACCGTTAATACTTTCATTTCCGACATGGTCGACCGGTTCAGGAGTCACAGGCTGAAAGAGCAATACGAGGGGAAGACCGAGGCCGAGGTTCAACAGATGATCCGGGAAAGAGAGGTGAGGATCCAGGAGGTCAAGCTCTCGGTAGGGAGTTGCAAGAGCGTCGCCGACCGAGAGATCGCAAACAGCATGCAGGTCTTTGGCGCGCTGATCAACTGCATCGAGAGGAGCCAGGCGGAGATCATCCACGTGATCAAGGAGAAGAAGAGGACGACGGAGAAGCAGGCCGAAGGCATCATCAAAGACCTGCAACAGGAGATCACCGAGTTGAAGAAGAGAAACTCCGAGCTGAAGCAGCTCTCGCAAGCCGAGGAGCCCCTCCACCTCCCCCAGAACGTCACGTCCGCCGCCAACACCCTTCCACCCGCCAAGGACTGGCCGAAGGTCAACGTCCATCCGCCTTCGTACGTGACCGTGAGGACGGCCGTGGCTCAGTTGGAGAAGGCCCTCAGTCAGGAGATGGAGAAGCTGTGCAATGCCGAGCTGAGGAGGATCCAGCAGCAGTATGCAGGGGACGCGGCTCCGGACCTTAATGCTTACAAGTAGGAGGATCTCTGAGATTTGGGGGGGAAGCTGGAGGACGGTTGTGGGTCATCCTGCAGCACTTAATGTCAGAGAGACGTGACAGGACGTGGGACACGTTGCATAACAACGAAACTGGATGGATGGAAGTAAATTCATGAATATGTTTTCACATTATTACAAATCATTTTCACATTTTGTGAATTCATAAAATCAGACCCAACCTTCCCGCCTATTGAACGGGACCAAATAGGGAGTTCCAAACGTACATAATCAATATCAATATCAATCAGAAATGATCTAGTATGGTACTGACATAGACGATTGACAAAGTACTCTGACAATGTCTACTACACTAGTATAATTCAAAAGATTCTTTTTTACTTTTATGTGTGTGTGTGTGTGTGTGTGTGTGTGTGTGTGTGTGTGTGTGTGTGTGTGTGTGTGTGTGTGTGTGTACACATTGGAGCCACACCGTTCCCATGTGGATCTCGTGATCCACATGATTATTTTTTTAGGGCATGGCTCTGTGGGAGGCTAGCCGCTTCTAAATAATAATGGGTCTGTGTGCCTGTGTGTGTGCGTGTACATCTCACAAGCTGCTGGACGGATCAGTGCCACATTTATATTGCAGGCATACCAGTAGGCCAAGAATTAATCTTTATAGTCTTTATGTCAGTACCGATATTGGTCTTGAAATGCAATATCAGTATTGAACCGATATTAAAATAATATATCAGTTTCTCAGACAATATTATATTATCATTTCGCCAGCAGTACTGCGTTCGGTGGCGTATCTGTCGCGTATCTGTTTGTGTTTACACCCGTAGCCAATCAGGGCCCAGTATTCCTGGTGATGTCACCATCAACAGCCTCGGCAGAGTGCCACCCTGCCCACCCGAACCACACAGCACCGAACAGCACCAATCGCAGTACTTGCGCGCTCTGCTGGCACATAAGTAAGCCATACATGGAAACGAGTACACAAGAAGCAAGTTGGCAGTTGGCACCACGACAGAGTGCAGTCTAGTTTTATAATAATTTTGTTTGAATAAAGTTTGAAAAAGCCTTTTGTGATGATGAAGGCTACAAATTCTATTAGTGTTTTCTGGGGAAGCTTTCAAAAGGGACAAGTTGGAACATTTTTAAATAGAAATGCCACATTCAAGCTGTTTATCTTGGGATAAGGACCAACATTTCATTAACAGTGTGTGTGTGTGTGTGTGTGTGTGTGTGTGTGTGTGTGTGTGTATGTGTGTGTGTGTGTGTGTGTGTGTGTGTGTGTGTGTGTGTGTGTGTATACCGGTATACTTTCATATATTCTAGATTCAATGTGCATGCAGTGAAATATTCAAAACCTTTTTTTGTTTCAATTTAGATTTTTATGGGATACAGCTCATGAAAATCTAAAATCCATATCTCAAAATATTAGAATATTACATGCGACCAAAAGAAGGATGTATAATACAGAAATGTCAAACTTCTGAAAGGTTATGTTAATTAATGCACTCAGTACTTGGTCTGAAATACTTTTGAACAAATGTCTTCATCAATGGGGCGTGTCATGAAAGTGGTCAGTCTGTGGTACTGCTGAGGTGTAATGGAAGCCCAGGTTTGATAGGGGTGTGGTTGAGTCTGGTGTCTCTCATCTTCCTATTGACAACACAACACAGCTTCTCTGTGGGGTTCAGGTCAGGCAAATTTGCCAGTTAAGCCCAGTAATACAAGGATAGCCCCGATGGTCAAAAACAAAGTAATTAGGGTCCTGCTTAAATTTTCCTGTCAGACTCACCTCACCGCTACCACTCAAGAGTGGGGTGGCTCAGAGTAGATGACTGAGTACAGCATCTTGCAATAGGCCTGGTGTACAAGATACACTACACCACTAAGATACCCATGTACCTGGCAAAATACTTTAAAAATATTAAGGATGTCCACAATTACAACACCAGAGGCAGCTCCACAGATCACGTTCAACCCAGAGTCAAATCAAACAAAGGGTCAAACTCGTTCTCCTGCTATACCACAAAAATACCACAAAGAATCCTTCAGATTTACAATACTGAAGGATTGTAAATCCCTAACATTCTTTAAAATCGCCCTGAAAAACCACTTACAAACCTAACCCAGCCTTATTTTAGTTTTTGTTATTTTGTTTTTATTTCTGACAATATCTACTGCATGGTATTGTCTATAATTTTTCTATTCAATGTTATATGAGATACATAAAGGTTTCCTGTGCAAATAAGCCAATATGCTTACTAGGATCTCCTTTTAGTTGACCTTGTACCAGTAAATTGTACTTTCATGAAACTGTACCTTTTCCTATGCAAACTTCTAATAAAGTCTCCAATCAATCAATCAAAAACCATGGTCGGTACACCAGTTACTTAGTTTTGGCTCTGTGGGCACGTGCCAAGTGCTTCTGGCTAAAGGAAATCTGTTTGCTATCCTTTGACAGGGACGCAGTAGAACCATGAACCACAAATGAAAGTAGACCTCCCAACGAATATGGGGAATTTTTAATAAAAAAAGAAAACCGCCTTAGAATTGACCGAGATATGGCTCATGATGCCAAGAGTATAGTCAAAGGCAAAATTGATGTGTGTGCCCTTTGTGCTCATTGAGAGCCGAGGTCGCGTATTAGCATGACATCTTATGACAACAGGGCTACCAGACATATCAACCAAGCCCCCAGAACGACTTGTAAACATTGAAGCGGCTGCCCTACTGGCCAAAGCTGGAATTTCAGGCGGGGTGAAGCATACATGCACGAGCATAAGAGCGCGCCGCTGGGGTCTAAAATAGGGTTCAATGGACGTCGACGTCGTTCGTGACGTCATTACGTCTCGACGTCAAACATTTTGGAACCTAATCTGGTTCCAATTTCCCCCAGAATGCACCTGGATTCACCCACAATGCACTGGAATTCAGCTACTTCCGCATGCTTCAAAACGCCACTGAGCACTTGCATTGAAATGATAGCTGGGGGCGGGGCTGGTCCGCTCTCTATTATATATATATATAATATATATATACTCTATGATATCAACACACAAAAGAATGCTATTTCCTGACCTGGTGGTAGGTGTACGGGTCCAGTAGGGGGCTCTGCATGTGCACAGAGGAGCGGGGTGGGTCCAGCATCATGTAGTCCAGGTACTGCTGCATGAGCTCTGGGTCTTCCTGCTCGGCACTCCCCTGGGCCCTCTGCTTGGAGGCAATATTCCCCGGAGCTCTGGGAGAACAGGACACAGTGGCGTCAGTTCAGCAAAAGCTAGGGTATGGCAAAGATGGGAGTCCTCATGGAAAAGAGGCATTACATTTTGTATAACAAGGTGAAAATAGCAGATCTACATGCTCACAACGCCTTATATTAAAACATATATTAGTTTTGACAGTTTTTTTTTACACAGGTTTCTACGGTTTCTTGGGCTGGATATGGCAGCCTGGAATGGTTGTTCAAGTGCAGCTAGACTTGGCATGTTAGATTGTGCTACAATCAACAATAATGCATTGCACCTGTGCAGCTGACCTGCGGAACCTGGGAATATACCATTTGTGAAGATGGGGAGAATACAAGTGTGGAGAATATAAATACCTTGTTAAAGTGACCATTTTGTAACATTTTGCATTTGTAGTTATTTTACTGTAATTTAACAACATAATAACCAGCACAGATTAGAAAAAGAGACATTCCTGGATTTAAATGTAAAAGTAATTTTTATTTTCCCCCCTGGACCCAGGGTATGGCAGCTGCATACCCCTGCCATACCCAATTGACGCCCCTGATAGGACATGAGATTATAACCACTTTCAACCTGGCAGCCCTAATATCGGGCATGTCATTTATAGGCAATATCTTTTTTTACAATAATGAAAATCATCTAGGTGTTTTTTTTTTCTTTAAATAAAATAGCAGATATGCTTACAAGCTCACAACGCGCCGTATTATTGTGAATTTGTCTATGCATACTGAGTGGTTAGTGAGCCTGCCTGGGGAACCAGAGCCTCTGTTGTCCCAGGTATGATTACTGGCCAGGCCAGCAATGTGTCGATGTGTGTCCCTGAGCAAGACTCTTAACCCACTAATTGCTCCCCGAGCACAATGGCTGCTCACTGCTCCTGGGTAAATGAAGAGGATAAATTGTGTAAATGTAGTGACAAAAAACACCCCAAGGAGTGGGGCCTATACTACATTACACTACATTACATTATTGAAGCAGTGAAAGCCGCTTCCAAGGAGTGGCTTTGTGTGTCCCGTACCTGTCCCGTGCAGAATTCACCGTTTGTCAGCCTTCTGATTGGTCCCTGAGACTCCCTGACTGGCCAACCAGAAAAAACCATTCACTTTTTGCTATCGGGGGTGGAGTTTGTGCAGTGGAGAATGTTGCTTCCCTTGCTTCAGGCTTTCAACAACGGTCCGCACTGCGCGACACGGCGTTCGTCCAGTACGGCCGCGGGAGGTGATAGCGATCTCGCTCATCATAATGAATAAGCTTCAACAAACTAGTTCACATGGACCTTATCAATGTAACTAAGAGTTACAATTGGGTACATATATTTTAAATGGGCAGAATTACGAAAAGCCAGCCTATTATGTGAGGAGAACTATAATCTGGCTGTCATCTTCCTACCCAAGATGCACTGCGCTTTCTCTTTCTCTTTCTATTCTCTCTCTGATCCAGAGGATTAAACTAATTAAAACATATATTTTCGGGGGGAAACTGCTGTTTTGCTATGTAATTACTGTACCTTTTTCTTCCCTTTTTCTTAATATCACGTAGATGTGTTTTTTTTGGTACTTTATATAGCTGTAATGAGGCTATGAAAAAAAAATCCCATCCACTTCCACTATAAAAGAATCTGCAATGGTGATTCTGTCCCACTGTGATTAAACAAATTAAAACATATATTTTCGGGGAAACCCCCTGTTTTGCAATGTAACTACTGTACCTTTGTCTTCCCTTTTTATTAATATCACCTAGATGTTTTTCCTTTGGTACTTTAAATTGCAATAATGAGGCAATGAAAATACCCTCTCCCCCCATTCACTGCCACTATAAAAACAATCTGCCCAGGGTCAAATGTCCCACCATAGTAACAGGGCAGAATGGGGCGGGATTTGCAAAAGCCTGAATTGAGGATTGGTCAAGCTTCACATGACAATTTGGCCCTCCAGACAATATAATTCATTCATTCAGAATTCATAAAAATATAGAACTAAAGCACATAGAAAGTATAGATCTAGAACACAGAATGTATAGATCTAGAACACAGATTTCATAGCTCTAGAACACAAATTCACCGCTTCACTTCGAACCGAGGTTTGATTTTATTATATACATTGTGCCAAAAAAGTCCATAGGGATCAAACAGTTGAGCTCAACTGTACTAGTATTATACAGTATACTAGCCAGTTCTCTCTAAAGTCGTGCCAGGAACTCGCCTCAGATCATGGACAAGAAATTCCCTCGCCCTGCGAGGGCTCTGACTTTAGTGAAAAAAATCACACCTATAGTGCTGTGAAGTGAGCGGTGCCATTTATGAGTTAATTTCATCAAGCATCCCCCTAGCCAATCCCAGCGCGTCCTGCGAAGTTTGGCCAGTGGGACCCTAAAGTACAACAAACTTTGGCCCCAGATATTTCTTAACTCGTTTCTTCCCCCCCAGGTGCCAAGATGCAGGCCGCGGACATCACTTTACTTAAGCCTGTTTACTTTTACGCGTTTTCCCATTGTTTTTTGACCAAACCATAGCTCCTGTGGCTCCTTATGGCTGAAGCTGTGAACAACAGACAGTGAAATGCGTTGACACCGGTATGGTACTTTATGTTGTGAAATGCGTTGACACCGGTATGGTACTTTATGTTAAGATTTAATACAATCAGTCCGTTAATAAATAGATTGTTTCCCGTGCTGAAGTGAAGCTGTGTGTTCTCTTACTGTTTCAACGTCCTCTCGCGTCGTTTGGAGGCGGAGCTGGGGACCTGCGGGACCTGACTCAGCTCTCGTCCAATGATCAGCTGGGTGATGTCATCCTGCCAGGTCAGGCCTGCACACCCATGGGGTGACAGAGACGTCAAGTCAATAATTAAACTAGAAAGATAAGAGATGTCAAAGCAATAGAAAAAGATGCAATTGGGAAATGCAAGTGTGTTTTTTCCGCGACGCGAGTCACACTTGCAAATGAAATCCGTCCTTGTCCCTTTTATGCCCATGTATGGAGATCCCTGATGTCAGGGTTAAATATTATAAGCCCATATTATCTAGGAATGCCTATAATATGGACATATTGTGTCATTCTCATGTGGTCTATGATGTCAGACATCTACAATGTCAGTAATCTCCATATTTGGGAAAAGTTAAATATTTGCATTTTCCTATTCAAGTCAATGGAGAAAATTGATTCACGAATAATTGTATACAAATTAAACTATATGACGTATATCTCTTTGCAAAATGCACCCCTATGTGTCCAGATGAAGCCCGTCGATGGTCGAAGTGCGTGCCACCAAAAGGAGGAGTATAGCGTGGCAAAATAAAGTTTATCTAGAAAGGTGGAAAGATGTAAGGAATAAAGTCGGACCAGTACTATTAGTCTGGTTGCCCTGTGAGGACAGCCAGCCACACTACTCATTTTCAAAAGAGAGAGAAAATCTTTTCCATTTAGACACCTCCACCATATAGGGCAGTGGTTCCCCAAACAGGCACACTGGTGTACAACTCTGTGGTGGAACATTTCTTTACTTTAAGTAAAGGTATCGATACCATCACATAGAAATGCTCTGTTACCTTGGGGGCATAGGCGATTTTAAGGGGTGTCCTAGGGTGCACGTGCAACCCCTGGCCGCCAGGCGGCCATTTTGATTTTATTTTTTTTTGTAATGTAACTTTACATCCACTCAGACCGAATACAACAACACCCCCTAGTGGTAGTGATAGAGGCTGGCAGCTCCAGGCAGCCCCCCCCTCCCCTCCTGATGTGATGTCATATCCACGCGCCAGTATTGAAATTGAAAACAACATCTGTTAAAGATAAAGCATGGAGTTCGAGCTCTTCACTACTATGGACGTGACTACCGGTAGATATTATAATATAGCTGCTTGCCCTGAAACATCACATGGAGAGGATCATTTTGTACCTGACTTTCCTCTACAAAACACAGACCTCAGGCTCTATCAGCCAGGACTCTTGTCTCACTGTGCGTGACTGAACCATTTCCTCCTGACCAGCCCAAGGTAAGACTAAGACAGTCAGATCATGCTTTTATAAACCCTATTATATTAAGCCCAAAATGGTTCTGCCGCCGTGTAGAACCGAACCGATTTTAACTTGAAACCGATAACCGCAAGTAACTTATTTTTACATTTGGGTACAAAATTAACTGCAGAAATCCGCTAAAACAACATTACAAAACCGCTAATATCCGCAATTTTTTTCGCGCGCGTGCATGAGGTAATAGAGGTCGTGCACCCCTTGCTGGAAGAGGCTAGAGTCGCCTATGTGGGGACCACACTTTGAGACCCACTGGTGTAGCAGAGTGTTACCAGTGAGCCAACATGCACAATAACAGCACCACAACGGAACAGAGCCTTCATTATATGATTGGTAACACCTGTGAAGGAAGTGAGAAGAGACCCAATTTCTTTCCAAAATGACTGCTGTGCATACTGTATACTGTAGCCTATTGGCGCTAAAGCTACTGTTATACTCATTGCAAGTCACTCTGGAATAAGCTAAATGATGTTCTTTATCTCATCAGTGGTTCCCAAACATTTTTAGCTCAAGACCCAAAAGAGAAATATGAGTTCTTCCCAGGACCCAAACCAGTAACACTAGGGTTCATCGCAACACGTTATGAGCTTCTAGATCTCGTATTTTCACTTATGTTCTTTTCCTTTTTAATTTCTGAAAATATAAGATATTTTTTTATCTCTTTTTTTACTTTTGGAAAATCTTTTGGAAAAACAATCATAAAAAGGGTGATATTGTGTGTCGAGTTAATGTTAACACATCTGGTGCCAACCCCGAGTTTCCCGAGTTTGAAAAGGTACCACCCCTGTGCCAACCCCGAGTTTCCCGAGTTTGGGCCGTTTTTGAAGATTTTTATTTTATTTTTATTATTATTTTATTTTTTCGAAATGTTTTTTGGACCTCCAGAAATGTATTAGGTATGATCGCGATCGCGAAATTGCATGTTTAACCCCCATACCAACCCATTCTTTCAAACATGGCAGCCATGTTTGTTTACATCTGAAGAAAACATAATGGCGGATTTTTTTGTTTGAAAGCTGTGAACAGTGTGCACACACGTGGTGCATCATCTAGGCATGGGCATGCACGATCCGTGCACTATAAATTACATGGAAGTCTATGGAGACCATGGCATCGCGGGACATTGAAGAGAAAATAATATATCACTGCAACTTAAGTGTTAACTGTGTAGGAACTGAAACACATTCTGCGCTAGAGCTTGTACAATGAGTCACTCTGTCTGAAAAGGAGCACTGAGCTAAATGTGAGGAGAAAATATGTATATTAATTACATTAATATTGAATGTAATTACCGCTGTGTCTGACCTTTTTAAGAGGTCTGTTGCCATGGTGACCTCAGAACTCAATTCAGTTCAGAAACAGCACAGCATCATATCTTTAAGTATATTTTGATGCCGATACTTTAGTACTTTTAGTACAGATTCCTGCGTGTTACCGGCCTGACACCAACAATAAGCCACTCCCGAACCTACTTATGATCTATATTGCAGTATTGACACTGTACTTTTACTTAAAAAGCTCAAAATGTGAGTACTTTTTCCACCACTGCTGGCAGTCACCTTGTATCATCAGCTCTCTGAGGACGTCCTGGAGTTTGTGGAGAACGGGAACAGAGACCTGGTACTGGATCAACGGCTCCTGGGGCCCACGGCACTGTCCAAACAACCCGTCTGCAATGTAGGAGGGGAGACACAGACGCCATCAACTACAGTGCATATAATCAAGCCATTAAGACCTGGAGCCATTAACCATTATTTGATGCTTTAACTACTGAAAAAACATCTAGAAGAATTGTGCAAGTCTCTGAACTATTTTGACGCTGTTCTATAGCCTAAATGTCTTCTAAATCCTTCTAAGGTTTTTGAAAAACGCATCTTTCTATGTCAGTGGTTCTCAAACCAAGTCAAGGACCCCTGGAATTATATGTGTTTGGCCGCCGACCCCATCTCAAAATATCATGTATTAAGGCAAACGGAAGCAAATATTTGAGTTACAAATGTTCGCTTAAAAATATGTTCAAAGATTAGCAAAAAATACTGAGATTTTTCAAGAATAGCAGATCTACAAGCTTGCAGGACGGCACTCGGAGTAGAAGTAAAAGTATTTGGAAATGGGGAAATACTTAAGTAAAGTACAAATACCTCAAAACTACCTCAAAGGTACTTAGTTACTTTACACCACTGCTGGCTAGTGTTGCAATAGGAACTGTGACTAAAGAGTGGAAAGACATCAGTAAATAGGGTAGAAGATTGTGGCCAAAGTGCACATTCGAGGATGAATTAACAGTAGAGAAACTATTTTTTTTTTAAAGATGACTGAGAATGTCAATGCAAGACGTGATCAGACTGTGACTGTGTCAGCAAGAACAGTCCCTCGATGACAGTGGTGGAAAAAGTATAAAATACTACAATGTAGAAATACTCTGGTAGGACAAGGCCATGCCGCACTTTTATTCTATGAGGAATGGAGCGGATGTTTTGAGAAATCTGCCATTTGCGAATGACTTCAAAATCTGCTCCTTTCCCATTGAAATGTATTGGCAGAATCAGCTGGTAACCAAACTTTGGTGGCACGGTCACACCGGAATAATATTCTACCTGTGAGAGTGGAGTCTGCCAATGCATTTCAATGGAAATGGAGCTTTCTTGTTTCTTTGTTGGTTGCAGGAATCCAAAATGTCAGCAAACCGCTCCATTCCCATTTAAATGCATTGGCAAAATCCGTCCTCATAGGTAGAATAAAAGTGGGGTGGGACCGTGCCATAAAGAGTGGTTCTCAACCAGTGGGTCGGGACCCCCAGGGGGGTCTCCAAATTATTTTGGGGGGTCACCCAGATGATTAACTTAATGACAAACCAACATAAAGTTTAAGTGTACTGAGGTTATCTGCACATTTTTAAAGTGACAATGTAAGGACTTTTTAATACCTCTAAAATGACAAATTAAACATTGGCCAAATTAGCCCTATTCACGGCCCACCCACCCAGCAACTTCCTGGTGCTGAAGTCACGTTTTGAAGGATAAAACCCTGCTAAAAGCCCATAGTTAACACAGAAATCGCAAATTTAATGCAATTTCCGAATAGTACAGTATAAAATATGGCTAGCATGATCAAGAACACAAGATAGTAAAAGGCACAAAGCATTATAATTTACTTTACCGTTCGAAATAATGATTTGTTGGCTTTAAGTCCAGCGATTTCTGTGTTATTTTACCCTTCTAAACTGACGTCAGCACCAGGAAGTTGCTGAGAAATTTGCTGAGTGGGCGGGCCGTGAATAGGGCTTATGGTCAAATGTCAAAAGGCAGAAATTGTGAAAATGGCCGATCTACATGCCCATCTATATGCTCATTGTGAGCATATAGATGGGCTATTTTCACAATAGAACCGTGTTATACAAAATCTAATGCCTCAACTCTTAGTGCTCGTAGGGTGGCGGTCCGTTCAAATATGATTGTTTTGGGGGTCACAGCCTGAAAAGGTTGAGAACCCCTGTGTTATAGCAGGGTTGCAGTGCATTTAACGCCTCATTACAAAGACAAAGGAACATTTGAGAGTTCAGTACCACAAAAAAAAGAAAAACCCCATAGACACTGATAGGCAGACAGTGCAGAGATGTGGAAAAAAGAGTGATATGGTCTGATGAGTCATCCCTGTTCCTGAACATTATTCTCTAACCATAATTACTCTCTCACAAGTGGGCGAGTGCATGTGTGCGGTGCGCCATAAACCAAGATAAAATGATACAGACAATGAGGCTGGCTCTGCAATTCCATTAAAACTGTGAAAAAAAAAGAAGAAAAAAAAAAAGAAAACAGGAAAGCATCTGTGTCATTGATTTTATACTTGTACAAGCTCATAGGGCATCACTTCGTGCCACGCTATGAGCTTGTAGATCTGCCATTTTTGAATAAAAATCAAACCTCGGTTCGAAGTGAATTTCTATTCTATGTGTTCTAGAGCTATGAGCTAAGATCTATACTGTCTATGTGCTTTAGTTCTATATTTTTACGAATGAATGGTTTTATCTGGAGGGCCAAATTGTCATGTGAAGCTTGACCAGTCCTCACATCGGGACGCACAAGACGGACAAAGCCACTTCTTGGAAGCGTTTTTCACCGCTTCAAAAATCACGGAAATGTGTGCAAATCTTTGAATATATCTGTTTTTAACTCAAATCTTTGCTTCTGAGGGCCCTCCACTCCAAGGACAAAAACATATAATTTTGGGGGGGGGGGGGGGGTCCATGGACCGTGACCCCCATGTTTTGAGCAAACTGTTTAGAAGGCATTCGTAGAATCTGCCTCAGGTCTTATTGGGTTAATTTGATCTCAGGTCTCAGGATACTAAAGTTATCCTGAGATGGCCTTTGTCCTATGATGAACCACTTGGATGGGACGATATGATTGAATTTCATGTCATGATTATTATGACCAAATAAATGTACGATTTACGTTATTATCACGATAATCAAAATATCTCCAACATCTGTTATCCTGGAGCGGAACATTTGCCAAAAAATAGCCGATCTACAAGCTCACAACGAGTTGAGAGCTTGCAGATAGGCTATTTTTTGTCAAAGAGATTTGGTAGAGGGTGAAAAAAAGACTGTATGAAGTGCGTGAATCAAAACAGCGTCACAGTTCTGACAATGGAACAAGGGGGAGAGCGCTTGTTTTCTGTGGAGATGACGGAGGCGCGCCGGCGTTGTATTATAAACACAATCTGATGTAGCTATAACAACAATCACGACATAGGCTATTTATTATAATCACTAATTCACTATGAAGTGTCTTTAATTATAATTAAAGTAAAAATAGTCAAATAACAAACAAGGACAAATTGCTCTGCCCACAACCTTATCAAACCAAAATGCCTACAGTACTCCAAATTGTAGGCCTATTACTAGTAAGACACCTCAGGGTGACATGCGACCTCGCCCTAAAGGTCGCGCCAATTCTTGACTATCTGGCCAACCACAGTGTTTCTCTGACGATTCTAGTTGTTATCATTCTGGGGGGAGTTTGTTCATGTTTTTGTGAGGGTATCAACCCTAGGAGACACGGGGAAACATGCAAACTCCACACAGAAAGGCCCTATCGCCAACCTCATCGAGGGTGTGAGCGATGGGGCCTAAACATGGAAATGTGGAGAACACTATATATGGAGATAGTCCAGTCCATCATGTCATAATGGGACTACCGTCATAGACAGTAGCCATTGTTAGGCCGGAGTCAATGGCTGTGTCTATGACGGTAGTTCCATATGACATATTGGACTAGACTATCTCCATATATAGTGTTATCCACATCTCCATGTTAGGACTCATATATGGGCATAAAAAGTATGTCATGTGACATCACTTCCTGTACAGACAGTCAGCCATTGACTCCGGATTAACAATGGCTACTGTCTATGACGGTAGTCCCATATGACATATTGGACTAGACTATCTCCATATATAGTGTTATCCACATCTCCATGTTTAGACAGCCAATGACTCCGGCCTAACAATGGCTACTTTCTATGACGGTAGTCCCATATGACATGATGGACTGGACTATCTCCATATATAGTGTTATCCACATTTCGTGTAGCCGCCCTGTACAGGAAGTGATGTCACAACTCGCTGACATCACACTGACATCACAGAGGATACGGAAGGACGGTCACGAGGATACGGAAGGAAGGAAGGAAGGAAGGAAGGAAGGACACTCAAGCGACACGATTCTTCAGAGTATATGCGACCTTCGGTCGCAATAATAACTATGATAATGGTTCTTAACTTCTTGTAAGTCCCAACCCCAATTATTAAGTATAATACTTGACCTTATAAATATAAAATGTTTATGATTATTTATTGTGTTATATGTCATGAAACATCGCATGTAGGCCTATTCCTATAACCTATAACCTATACACGAGTGAGCTCTCAATCGGTACCTCCGCACGGTCCAGGCGAATGCAACGGAGCGCTCCCTACCTCCGGTTCTTCCAATCACAAGCTTCCATTGTCAGAACTGCGCCGCTGTTTTGATTCACGCGTATGAAGTATGTTATTTCCAGATCCGTTTTACCAATTACAGAGGGTTTAAAATGGTACTGGATGCAACTCGGCAAATAAAAGATGAATTGATCCCAATGCATGACGCAGGCTAACTTCACGATCAATTTAAATATCCAGTAGAAAATGAGCATACAATAATTTTACCAGAAACACTTTGATAAAGCCCTGATGACCATAACAGGTCTGTAAAAGCTGAGATTGTACACTCAGAGTTATGGGGGTCTTTGCAAAACAAATAATATTGAGAACCACAAGTACTAGTGGACTCCTAATGTGCCATAGAGTCATAGTAAATCATGACTCCCTACATCAATCCCTACATTCTTTCAATTTGAAAAGCATTTTAAAAAAACTAGCCGATCTACATCTAAAAGTTATTTGAAATATTTAAAAATGTGTTTTTCAAAATAGTTAAAAATGGCAAAAGAGTTTAGGGATAACGGGTAAGGCATGGACGAAAATAGGGCCCCAAGTCTTTGCCACGGACGGACACATTGGTCCATGTACGGATATAATTTGATGACTCCTGATGCCCCCGTCCACAGGGTACGAGGGGTTAATGAACGGTTTGATGAGCACGGCAATGAGGTGCTTACAGGCACGAGCACACATAGACATCAAAGGGGGCTTGAGCCCCTGCCCTTTTAAACGTCTGTAAAAAGCTGCCCTCTCCAGACCATGAATGCATCTTTTACTATGGTGAAAGAAAGGCAAATGCCTCTCTTTCCATGCCATGCCTGAAGGCAGCATTTAGGAGAATTGCCTCGTTCAAACTCTCCTGAACTTGATTGCATAATCTTATGTTGAAAGCATTGCCCTCTCTGTCTAGAAATCTGTGCTGTACACCAAATCTCCAGTATTGACTTGATTAGGCTTAGTTCACTGTGGTATCAAGTACCGAAAATAGCCGACCTACAAGTTGTGACGTGTTGTGAGCTTGGAGGTCTGCTATTTTCAATATTTTCTCCCCAAAGCCCTTTCAGGAATTTCAGCCCCTGCCTGAACATTCTCTGCACATCCCTGGACATATTGACTCCTAATGCCCCCGTCCACAGGGCACGAGGGGTTAATGAATGGTGTGATGATGAGCATGACAATGAGGTGCTTAGGTGGCAGAAACCTCATATCTCCTCATATTTAAACATTTAATGTTTAGTTTTTTTCTTCTCCACCCAGTAAAATGTAAATTAATCCCTCACATGAATACGGTCACACAAAAGTGCCATAAATAGCTGATCTAATACTGTGGCTGAGCTCAGAAACGCGTCTCGATGCGACTCGCTGAGCTTGTAGATCTGCTATTTTTTTAAAGAAAAGGAAAAGGAAAGAAAGTGGTCAAGTCTGTCTGTTTTCAACCAATGAGAAGTGTTAACAATGGTTTTTGACGATGGCCGTACAAGGTTTCTGCGACAATATGAGGCTTTCAGATTCATCAGATCTCAAAACGTACAGGAGACCATCAGACACTGGCACTCTCCACCACCGTCCCAAATCCGCTCCATTCCCATTGAAATGCATTGGCAGAATAAGCTGGCAACCATGCATACATTGGTGTGACCCTGCCCTTACAAATAACATTCCAGAATTTTACTTGAGTAAAAGTACAAATGTATTGGGATCAAAATGTACTTAAAGTACCAAAAGTTAAAGTACAAAATGTCTGAAAATAGCAGATCTACAAGCTCACACCGCATCAGATATTTTCTAATGGCCAGGGTATAAAATAGGGCTAAAGTTGTTAATGTATGTTTTATAATATTATAATTTGTATCTGCATAGCAACTAGTAACTAAAGTTTTCAAATAATTGTATTGGAGTAAAAGTACAATATTTGGATCCGAGATGTAATGTAGTAGAAGTAAAAGTATTGGAAATTGGAAACACCCAAGTAAAGTACAAATAACTCAAAATTGTACTTAAAGTAGCCTACAGTAAATGTGCTTAGTTACTTTACACGACTGCAAAACACCCATATGAGGGAATACATTTTGTTGGAATATTGTGTTCGTAACCCACCAGCAGAGTTACAGAGACTTGTACAATCGATACCAAGGTGCAACTGAGGCGGAAACCATCCATTGAATTTGTCATGGAGTCTGTGCGTGCGTGCACACACTCACACACACACGCACACACACACACACACACACACACGCACAAACGCGTATAAACCCACACCACACTTAATGACATAAGCTTGTCAATAAAGGAAGAAGCACACATGTGCATGCAGGAAAACACAGGCAGTAATAAGGTGCACGGGTGTGTGGTGTGTATATCTTGGTGAGTCATCACCTGGCTTGCTCTCTCTCTCTCTCCCCCCTCTTTCTTACACATGAGGGAGACACTCAGTCGTCAGGCAGTTGATGTCATTGTTGTCATAGAGACACAGAGGGTGAGCCGGGATTGGTCTAGCACCGCTGACGGAGAGAGGCCTTGTTTACGTTTGTTCTGACACTCTCTCTCCCTCCCTCCCTAGCTCTCTCTCCAATCACTCTCTATCTCTTAGTTTAACCCATTAAGTCCTGGAATTATTTTATACGTTAGCTGTTGAAAAACAGCAGATATACAAGCTCACAGCGCGGCACTCGGTGCCGCGCTGTGAGCTTGTAGATCTGCTATTTTTGAGAAATCTATTATTTTGTGGGCAAATCTTTTTTTAAAGCAAAACATTTGTGACCCAAATATTTGCTTCTGGGGGGTCCCTGATACATAATATTTTTAGATGGGGTCGGTGGCCAAATACTAGGGGTCCTTGACATAAAAATGTTTGAGAACGACTGACATAGAAACATGCGTTTTTCAAAAACCTTAGAAGGATTTAGAAGACATTCATAGAATAAAAAATAGCAGATCTACAGTATATTTTGTAATAGCTGAAGCATAAAACAATGGGTTAATGTACTCTGTTGTTGCCACTTCGCTTTGCTCTTTTTCTCCCCTATATCGTCCTCTATACGTATTCCTCAGCCTCCTCTCTCATTTTCACCACCAATTTTGTCCTCTATCTGCCTCTCTTTCTCCGTCTCGCTCTCCTTCACTCTCTAAGTTATCATTTATTACTCTCTTTCTCTCTCTCTGTCATTCATACTTGTGAGCTTGCGTGTCGGCTATTTTCGTTGCGTGTGAAGCCGTCATACAATGGAGAATGATTTATCCATTACTGTCCATGGATATCTCTGATGATATCTCAGTCTCTCTCTCTCTTCAGTCTGATTCAGGAATACATTTTTACATTTGTACAAACAGACTGCGCACACACACACACACACACACACACACACACACACACACGCACACGCACAGGCACGCGCGCACACACACACACACACACACACACACACACACACACACACACACACACACACACACACACACACACACACACACACACACACACACACACACACACACACACACCACATGCACATATCGTCACTGTCGGGCGGAAACCTTGTATCTCCAAGTTTCAAAATATAGTGTTCTTTCGTAAATGAAAGCCCTGCTTCATCATACAAGACTGTCGCACAAAATTTGTGAAAATAGCCGATCTACAAGCACACACCGCCTCGTGGTGCGAGGCGTTGTGTGCTTGAAGATTGGCTATTTTCACGAGCTTAAATCGTTTTTAAAATGATAAATACAAAATGAACAGTTTTGGACATACAAGGTTTCCACCCGACAACGATGATATGTAATAGCAAACATGTCGCCCCTACTTAAGCGCTTGACCACGGAAGCAACGCAATTTCCCCTTCCCATTCGACCTCCTCCCACGCTTCTTTCCGGCAGAATGAACACATGCGTGCGCGACTCATGCGCACGCTTACATACAGTAGCATGATTGACGTCCACAAGCCCGTGCCTCATGAACTCCTCCTGGCATATCCATGACATCCCACAGGAAAGCCCTGTCCACGTCGGCAAACAATACAAGACATGTTGCCACGCAACTGTGGTGTCTGTGCACAGAAAATCCTGAGCTTTAATTGAATCAGTCACTACCGTGAAAATAGAGATGATTTACCAAATTTCAGGTAAAAAAGCTCATCATTATGCATTATGCATTTCAAGTTTTGAAATTCATATATACATTTTTTCTTTTTGAAAATAGCAGATCTACAAGCTCAAAATGCGCCACATTGTGACACATTGTAAGCTTGTAGATCTGCTATTTTCAAATGGCTGAAATGTATTTAGGGTTGAAGTGGGTAAAGTATTTTGTAATAATAGTCAAAATCAACAAAGTAGGTTAATTAGTAATAAAGTTTTCAAATAAATGTAGTGGTGTAAAAGTACCATATTTGGAACTGAGGTGTAGTGGAGTAGAAAAGTATTGGAAAATGGAAATACTCCAGTAGCCTACACATACTCAAAATTGTACTTTTTGAGCGGTGGTCACACCGTCTCCATAGCGTAGCCGTGTGTGTAGGTATGTTTGTTTGTTTGTATGTGGGTCTGTATGTAGCCTCAAGCCTGTGGTGTAGTACCTTTTCTGACCACACATGTTAAGGGAGGGGCGCTGTTGTTCAGGCCAGGCCACACACACACACACACACACACACACACACACACACACACACACACACACACACACACACACACACACGGGGGGGGGGGGGGGGGGGGGGGGGGGGGGGAACCACCGCTCAGTTCACACGGGTGTGATTTTTTTTCCACCAATGACTCATGCACACACGCACGTACGCACGCACGCACGCACGCACGCACGCACGCACACACGCACGGACACACACACACACACACACACACACACACACACACACACACACACACACACACACACACACACACACACACGTTTCTACCGGAAGGAAGAACGGCAAGAGGCAGGAAACTCAGATAGTTGTAACAGCCGTCCCTCTGTCTGAGGTTTCCCATGAAGGAGAGAGAAACTGCCGAATTGTTTCACTCATCACTTTATCAATTTGTCCATATTTCTTTACATAATAACTATTGTTACAGTGTCATCATAAGTATCATCATCCACACAGAACACAAATATTACGTGGCAATATTTCGGAACGAGGTCGATATTTGCTGTCGCAGCCCCTAAGCTGTGCTGGAACCGCATTGCCTTCTCTGTCAGATCCTTTTGTTGAGTCTTTTATGTCCAGCTCAGGACACTAAGCTATGAGGGCAGATTCTGCCAATGCATTTCTATGAGTTTGCTGAAAAAACAAACAAAAAAAGAACATTCCCATTGAATTGCATTAGCAGAATCCACCCTCAAAGTGCAGTGTGACCGTGCCCTCAAGACCCTTTGCTATTCACAAGCTTTTTTAATCCCCCCGATGGTTGAATTTGTACTATTATGCTTAACAAGGAGGGTTTGCTCGTTGTTCTTTCTACTATAACTGAATGTTGTTTGTGACTGACCGTTCCGTTCTGTTCTGCTTCATATTGTTCTGTATCACACTACATTTAATCTGCTACATGAATACATTTGACGTGATTCGATATGAAGAGGTCTATGTGAAATGTTTACATGTTTTATTCAACATATCCCTCTCCATCTCTCTCTTCCTCTTATTCTGTTTTGTAGGATTTCTCTCTCTCTCTCTCCTGCCTCTCTATTGAGAGGCAGGGGCTGAATTTTTTAAAAGGGCCTTTTGGTGAGCGCGACGCGTTGTGAGCTTGGAGGTCTGCTATTTTCGGTACTTGATACCACACTGAATTAAGCGTAATCAAGTGAATACTGGAGATGTGGGCGTAACAGCATGGATTTCTACACAGAGAGGGCAATACTTTCAACATAAGATGCTGCATTCAAGTTTAGGAGAGCTTGGACAAGGCAATTCTCTTGAACGCTGCCTTCAGGTACGGCATGGAAAGAGAGCATTTGCATTTCTTTCACCACAGTAAAAACTGCATTCATGGTCTGGAGAGGGAACTTTTTACAGACAGGGTAAAAGGACAGGGGCTCAAGCCCCCTTTGATGTCTATGTGTGCACACGTGCCTGCTCTCTCACTGTCTCCATCTCTTTCCTCTGCCTCGTTCTTTCGGTCTCCCAGCAGTATTTTGATGAGAGATGACTCGACAGCGCTGTGCTGAGAGCCCACAGCCAGCTAACTGTACCGTATTGAGGCATGCTGTGGTTGTTGTTTACCCGAAAGCAACACTGTTTCCTCCTGTCCTGGGGTGAGAGAGCTTTAGAAACCCTTCATCGAGACAAACAGAATTGGAGAGCAGGCACGTGCGTGCACACATAGACATCAAAGCGGGCTTGAGCTCTTGCCCTTTTATCCATCTGTAAAAAGTGCCATCCATGCCATTTGCTTTGTCCAAACTCTCCTGAACTTGAATGCAGCATCTTATGTTGAAAGTGGTCAGTCTATGACACCAGTCATCTATAATGTATCTAAAGCATTGCCCTCTCTGTGTAGAGATTCATGCCGTACGCCACAAGTCCAGTATTGACTTGATTATGCTTAGTTCAGTATGGTATCAAGCACCGAAAATAGCAGACCTCTAAGCTCACAACGTGTCGCAGTCGAAGCATTACATGTTGTGAGCTTGGAGGTCTACTATTTTCGATATTTTCACCAAAAGGCCCTTTTAGAAATGTCAGCCCCTGCCTCTAACATTCTCTGCACAACCATGCTGCTATCTGATCCCAAAACCCATGTGCAGTGAAGAAAACGACACAGACAAAAATATATATCACAGGAGAAAAGTATGGGAAATTGGGCATCACCATATATGGGCATAAAAGAGAACCAGACAATGATTAGAGATCTCCATATAATTTATGGGCATAAAAGGGACACAGCCAGACAAACGGATACCGGGTATTGCACAACTAGATGTCAATGGTGGCCATTTTGCCCAACTGGCACCAGTCTAGTAATAACTATTAATTATCGACCGAATGTCTGTCCGTCTGGAACTAATCCTCTATGTTTGGTGAGGTTTAAGCTTGAGGATTGGTCAAGCTTCACATGACATTTTGGCCATCCAGACTATAAATATACACTATACAGGTAAGGCATAAACGGTTAAAGCGGTTACGTCATCATGCAACAACATCATAATGTTGTCATCACAATCATGTCTTTAAAACTAACTGTCATATATAATAAAGCTCACATTTAGCAATTCTTTAGCGATCTCCATATAATTTATGGGCATAAAAGGGACACAGACAGACAAACGGATACCGGGTGGTATTGCACAACTAGATGTCAATGGTGACCATTTTGCCCAACTGGCACCGGTCTAGTAATAACTATTAATTATCGACCGAATGTCTGTCCGTCTGGAACTAATCCTCTATGTTTGGTGAGGTTTAAGCTTGAGGATTGGTCAAGCTTCACATGACATTTTGGCCATCCAGACTATAAATATACAGGTAAGGCATAAACGGTTAAAGCGGTTACGTCATCATGCAACAACATCATAATGTTGTCATCACAATCATGTCTTTAAAACGAATTGTCAAATATAATAAAGCTCACATTTAGCAATTCTTTAGCGATAGTAGTACTGTGGCCACCCTGGGCTGGGTTGGGTTGGGTTGTGCTGGTCATCAGTTTGTCAAGTTAGGACGATCAACAGGCATCAGATTCCTTGTAAGTCAACCAATTGGCTTTGCAGACTGATTTCCATTACGTTTTTTCCGCTGAACCGCGCACTACATCACAACATCGTCTTACAGGGCAACATTTGATTAATCAAATTTCATCTGTATTTGTGCTGGTCTGAGAAAATGTTGTGCTGGACATTGCATCTGAAAAGACAAGAGAGACACCATCAACCAGCTGTTGCTTTGGGGCACATGGTGTACACCTGTGGAGGGGACTGCCGTGGATGGACATTTTATCAAATGTCCATCCACGCCTTCAACACAGTGTCTTTGCGCTGGAAGAAGTTGCAACCAGTGAAAACCGGAAGAAGAAAAGATCCCCTTGTGGTTCCTCCCACCAAGCGCCATGGCCACACAGCTGTGCTGATGGGAGACGTAATTTACATCTGGGGAGGGGTAAAGTACATGGGAGGGTCCTGCAATGAGCTTTACACGTTTGACGTTGACACCCAGAGATGGTCCATGCCCGTGTTTTCCGGGACCGTCCCGGAGAAGAGGGTTGGCCATTCCGCCAGTGTCTTGGGGAAGGTCATGTATATCTACGGAGGATACACCACTGAATACACTAATGAAATCTACAAGTTGGACGCCGCCACGATGGTCTGGTCTTCAATTTCCACCAGGGGAACTCTGGCACACGCTTGCTCCCGTCACTCTGCCACCATCATCGGGACAAAGATGTTTGTGTTTGGGGGCCAAGGGGACCAGGGGACCCACTACAACAACATCAGAGTGTTTGATACAGCGACCAACTGCTGGCTAAGCACGCCTTCCGAACGCTTTCTTCCCCAACAACACTTGTGTCATTCAGCCTTTACCTACAACGGTGAACTGTACATATTTGGTGCTTACAACGTTCCAGAATCACCCTTAGATCTGTGGAAATTCAACTTAGAAAGCCTCTCCTGGAAGAGGGTTGCGCCCAAGGGAGAAGGCCCGCGTTCGAAGAGGATGTCTAGGGTGTGCTGTTGTAGGGTGGGAGAGGCCATCATTGTCATCCTCTCCTCTGAAGAGGAGGACGATAGCCTGTACATATTAGATTTACATCCTACTCTGAAGGCATTATGCAAGCGCGCAGTCATTCAGTACGAGCTCGAGCAGACAGGACTCCCACACAACGTCGGGTGGGAACTGGCAGCCATGACCAACCAACAGAAGAAAATAACACCCCGCAAAAAAGAAAAAGCAGCAGCAGAAGTAGTAGCAGCAGAAACTGGGGACGGGCGATTGGCATTTCCGGAATTGGAACAGGAGGAAATTGAGAAATATATGGCAGACAAATATGTAAGGCTGGGTGATCAAAATGTTCATTAAACCATACACAGACTGCGTGGCAACTGAAAATGTATGTTTAATAATAACTACATGAGAATATTATACTGGAATTAAACATGCTTTCCATTTTGAGATTTCGGCAATTCTCCACACAGCCTCTACCATGATCTTTTTTTTTAATGAGAACTGGAGCTATATTTATCGAGAATTAGCTGTAGCTGTAGAAACATTTAGAAATATTTAGATGCCATGTGGCCCCATTTATTTTTTTACATTTCATAAATCTGTCTATAATATTCTTAGGAAGGACATTCTGAAGATATGTCCTCTTGTGGAACAGTGGAATTAATTATTGGATTTAACCCTGCAAGACCCAAATTAATTTCTACTTGCCAAAAAATTCAGGTGAGTGCAACGCCGACAAGACGTTCAGTCTGACAGCGATGCTACTGCTTCCATGTCCTCGCCCAGTCAGTCCCTCTTTAGCCTCGGGAACCAGGCATCACTATAGTTTATTAGATGCATGTCTAAAATTGGTCTAAAAGTGAACTTTTTTTCTCCATATGGAGCTGGCCAATACCTCTACATCTGACCTCACGGACGCCTCATGTCACACTCCATATATGGCCAAGACATTGGCTGGCCAATAATACCACCAATACCTCTACATCTGACCTCACAGACTCCAGATATGGATATAACTGACCTGTTCTGACATCAAAATGATGACTCGACCAGCCAGATTAATAGTTTAACTCCTGCTTCTTAACTGTGCCGTATGAAGAAGATACACAGAGAGCCATCTACAGAGAGACAGAGATCTATATGTGGTCCCAGGTGGGACAGCACCGGCTTCTACAGAGCTAGGAAACCAACAGATAACCCTGCCATCTGTATCTCTTCGTACAACGTGGTTCCCTTCGACGCTGGACAATTAGTTTAACAAGGTCCAGTGTTTCTGCTTGGAGAGGCAGCGTCTGAACCCCCAGGAGGGAAGTGGACACCCCAGTGTTCTACATTGACCCCGGAGCTTGTTGAGGATCCGCCCCGCACATGGCGCGTCCGTGTACACCATCACGATCTCCTACACCAGGGGTTTTCAAACTTTTTTTGATTCAGGACACCCCTGTAAATATATTTTTCATTCATGGCACCCCTGAATTACAGTGTTAATCTTTAGAATCACCTGAGATACGGTAGGCTATGTCACAGAGAAATATCAGTACTGATCAGAACTGAAAATAACTTTATACTTGACGTTTAACCACTTGAACCCCAGCATCGCTATTCTGGGGGGAAAGTTGGCCGTAGATGGAAAAATAACTCATCAAGTACAAGTCTGTTTTACTAGCATAGTGAAGTGATATTGATGAATTACAAATATTATCAAATTATACCACGGCACCCACTTTAGGAAACCCTGTCCTACACCTTTGAAGCCCCTGCTCGGTTACGGAAGCGTGTCGCTATTTCTACAAGTCATCCTTTCGACAACCAAACCTAACCCTAACCTCCGTGGGGTGAGTAGCGATACCTGCCGACGCTCCGTTTTCGAAATGTTGTGCATTCGGAAAAGCGAGATTTTCCCCACACTGTTGGATGCTTGGTTCCTAGCTATCAGTCATTTATACAGCAGCTAGCAACCCCCCTTTAGCCCCATGGGGGTCCCCAGATCCCACTATGAGGTTAAGTGTCTGCTAAACTGTAAATTGAAATTCACGGCAGGCACTCTGGAAAATGAAACTGATTAACTCTGCATGAACTACTAGTTATATTCTACTTTTTAATATATATTTTCTTCCTTAACGATGATCGTTGTTTTTGGTCTTTGGTATGTGCATGAATGTGTATATTGTATTGGTTCTTTATTTTTATTTTCTTGATGTATGCAATGCTGGTATGCAGATCTTGTGTCCATTAAATACTGATATGACATTTAATTGTACGGTTTGGCCCCAGGAGGAATAGTCACCGTTGACAGTAACAAATGGGGATCTGAAATAAACAATGAACATTAACTAGTGTACATGTTGGGATCAGATATCAGGTACTGTGTATAATGCCATCAACCCAACATACTGACCGTCAGAGCACAGCTGGTCTCTGCCACAGAGTTTCTTCTCAAACAGGCAGCCTGCAAACACAAAGAGGTATATCAGAATCCATACATAGACTTAAAACCAGGGGTCATCATCTTGTGGTGGACGATGGACATCTTTGATGAAGTTCAATTTATATTTAAGGACAATATTACCAGAAACACATAAAGAGCTAACACTGAATGACTATAACAGATCTGTATAAAGGGCCCTCCAGACGATACACGGTCACTGCGTCCTAGTAATTCATTTTCAATGAGAGGCGGGCAGCTATTTCGGCCGCGCAGAGAAGTTTAGGGGTGTTGAGGCGAGGGGGCGCGGTCCCGTGAAATCTCCTCGTTTGTGCATGCACACGTGGGTGGTGAGAGCTGGATTGTTTTCATCTTTGTGAAATACTGTGCAGCGTTTACTCGCTGAGCGAGTGTGTTTGTCTCACCGCGGCACGGCCGCACCTGATCCTAGCGGGAGCCCCCGCAGCAACCGCTGCTCATCTGTAGGGCCCTTAACTCCGAGAGTGTACAAACGGAGCCAAATGGATCCGACAGACATTGGAAGCACAAGCTTTAAGCTTGCCTGTTATTTGGTACGGACATATATTTTGTCTTATCATGGGCCATGGCTTGGTTTCCAATTCAATCTCTATACTGGCTATCAAACATATAATTTTCCGAATGTCTGTCTGTCTGAGTGTCTGTCTGTCTATCACTGCGTTTCTCCTCAGTGGCTGGAGCAATTGATCTGAAATCGCATCACCATTAGCATATGAACACACCTGACATAACTGTGAAGCCCATTTGTCACTTTCACAAATCATATGCTGTATATTAGCATTTTTATGGTGTATCTACTATCTATTCTGCATCTAGCATGAGGCATATCTATTCTGCATCTAGCATGAGGCAACATGTTTAACCAGCTCTGTGTGTGTGTGTGTGTGTGTGTGTGTGTGTGTGTGTGTGTGTGTGTGTGTGTGTGTGTGTGTGTGTGTGTATGTGTGCAGGCGGGTGGGGGGGTACACAGTATCTCTGTAGCCATTAAACGAAACGGGTATTTCTTACATTGATGCTCCTACATCATGCAAGCACCAGTTAAAGTTACTTTCCATCCCTCATATACTGTGTGCACAGTGCACATCCCATAACCCACACACTGCACATCTTTTCGGAGCTCATATCTTTGAACGGGTAAGGGCTAGTTTCTTAAGCTATCTGAAAATAGATCTACAGTACAAGTTCACAACATGTTGCATCGCGACGCGTCATGAAGTTCAGATCAGCCATTCAACCTGATGGAAGAAAAAAAAATGTTTGCCTGATGGGGGATAAATATATTTTGGCTAATGTATAACATTTATTATTTCGATGATGAGGGCTTTGATATTTTTTAAGCTAGCGCTGATGTTGTGTGACTAAACCACACTTTTTCTAAATTATTTAGATTTTTTTTTTTTCTGGGTTACTTTCTTCTGCATAATGACATCCCAAAATAAGGGACGTCAAGGTTAAAGAGGTTAAGGTGCCGCCTGCATCTCCCAGTAGGTGGAACCCCCTTTGTAGGAAAAAAAACAAATGGTGGCAGTCCCATCTGAAAAAAAAAAACAATATTGGCAAATATCAGCCTGATCGGGGGGAGCAGCTCTCCGAATTTGAGCTGCCTCTCATCCACTTAAACACACTTAACAAAAGTTATTTGGAAACTATTCTGGGTTACTTTCTTCTGCACAAAGACATCCCAAAAATAAGAGACGTTAAGGTTAAAGAGGTACAAGGTCCGCCTGCATCGCCCAGTTGCTGGAGCACCATTGCTCCTCATCCCTCTGCTCTTATCCTGACAAAGTGCATGAAACAAGGCCAAGACATCTTCTTTCTTGCGTGCTCCACACCGCCTGCCAACTGCGTCAGAACCTGGTCATCACCACTACGAGGACAGGGCATGCTCAAGTTTGGCTGTATTTCCACGTGTGAATGACCCCCCACTTCATACAATTGCCCTGCTTGTTCATGGCGACGTGCCAGGTTTCCTCCTCTGTCCTTGGATGATAGCCTTGTACCAGCTCTTCTGGTGGAGCAAGACAGACCCAAGCCTGCCTACTCTGGGCGACTGACCCCACAATGTCAGCATGGTGATTCAGACGAGCCTCTGTACTCCGTGCTCTGCTGGGCTGACCACTTTCCATTACCTGGTGTAGCTTGCTCTTTCGTCTTTGCTGCCTTGCAGCATCGCGACCTGGTTTTGGCCTGGTTTTTGTTGAACCGATGACCATGATCCATCTCTTCAGCTTTCCATGTGTTTGGCAATTTCCGGGTTGTTGTACTGGCTGACGGCCTTGGTGCCGTTGGCCTGGGCTTGCGTGGCCAGGTCGCGGGGAAGGATGAGGTGGATGGCGGACTGAATCTCCCTGGCCGAGATGGTGGAGCGCTGGTTGCGGTTAGCCAGTCGAGAGGCTTCGCCGGCGACGAGCTCAAAGTTGTCGTTGACAAAGGAGTTTACGATCGCCATGGCCTTGGAAGAGATGGTGAAGTTACCTTCGATATGCCTCAGGATTCTATTCACGTAGGTGGCATAGCTCATCCTCCTGGTCGTCCTCCTGTGCCCGGTCTTAGTTCCGGCTTTCACGGCTTTCTTTGAGCCCTTCTTGCTCGCTGACCTTGATTGAATAGTCATGACTTTTACCTTGATTGATTCTTCACAATAAAGATTGATATCTGTTTAAGCAGGTGTTGCAAGCTAGTCTCCAGTAGTCTTTTACAGTCGAGTGGAGTTGTCGCAAATGTTCGTTGCACAATTCATTATATAGGGCAATTACATTGTTGTTCTAATGTCATTATGTGACTACCTTATTAGGTAGGATAAAATACATAATAAACTTTACTCTAAGTATAATGGGGTCTAATAACAGCGTTACTTCATGTGGATCCCAGACTTCCATGTGGTCAGTCTATGATGTCGGCAAGGTTTTACCCCAATCAGGGGGAGAACAATAGCAAGGTTTCAGCCCGATCTGAAGAAAAAAATCACGCCTAGTGTGAAGTGAGCAGTGCTATTTATGAGTTAATTTCAACAAACGTCCCGCTAGACAATCACATCCTGTGAAGCTTGACCCTGGTGTACAACAAACATTAAGTCCGAACATTTTTTAAAGTGGAAAAAGTACTAATGTTTTACTTAAGTAAAGGTATCATGCTGCAATTTGGAAATGCTCTGTTACAAGTATAAGTCAGCAATTCAAGATTTGCTTTTGTAAAAGTACAAAAGCATTGGTATCAAAATGTATTTATAAGTACCAAAAGTAGATTATGCACCAAAAGTAGATTATGCAGAATGTTTTCAAATGAGTAAAATGTATTCCAAAAATATTTTTTTGTTTTCAAATTGCAAAAATGTAGTTAGTGGTAGTGTAGTGGGCTGAAGTGGTTAATGTATGTTTTGTCTTAAAAATCTACAAAATAACTAGTACAGAGAATTGGAAATGGATGTCATCATTTACTATGCTGTCTGTCAGATGTGCATGTCAGGAGGTGGTGGGCTGGAGAATGTCATGTGCATGTGTGCTTGTGTGTGTGAGTTCTTTGCTTGCGTGTGTAGTACAGGTGACCTTTCGCAAGGCTCCAGGTGGTAAACAACAGCAGATGTCCTGCGAAATGAGCCACACGCATGTGTGTGTGTGTGTGTGTGTGTGTGTGTGTGTGTGTGTGTGTGTGTGTGTGTTTGCATTGACTTTTCATTAGGGCCTTATGTAATCCCATGTCATATCTCTTATGTATCCGGGACTCCGGGTTAACGGTGTGAGAGATGTAGGCATAGTAGACGCCTCCTTCGGCTCTGTACTGGGGCATATGCATCGCGGGACGCGAGTTTTGGGGATTCTGCATTGCTTCCGCGTACATCGCTTCCACGTGCGTCACAGAAACGGAAGTTGGTAGGCCAATCAGAGGCAGGTGGGGCGGGTCTTTTCGTACGCAGCCTCTAAGAACAGCTGAGGCGTGCAACATCAGGAACTGGATGGAAACATGCCAATAAAGCTCTGTTGAATTGAATTAATAAGTCCCAGAGACCCAAGAGGTGCTGTGATTGGCCAGTAAGTCACTTTGACTGGCAGCGATCCCTCCATTTTTTGTCAGGCCTCCAGTTGTTTTTGAAAAGCCAAAGTATAAAATATGGATGTTGGCGATATTTTGATTATATTATTATTTTATAAGATCATAAATCGCAATTTCTTTGGTTACAATAATCGTGACATGACATTTTCATATCGTCCCATCCCTAGTGTGAAAACATGGCACCTACAAAGACCATCTCTCTCCTGTCCCTTAAAGGAGAATTCCGAACTGGCTGCTTTACCATGTTAATCTGATGTTATGATATCCCAGAACAATCGGTACATTATTATAAAAGTTTTTATCTCGAGTCCTGGGCAGCTCCGACCACGAGCGGTGGGATTTAAAGCTAAATCGCTTAATTGTATCGCTCGACGGTTCCTTTTCCCCGTTTACATATGTCCTTCATAGTGGCGGAGATGTGTACACAGAGTGTTGTCAATAACGGACTGCCGCAAAGAGGCGAACAGCCGTTGAATCCCACCCCCTCCGGTCAAAACGAACTCACTAGAAATTGACTTTTTCATCTCAACCACTGGTTAATGGATTGGATAACGTCAGATTGCCGTAAGAAAAGCACTCTTCCGGAATTCTCCTTTAACGAGCTCGTTCCCAGCCTTTTCTCATCTCACAAGGAGAAAAGAGTATTAACCCATTAAGACCTGGAACCACTTTAACCATTATTTTATGCTTTAACAATTTTTTTAAAACATGATTTTTTTTGCAAATCTTTAAAGGAGCTATAGTCAACTTTTTCTTGAAAAACGGATGCTAAAATAAAAATAATGTTTCGAAAATATTTTATATCAAAATAAGCTTCATATATGTGTTTCAATTAAAAAATGTCCACAAAAAGCGTAATATAATGATAAAATAATCATTTTGTCCATTGTCGGGCCGACACTTTGTTTACATCCTAGTCTAACACTATCAAAGAATAGACTAGAATGTCGGTCCGACAATGGACGAAATGATTATTTTATCATTAATTTACGCTTTTTGTGGTAATCTTTTAATTGAAACACATGTATGAAGCTTATTTTTTTTTTTATAAAAAAAATCGAAACATTATTTTTATTTTAGCATTCATTTTTCAAGAAGTTGACTATAGCTCCTTTAAATATATATTTTTAAAAGCAAACATTTGTAACTCAAATATATGCTTCTGTGGGGTCCCTAGAACAACATATTTTGAGATGGGGGAACCACTGATTTAGAAGAAGGATATGACATTTATAGAATCGGGTCAAAACATTCAAAGAACATACAAGCTCGCAACGCGGCACTCGGTGCCTGCACTGTATATCTGCTACTGCCTCGAGCTCATAAGCAAAAATTACACGAAAGATTGTGAGAACCACTGCTCTAAGTGAAGAAGAACCCCCCCCCCCTCCGCTCCTTCAATTACCTGCTCCAGCAAGAGCTTGATTGTGCAATTATAAACAATTATTGGAGTTCATGGTGTGTCTTGTGAGTTATCAGGGTGTAATACGGGCGTGACAGAAAGACCAGACGCCGTTAATTAATGAATTGCCAATTCACTACTGCCGAGTTCATTTAAGCCCGACGAGAGACAGTCACTGAGGAAACTGTCAGGAGTCGCTTTCAGAGACGGTTCTGGCCCCACGGGGGCCCTAAGCATGATTCTGCTATGGGGCCTTCCTGCAGGCGCGATTATAATATTTGTTATCAACCGTGCAGCACTAGTTCTTTTCTGCAGAGGAGGGGGCCTTTTTGGTCGGCGGGGCCTCACGCAGACTGCGTAGTCTGCTTATAGGGCCCGCCGGCGCTGGTCGCTTTCACCTACTGGTTCTCATCGTGTGGCCCGGGGGTGTCCATGAGGGGGTTCCAGGGGGTCCCCATTTAGACATTATTAATTAGGAACCTGCAGGCGCGATTATAATATTTGTTATTGTTTTTTAATCCATTTTATAATGGGTTTAATTCTGTTTTTTAAAAATATAAATAGGTCAAATTGCAGAATCGTCATGCAATGTAGCATCAAATAGCCTAACATAACTAAGGACTGGACAAATACCCCCAAATAAGCATAGATGTAGGCTATGCCAAGGCGATGATCTGAAACATATTATAGTAGGCTATATAATTTGTAAATATATATAGCACTAAATCCTCCGCCTCCCCCCCAAAACAATATATATAAATGAATAAATAAAAAACGACAACAACAGGCAACATATTTTTGCTATGTTTGATTTGTTCTTTTCTTATTTAAATAAAAAATGAAAACTTCCCCATAGGGGTACTGGAGCACCTGCAGCACCCCTAGTTCCAACGGCTATGGTTGGAGCCAGTCTGTGCCAAAACATCACATTCACTTTCAGCGGTGCAGTGATGCGCATTTAGGAAGCAAAGAAAGTCACCACAGTTTGATTTGATCATTGCTTAGTCAATTATGAAGGGATTTCTAAAATTAAAATGAAAAACCGCGGCCTTTGCGATTCGCTAATCGCGAGATTTCACATCTCGATTTTGGTTTGAAAACGATCAACCGTGCAGCACTAGTTCTTTTCTGCAGAGGAGGGGGCCTTTTTGGTCGGCGGGGCCTCACGCAGACTGCGTAGTCTGCTTATAGGGCCCGCCGGCGCTGGTCGCTTTCACCTACTGGTTCTCATCGTGTGGCCCGGGGGTGTCCATGAGGGGGTTCCAGGGGGTCCCCATTTAGACATTATTAATTAGGAACCAAATGGACCCTTATACGAGAACCAAATAGACCTTTGCAGGTCCATTTTGGTTCCATGTATACATGCTCTGAATTGAAGGACTCCGCCCGTTTTCATATAATTGGTCCTCACTATGACATTAATGCTCAAAATGGTACACATACTGTATAGGAAGGTTTATTTTTCCAAACAAAATTTCATTTTTTAAATTTGTATTTGTATTAATGCAAGGACAATTGCTTTCATTATAGCATGCCAACTTTCAGGAACAAGCCTGCAGTTTCTATTAACTGGGATTCCTCATTGATGATGTCACTGGTGGGTGGGTTACTGAACTGTCCACAGCACAGACCAAGTAGACAAAAATACTGCCATATTATAATGAGCATTAGTGAGGACTGGTTATAAGAAGATAAAAACAATGGATGAAGTCGTCGCACGCACACACACGCACACGCACACACACGCACACGCGCGCACACACACACACACACACACACACACACACACACACTCTATATATATATTTGTACTCTCTCAGAGTTATGGACGAGCAGTTGAGAAACAGTACCCCATATAAAAATAATTAAGTATACATAATAATAGCTCCCAGGAGATTAGGGAGCCCAGCCAATGTTGCCTCTCATGTCAAATCACATTAATTTCGTGCACAGATTGTCTGGACTGCAGCAGACAAAATTAGAACTTAGATTCAATCCCAGCTACAAAAACTCACTTAACCTTATGGGAACGGATGTATCATGTGACCTTTAAGTCTGGAAGTATGTATGAGACGCACGCACGCACGCATGCTGTTTTCATGTGTGTGCAAGAGCAACATGCACTGGTTTCTTTTATGCCTATATGTTGTGTAGCCTATTTCCAGAGAAGCACCCTGTCTGAGATTCCTGTGTAGTTATGAAAAAGGTAAAAAATAATACAGTAAAAAAAGAAAGAAAAAGAAAGAAAATGTCCTTCACGGACAGACTTCATCAAGAACAAACCTACAGAAAGTGTTATAGCCTGATCATTGAGTGGCATTGCATAGCCTCCAGATTTGTAAGCGGCTCCCCTGAGCAAGAATATTGATGCAGATAAATGCAGTGATAGAACTCCACTGGCAGAATAATATCCATGACAGGCCAGGCCCACTCCCTCACTCACAAGCCAGCTAGTCTCTCTCTCTCTGTGTGTGTGTGTGTGTGTGTGTGTGTGTGTGTGTGTGTGTGTGTGTGTGTGTGTGTGTGTGTGTTTTTATTTCCTCCCCCTCCCTGAAATGTCTTAATGACGCTGGTGTGCCATATGACCCTCATCTCTCAGACGATCAACATCGTTTGACGTGCGAATACGCTCGTCAGGAGGAGTGAGTCATGACGTGACGAAACAAGGCCATCAAGGCCAGTGTAGCTCATCTTATACCGTATGTTAACTTATGTTACAGCCCACGTTCAGAAACATCAGAAAACTGTCCAAATACCACTCAGTGGTAGAATATACGTTCGCACTAACCTACGAGGAATGTGGCTGGGTATATCCTGTCTGTTCAGAAAACAGCCACAACAGTGAGCCAGTGACGGTGCACTCACACGTTGGCTTTTACTTACGAGTCAACAGACACGTTCTAAAAGACAGGGGAGACCTTGGGTAACCTGTGAATATCAGCAAACAAAGCCTCTTCTATCTCTTTCTCAACTCAATTCAGTTCAATAAAAGCAAAAGCATGCGAGCTCCATTCAACTGGTGGTTGCATGGCGCTGTCCATGGTCCTGAACAGCCGCAGCTCATGCTTTCAAGAGTCTTTTGTAATGTACAGTGTGCATGTTCCTTTAATGTTGAAATGGCCTTGAATGCCCACAACCACCACCTGGTTTATAACTGTGGCTACAGTCCACAATAAAGCCAAAATGGCTCACTAAATCCTGTCATGTGCACAAACTAAGACAAACTCTACCAGGAACCTGTTTGCTTAGCTCAGTCAGTCAGGTAGACTACAGATACATTATCCTACACCCTACAGTCATCTATTCTTGAAGGTTGGGGCCTCTTAGGGCTGTAGGACAATCTACTAATTCCAGTGGTGGAAAAATTACTCAAATGTTTTACTTAAGTAAAAGTATCAATACTGCAATGTAGAAATACTCCATTACAAGTAAACATGTAAATGTTTGAAAATAGCTATAGGTATAAAATAGGGCTAAAGTGGTTTATGTATGTTTTATAATATTATAGCTGCACAGTCAATAGTAACAAAAGTTTTCAAATACATGTTGTGAAAGTACACTATTTGGATCTGAGATGTAGTGGAGTAGAAGAAGTAAAGGTATTGGAAATTGGAAATAATAAGTAAAAATAAATACCTCAAACTGTACAGTAAGTATACAGTATAAGTACTTAAGTAAATGTACTTAGTTACTTTACACCACTGAGTGTAGGGAAGAGTGAAAACTACGCCCATGGGCAAAGGCAAAGACCCAGGATAATTGCTTGTGGTGTGCGTGTGGACTCCCACCGCTGTGGAAAAAAAGTGGGAAAACAACGATTGCTCACTGCTGCGACAAAGTCACAGGATGTGATTACAAGCTGTACGATGCTTTCACTTAATACATGCTCTCAAAATGTACATAAATTATATTTAAGCTTTTCTCCAGAGCTTATAAAACCAGAGCAACACACACGATTGTTAATATCTAGACTATAGAAACCACAATATAATAAATAAGTTAATATCACAACATTAATAACATCCCGTTTTTAGTGTTGTAGTGATATTATGGGTGCTGAAGTTGCATGGTTATGATTCATCATGCACCGACATTTCATCGGTGAAACCATATTTGCCATGGTGACGCAAAAATGCAATTCAGAGATTCCACTATTCAGCCTACTCGTCCAAATAATTTAAAAGCAACCAGCATGATCAAGACAAACAAATAGCCTATACTGTACCTCATCAGTTAATTAGACTTCTCACTTAATAGCAGTAAGTGCACCATAGTTTTAAACTCATTTCTTAGGCTAAACTCAAACCCTAATTTATTTTCCAAAACGGTTAGATTTTACGCATCGCTTCACGGGGACACTAACTAACTAGTCCATTAGCTGGACTTTGACGAACTGCGTCTCCATTGAGGTCCATCTTACCGTATCGGGCAGACATCGTCCCCAGCTGTGCCAACAATATGGTCACCCAGAGAAGGACTGCTGATCCCCTGAGCCGCGTTGGAGACTTCATGGCGATGTCCCCGTGAGAACGCGAACGGATCGCTATGCCTCCGATCGTTTTTATATTATGTCTCCTTTTTACAAGCCGCCAGCCATCTCGTACTAGTAGTACAGCCAGGGGAAGACTCTGCTGCTGACGGAGCTACACGCCTACGATGGGAATCTCTCCCCAGCCTGTGAGCGTGTGTGTCAGCGTGAGGAAAGTCAGCACCGGCGGGGTGGGTGGTGGTGGTGTGGGAGCTCGTGTGTGAGCGTTCGTAAGGGGCGGTAGAGTGGAGGAGAGGGAGAGGGAGATGGAGAGACAGAGAAAATGAGAGAGGCAGAGAGACAAACAGATACAAAGAGATAACTCTCTGTATATGTCTCCCATCCTTCTCTCTATCCCTGATATTCCCTGCCTATCCCTCTATTCCGTCTTTGACCCTCAAAGTCAGGAATTCTCAAATTTGCTTGAGTAAAAGTGCACAAATATTGGTATAAAAATGTACTTACCGAAAGTAAAAGCCAAAGGCAGTGTCCTATTTGAAGTTTGCAAATGTATAAAAATCTTTTGAAAATATCAAATCTACAAGCTCACAATGCATTGCATAGATTGGTATTTTCAAATGGTCGAAAGGTATAGGCTGAAGTGGTTAATGTATGTTTTGTGATTATAATCCAAATGTACAAAGTAACAAGTAACCAAAGTTTTCAAATAAATGTAGTGGAGTAAAAAATATTGGGCATTGGAAATACTCAAGTAAAGTACAAATACCTCAACACTGTACTTAAGTACAGAACTTGAGTAAATGTAGTTACTTTCCACCAGTGGGCGGTGGAGTGGAGGAGGAGGAGGGAGAGATTGAGACAGAAAATGAGGTAGAGAGAGACAAGCAGACACAGAAGAGAGAGAGAGAGAGTGGGGAGACAGACAGAGAGGGCCAAAGACAGGGAATCAGGGATAGGGAGATAAAGCCATGGCTACACAGGAAGACATTGTCTCACAGTTGACTGTAATGTTTTTGAAGAACCATCCTGAATTGGACTGCAACATGGAGAGGAAAAGCTAAGCAGCCATCTCATATCTGATTTCCTTGCTGGCTGCAGTCACACTCACACGGCATGACGTGGCACTTAGAAGTAGTACATAATCTCAAAGTGTCATCGCAATCTGCCAAAAAGCCATTCCAACATTGGCAAGCAGCATTCCAACGTCCATCACCGTGTCATTACTTGAATTGAGTGCACGCTTGTACTGCAAGAAGTGATATATTGTGCATATTGAGCACCAAACTCCTGCACCATTGGGGAAAATAAAATTAAGCTAGACCCAGTGGCTTTTAATTAAACAGATTTTATTTAATTAATTTATAAACAATTCCGTCGAAAAGCATGATCCAAAAACTTAAATCACAAGGACCAGCTTAAAGCTTAATTTATACTCCATCACACATCCGGGTCAGATTGCCAAAAAGAACAAAATGAAAATGAACATACAAATCTGGAGTAAGCCATGGCATTACTGGAGCAAATCTTTTCAGAAACGCATCTGTCTTTACATGGACTGTTAGCCGTACTAAAAAAAAACTGGTGGCTGCTTAGTAAGTGTTCCATTCTCTATGCGACATTACATAATTTCTCAGTTGTAGGTAGACACTTAAAACTTACAATCCTTGAAGACAATCAATGCCACTAAAATATTACTCGGTACACGTCTTCTTTGCCATCACAGAATCTTGACCAGTGGGACCCCAGTAATATCCATTAAAGACACAAGTGATGTTGTTAGCTTGACAATCTGTTCTTTTTGGCATCAGCAACATTGTACTTTGGAGTATATTAATTAGGCTTAAGCATTTAAGGAGTGTAAAATGTGTTTGTGGTGATCATCTGTTGGTATGGTGGTGGTCAGAGAATAATTAAGTAAAGGAGGTATAAAGGAGACAAAGTACGCCTGCACAAAGAAAAAAAGAAAGAAAAGAATGAGTCAGGACATCTGTTACTTCAATAACCGTTGTTTTTGGTGACATCAGCTGATATGGGGCAGCCAAGCTTCAGACAGAAATAACTGCCACAGCAAATGTTGAGCCGACTGTCGTTGAATCATTCGTACTGTAGCAAGAGTGACTACTGCTTCAGCTATACTGAGACAAAGTATAACTCATGATCTACAACGAAAAGGAAGTAAGGCATCTTGCTCATGGACATGTGTTGTTGCTGTGATTAAAGTGTCAATTTGGGGGTCCTTGACATGAAAAAGAACAACTGTTGTAAATGACGCATTCTTTTTTTCCCTTCTTTTTAAGAGTTGTCCATTTTGTTCCTTTGCCGAGGTCATGGGTGATTAGACGCTGCATCCTCACTTCTCTAATCCACAGTCACCAGGCTCCTCACTGTAGGGTACAACTCAAAGAATCCCTGGTGAAAAAAACAAAACACATACAGGATATTTTGTTGATGGTGTCTTTTACTTTTTTCACCCTGATAAAAAACCCAAAACAACTTCAACTATGAACAGTTTTCAAGTCTTCTTGTCCTCTTTTTGTCCTGACATTAGTTGAACTGGGTGAAATGTCCTCCTAGAATAACATTTGCAAAAGTTTAAACTGCAATCACGGGTAGTGACCCGCATGGCGTCACAAGTGGGGGAAAGTGGGACTGAGTTACTACTAGGGCCCAAGGTGGAGGGGCCTTAATTATCAAATACTTTAGATATTGAGAAATAGCAGATATACAAGCTCACACGCGGCACCGAGTGCAGCGCAGCGAGCTTGTAGATCTGCTATTTTTAAAAAGTCGTGAAAATGTGTGCAAATCTTTGAATATATGCATTTTGAAGCAAAAATGTGTAACTTAAATTTTGCTTCTGGGGCGTCTGTGGAACTGAATATTTTGAGATGGGGTCCGTGGCCAAATACAGAACATTTTGGGGGTCCTTCACATGAAAAAGTTTGAGCACCACTGACGTAGAAACATAGTTTTTTTTCCAAAAGAACCTTAGAAGGATTCGAAATATTCAAAGACAAATGTTCACAATCTTTTCAAAAATAGCAGATCTACAATGTATTGTATACCTGCTATTTTTCAATAGTTAAAGCACATAGGGCTGTCACAATTATTACATAATCGTCTAATCGTGATTTTTGGACATAATCGTGATTATTTTTCATAATCGTCATAATCGTTTCCATGTTGAAAAATGTTCATATATATTCTTTTTAAGTAAAAAATAGTGGAAATAGCAGATCTACAAGCTCACAACGCGTCGCATTGCGACGCGTTGTGAGCTTGTAGATCGGTTATTTCCACTATCAATGTTCTTTTTAAAGTGTAACGTTGTCAAATATGTCCTTAATTTCTTTGTATATTTAGGTTATTTGGCACATGCCGTGCCAAACAGAAATGTAATTGTCAACGACTAAAACACAATTAAATCGTTAATCGCAATTATTTGAGTGACAATTAATCGTCATGTAAAATGTCCTAATCGTGACAGCCCTAAAAGCACAAAATGTGAGTGAATCCTTGTACCCAGGGCCCAGAATTTGGTGCGACACCCCTAGTGACCCCGGGTTTACCTTGAAGAGCTGCGTGCTCTGCAGCACGCCGGAGGTGCAGCACATCTCCCTGATGGAGTGCATGGACAGCTGGGGGGCCCCGATGTCCAGCACGGGGATGCCCAGGCGGGCGGCCAGGATGGGGCCGATGGTGGTCCCGCACGGGCTGTCGTTACGCACCATCACATCCTGGCAGGACACGGAGAAAGAGAAAGAGAAGTCGAGTCTGCTTTAACTCAGTGGTTCTGAACCTTTTCAGGCCGTGAACCCCAAATTAATTACATTTTTAACTGGGGTCCCCCCCACCTTGCCTGACTGCGAGCGCCAGACATCTCACACTACGTTTCACTTCGGGATGAGAGTCTGAGATTACGGACGGAGATTCTACTTCGGCGTGGGCGGGCTAAAGCCTATTGACGTCACACACACACACACACACACATACACACACACACACGCGACGGCGACGTGGCGTGACATTGCAAAAATACGTTATTTCTCATAACATATTATATGTCTGCATGTTTACGTTAGTGCAAAATGGTATTAAAACGTGGTGAAACGGCACTATTGCATCGTTTATTAAAATAATACGAGTCGAGTCTGACTCCGCCATGACAGTTTTCACGGACCAATCAGAGTCCACTAGACTCTCACGTGGGCAGAGGACACCAATCAGAGTCCACGAGCGTGTCACACGTGAGCTCAAGAGCTCTGTTTGGAGGGGGCTGGGACCGGAGCAGCCAAACCATGTGCCCCAAGCATACAACCCTGATTGGCCCATTCAATGCGCCCGCTCTTCAGGCGGCTCGAAATAAAATAAAATATGTGCAGCTTCAGTCCACACTACAAACCACCCACCAACAGGGGGTGGTGATGTGCGGACTGAAGTATCAGGCTACCCCCCACCCCCACCCCCACGGGTGGAGTTGCATGCCTCAACTCACTAAGAGTTGAGGCATTACATTTTGTATAACATGGTTCTATTTTGAAAATAGCCTATCTACATGCTCACAACGCCTCGCAACGCTAAGCGTTGTGAGCATGTAGATCTGCTATCTTCACAATTTTTGCCTCTAATATTTGACAACTTGGCCAATGTTTAATTTGTCATTTTAGCTGTACTAAAAGGTCCTTAATTTGTCACTTTAGAAATGTGCAGATATCCGCAATACACTTATACTGTATGTTGGTTATAATAATATTGACCCTCAGGTTGAGAACCACTGCTTTAATTTACCAGGAGAGGGTAAAAGCCTGATTAATACGTTGTTGCGTGCCATTGTTGAAGCTGAAAATAGCAGCAGATTCTCACAAATCATAGGGTTTTCTGTCATTTACTCGAAATGCACTCCTCTTGGGTTATCGCGCCTCCTAGCGTGCGATACAGAGCTACACATATGCTCCCGAATGACAAAGTCGGAGGGTATGCCAGTCAAAACGCCCCGCCCCAACCGTGGGCATAAGGCGCGAGACTGGCATGTGTACTTCCTCTTCCGTTCCTCTGCACGCATGAGATACGGACGTCTACACATGTTACTCTACGACAAATAATTAATTCTTCAAGTTACTCAGTCTAAGATCAGTTCGAATTCAACTTTAGCCTTAGCGGTGAGTAGGACCATCACCCACGGGTTTCGTTCAACTTGGTCTGTTCTTCTCTGTTTTGTTCTTCGCTGTTTGCTGCTAACGATAACAAGCGGCTAGCCTAGGTTAGCTTAGCTTACCGTCGTCATGTCTAGCGAGGGTCTGTTTTCACCACCCCTCCCTCGACGCTGCGGGGATCCGGAGTGCAGCCGCTTCATTGCCGCTGAGGACCCGCATTCCATCTGCCTGGGCTGTCTGGAGCTACAACACGCTTGGCAAGGGTTCTACTTCCCAAACAGCTGCGTGTTCTGCGCGACGATGGACGCGGCCGTTCTTCACCAGCGTCTGCTGGTGGTCATGAACATGGACGCTACAAGGCCCAAACAAAGCCACGTCGCTCGGGGAGCTCAGATGGAACACGGCGCTCAGATCCCCGCCACGCCAGGACAAAGAAGCGGGCCTGTTTCCAGCACCGCAGCAAGGTTTGTCCAGGCGGCTCCTAGTGTTTGCGAACCTATCCGCAGTAGCTTCGCTCCGATGTACACTATTTCTACCACAGCGCACAGTGGTGGACCCGGCATGTTCGGCTCCACCCCGCGCTTCTCCTTCACGCCCGGTCCTGGTTTGACCAGCACCGGGCCTCTCCAGGCCTCCGCCGCCCTGCAGGCTAGCCTCCAGGGACCACTCCAGGCGGGGCCATTGTCTCCGGTCGCCGCCGAGGCGGCCACCAGTGGGACTCCTCACCCCACCAACCCGTTCCTGATGACTCCAACGGTCACCGCCCCCCCCTCTTTCCCCCCTCTCTTAACGTCCCAACAGAACGTGCCACGTAAAGTGCCTCGCGGCTCGGACGAGTTTGGCACCTCCGAGGAGGAGGAAGATGCCATGGAAGGAGAAGAGGAGGAAGATGAAGAGGAGGAGGAGGAGGACGGGTTGGTTCAAGAGGAGACAAGTGAGGACATTGTGATGCTAAGCCCCCGTCATGGCGGCACCCCTCGCACCTCACCCCAAGCCCCCCCCATCACTGAAGCCCCCCCCATCGCCCCTGCCAAGAAGGCAGCGGTGGATAAGGAGAAGGTGGGCGCCACAGCAGATTCCACCCCACAAGAACTGGACCTGCTGGCAGTGGTTGAGCTGGCGGTGGCCAAGATGGGCCTCACTATGCCAGTGGAGCCTCGCCCTGCGAGCTCTACGGAGATCAAGTTTGCGGGCAAGAGAGAGGTACAGACACCAGTCCCTCGCTCTCAGAAGCTACCCGCTACCCCGGGGCTCAAAGAAGCTCTCCATTCCACATGGAAAGAACACAGAGAGCCCGGGAAGATGGCTCTGTCAACCTCACTGGCGGATGAGGACAAGTTTGGCGTGGGCGGCCTTCCCCCTGTGGATGTCGCCACTAATCAATTCTTCTGTGCCCAGTTTAAACCCACGGAATGCCCCTTCACTCAGGAGCCTGTGCCCAAGTTCAAGAACAAGGACGAAAACAAGGTCTCCAACATGGTAAAAAATGTTTATAAAGCTGCAGGGCTCTCTGTGAAAAGTTTAAACGTGGTGGGGCTGATGAATGGAGCCATGGCAGAGATGCTGCTCCAAAACAAGGACCGCCTCCCTCCTGAGGCCTATGCTGAATGGGATGCCATGCTACAGCTGGCAATAGTGAGCAACGTCCATGCCATCCAATGGGCTGGCAGGGGGATGGACGTCGCTGTCAGCATGGAGAGGTTCAGGTGGCTGCAGAAAGTCCCCTTCCAAGGCGACGAACCAAAGGCCAGCGAGAGGCGAGAGGAGCTGAGGGGCCTGGACACAGCCCCCAACAGTCTCTTCGAGGGAGCGTTACCCTTCCTCCGTGTCATCACCGACACCAATAAAGCCCAAAAAGAAGTGGTGGATGCTGTTTTGGGTAAACCTGATAAAGGGAAAGAACAGTCAGGTTACTCAGGACGCTCTTCCCGTAATAGGGAGAGATATCAGGGACCCCCCCGACAGGGCGGGAAACCCCATCGTTCTCCTAGAGCTCCGTCTTCCTCCTCGGGCACGAGCAGGAACAGAAGTCAGAGCAACCAGGGCTCCCAGCACCAGGAGATGCGCCCACCAGCTCGCCCTTCATACAGTGCAGCAGTGAGGGGGCGTGGGAGAGGGTCGAGAAAATGACACTTTGAGAAAGAGGGCCTTCTCACCCTCGGCGCACGGAGACAGGGTCATGGACGGCTCTCCAGCGCGCAAGCACAGTGCACTTTTGATCCTGCCACCCAGGGTGGAGGAATCCAATGTAAATGTGAATTTTGTTACTGTGCCAAATGTTTTCTCCCCAGTAAAGAATGTGTCTGCGAAACAAGGTCTCTTCTTTCACAATGCACACACAATGGAGAATCCCCAGTGGGGACATCCATATATAAAATATGCATGCCCAGTACCACAATCACAAACACAAACAGCCTTCAAGGAAACCCCCTTAAGGGGCATTTCCAATATAAAAGGTTTAATTGTTCCACAGCCTCAACTCAAGGGCCGGAACAACAAGTGTTCCTCCCTTCCGACACGAGAGGGCGCAAAAGCGCCAGTCAAGGTAAGAAGGTGGCAGAGAGGTCTTTCTTGTTTAGCTATCCCAGCCCCAGCTGCGACAGCAGTATTAAACAGGGTTTTAGACAGGACGTGTTTACAAGAATGCGTTCCTTTTTACACTCCTCCTCTGCCTCCTGTCCCACCGTGCAACAAAGTGTTGTCGCCGGTGATAAAGGCATTAAACGTAAGGCCCTCGCTTCACAGCAAGACGGTGTCACGCTCAGTAGTAAGTCACGTGACTCAGTCTCGAGTCCCTTTGACTTCCGCGTTACCGGTGACGTCAGTGTCGTGTCCGGGGGTGCACATACCGTGCATTCCTATCAATCACATTCCGTTAGGTCTGACGTCAGCTCCCATTCAGAATCCTTTGTCAAAGCATTTAACTCAATGGAAAGCATGCAAGCCGTGTCCCTGGGTGCTTCGCACCGTGAGGCAGGGATACAGGCTACAATTCTCAACCCAGCCTCCCTTGTCAGACAGAGTGATATTCACGCACGCAAAGGGGCAGGCCGCTTTGATTCTGAGGGAGGAGATTCACTCTTTATTGGGGAAAGGAGCGATCAGGGAAGTTTCCACAGATCAGCTCGGTCTGGGGTTTTATTCTCATTATTTCGTTGTGCCAAAGAAAGGGGGGGGGCTGAGGCCCATTCTGGACCTAAAAGCCCTCAACAATTTTCTGGTAAAATACAGTTTCAAAATGTTGACGAACGTAGCGCTATTGCGCTCGATCAGAATCAACGATTATTGGACGTCCCTCGATTTGAAGGACGCGTACCAGCATGTGGGAATTTACCCCCCACACAGAAAATTCCTGAGGTTCGGTTTCGAGGGGAAAGTGTACGAATACACTGTTCTCCCGTTCGGCCTCTCTCTGTCTCCCCGCGTGTTTGTCAAAGTGACACAAGCGGCTATAGCTCCCCTGCGGCAGCAGGGAATCAGACTTGCGACGTACCTGGACGATTGGTTAATAAGCGCAAGTTCGAGAGAGGAGGTGACACGTCTCACCAATGTGGTGATGTCGCAGTTAACCTCTCTGGGGTTCAACATAAACTTCAAAAAGAGTATGTTAACACCAGCCCAGCAGACCACCTTTTTGGGGATCTCGCTGGACTCAATAAATATGACGGCTCGACTCTCACAGGAGCGATTAGTCAAGATCGTGGCCTGCGCGAAATCTTTTCGCGTGGGCAGAGTGGTCACGTACAAGCGCTGCATGATTATGTCAGGGCTGATGGCCTCAACTATCCATCTACTCAGGCTGGGCAGGCTGTATATGAGGCCTTTTCAAAAGTGGATGTTGGCACTCAAGATCCACTCGACACAAGGTCGCCGCAAGGTCAAGGTGTCCCCAGGGTGTGTGTACACACTGAGACCGTGGGTGGACGTGACTCTTCTGTCCCAGGGGGTCAGTATGGGCGTGGTGGTGTCACGGAAAGTGATCACAACGGACGCCAGCCTCAGTGGTTGGGGCGCAACGCACGAGGGCCGTTCGGTGAGGGGAGTTTGGGACTCCGCTCTACAGAAACGGCACATCAATTTTCTGGAGTTAAAGGCAGTGTTTCTGGCGTTGAAACATTTTTTGCCTTTCGTGGAAGGGTGTCACGTGTTGATCAGGACAGACAACACGACGACCATGTGCTATATCAACAAGCAGGGGGGCCTCTCCTCCCCGGCTCTCAATCAGCTGGCGCGGGATCTGACGCTGTGGTGGGAACCACGTTTGGCGTCGATCAAGGCGTCGCACATTCCGGGGCTTCTGAACAGCGGAGCAGTGGTGAGACAGATTTGGAGCAGGTTCGGTCAGCCTCAAGTCGACTTGTTCGCGTCAGCAGAGAACGCGAAGTGTACACTTTTCTTCTCTGCGACGGGGCCAGCCCCACTGGGGCTGGATGCTCTGGCTCACGACTGGCCGAGGGAACTGCTATACGCGTTTCCTCCGTTGGAACTGATCCCCCAGACTTTGGAGAGGGTCAGGCGGTTCGGCCTCAAACTATTGTTGGTGGCTCCGGGGTGGGGCGTGTGGAGGTCGGAGATATCTCCCCTCCTTTACGACAACCCGTTGCCTCTGCCGCCAATCAGAGATCTGCTACGGCAGGCAGGGCAGGAGATCTTCCATCCCGACCCGGCGAAGCTAGACCTTCAGGTTTGGCCCGTGAAGGGGAGTCTTTGAGCGCTTTGGGTCTGACGCCAGGGGCGGTTCAGACTATTCAAAGTGCTAGGGCTTCGTCCACGCGGTCGGCTTATGATAAGAGGTGGAGGATCTTTGAAGACTGGTGTGCGGAGCGTACGTCACCGGTGGTGGCGTTTGAGGCTCCGGTCCAGCTTGTTGTGAATTTCCTTCAGGAAAAGCTAGAAAGTGGTCTTGCCTTTTCTACCATTAAAGGTTACTTGGCGGCGCTGTCAGCGTGCCATGTGGGCTTTGAGGGTAAGACGGTGGGTAGGCACCGTCTGGTGGCTCGGTTTTTAGCGGGTGTGCACCAGCTTAAACCGGTTACTAGGTCCCTTTTCCCATCGTGGGATTTGGGTGTGGTGTTGGACGGGCTGTGCCGTCCACCGTTTGAGCCTCTGGAGGCGGCGAGCTTAAAGCTTTTGAGTTTTAAGACTAGTCTTTTGTTGGCCTTGTCTACAGCCAAGAGAGTCAGTGATCTACATGCGTTATCGGTGGACCCGGTGTGCATGAGATTCTGTGAGGATGGCAAGAAGGTTCTGCTAAAACCCCATTTGGCGTTTGTCCCAAAGAACCGTGTGATTATACATGAGCCAACCGAGTTGGTGGCTTTTCATCCTCCTCCGTTTTCTTCGGAGGAGGATAGGCGTCTACATTGTCTTTGCCCGGTAAGATCCTTGAGGATTTACTGTGAGAAGACGAGGGCTATTAGAGCGTCAAACCAACTGTTTGTCACGTTTAAAAGTGGTCCTAGACGGAAAGCGGTGGCTAAAGCTTCACTTTCAAGGTGGATTGTGCAGGCCATAAAGATGGCCTACACTTGTGCTAAAGTCCCGGTTCCTGAGGGCCTAAGGGCTCATGACACTAGGGGAATGTCGACCTCCTGGGCTCTAGCCAGGGGTGTCTCGATCCAAGAGATCTGTTCGGCGGCTAACTGGTCGACTCCGTCGACTTTTGTGGTTTTTTACCATTTGGACGTGGCTCCATCTTCTTTGGCGCATTCGGTCCTGGGTGTTGCCGCCTCCTCTAGTTAAAGACTTTTTCCCCCTTTTTTATAGCTGAGACCAAGTCCCTTTGCTCTCGGTAAAAGGGGGGGACCCTGTTTCCTTATAAAACGGCTGCTAGTGGGCCTATTAGTGAATAGGCGGGCTCCAGCCTGTCAGGGTTTTATGAGGCGGACCTGGTCGGCCTATTAGTTCATGAGGCGGATTTCGGTCTGTCAGGGTCTTTCTACTTTCTTCCGCTCTCGAGTCCGGTGGGCTCGGGGCTCCGTGGGGGAGGGGCCACGCCGGGGGTGTGGTCTCCTGTCAGGCGGAGCGGGCGGAATTTGAGGGTGTGCGCTTCCGGGGGTTTATGTGACCCAAGAGGAGTGCATTTCGAGTAAATGACAGAAAACGAAAGGTTTCGTACGAAACCATGGTTTTCTTAGTTTAGGAGAAATGCACTCCTCAAACGCCCCTTCGCGCGCATGTTGCGTGCAGAGGAACGGTGTTGTTAAGAGGAAGTACACATGCCAGTCTCGCGCCTTATGCCCACGGTTGGGGCGGGGCGTTTTGACTGGCATACCCTCCGACTTTGTCATTCGGGAGCATATGTGTAGCTCTGTATCGCACGCTAGGAGGCGCGATAACCCAAGAGGAGTGCATTTCTCCTAAACTAAGAAAACCATGGTTTCGTACGAAACCTTTCGATGCAACGCATTGTGAGCTCGAACATCTGTTATTTCAAAATCTCACCGTTTGGTGTTCATTAACCTTGGGGAAAGACAATGGAACTGCCCGTTCTCGTTCGTTGTGATAAAATGTGATTTGCTCTTCAGTCATGCACATTGAACGAACGGATGAAACAACGATTCAGATGCATTTTGTTCTCCTTTACAGCACTTCAGAACCAGAGACGCTGCTAGACAACTCTACTTAAATTTGCATTCAAGTCTGACGTGACACACAAGCGATTCGTGTTGCTCGTGGCTGACGGCGTAATTTTGTGCGGTGAGGAAAACAAGAGCCTTTTGTTTCCGTGTTCTCAGTATTACCTACAGTGGGTACTGTACAGCAGGGGTCTTCAACGTTTTCAGGCCAGGGACCCCCACAACCTTTTCATAGATTCCATTTAGTTTCATTGTTTGACAGAATTTGTGTTTTCAGATATTTAACCACTTGAACCGTCAATACTTAATAAACGTCACCCTTTCACTGTACTTAGTCTGCTCTTTTTCCCATCCAAAGCTCTTGAGGTGTGAGCTTGTAGATCTGCTATTTTTGGCTAAATATGGCTCAGAATATGGACAAATAAGGACGATAGGGTTCAATAAAAAAAATAAAAAAATAAAATAAAAAAATAAATAAAAAGGTTTCTATCACACAAATATTTGGAGGACCCCCTGTAGTAACTCTGAGGACCCCCTGTTGAAGACCCCTGACCTACAGCATAGTGCAGTAGTATCCAATTAGGCAACATTGTGTATATTAAAGTTTCATGTATTCATGTGGCATGTACTGTCCTCAAGGCATGTCGAGCAGCAGCACCATCTTCCGTGGATATAAAATGCACGAGGTTGTCAAATTAACATCACAGACAATTAGTCATATGCTAGGATTGATTTTAAATGCTGCTCTGGTGCCATGGGTTGACATTAATTGATCTCAGCGGTGCCGGAGGCCGCAGAGTTTAAATGGGAGTTTGCATCATCAACGTGCCATTCTGTTATCGCATCTCAGAGGTGATTCAGAGAGCTTTTGTCTGCAGAAACGGGAAAAGGATAATGTATGCATGATTCTGTATGATTGTACCCCTTTCCTCTGCATTCTGTCGCTGTCCCCTGTTCAATCTGATGCTCCTTTTTAACCCATTTAGGACGGGGACCCCTATTCGTAACTATAACTTTCAGGACAGGAACCCCTTTTGGGTTTTTGTTGCTGTGTACGGTATACAACAACATATCGTCACTGTCGGGCAGAAACCTTGTATCGCCAAGTTTCACATTTGCATGTTTTTTTTGTAAAGTAAAGCCCTGCTTCGTCATACAAGACTGTCACACAAAACTAGTGAAAACAGCCGATCTACAAGCACACAACTCCTCGCTGTGCGAGGCGTTGTTTGCTTGTAGATCGGCCATTTTCACTAGTTTAAAATCATTTTTAAAATGATAAATACAAAACGAACGGTTTTGGACATACACGGTTTCCACCCGACAACAGTGTTCATTTTTTCAGCAAATTTTGATTTAGTCTTAGTGTTAGTCTTTTCAATAACACACCATTTAGTCTCAGTCCTGTCTTAGTCTTCTGAAATTGTTTTATTCTAGTCAAGCCTTAGTCGACTAAATATCAAACTATTTTAGTCTTAGTCTTTTAGTCTTTGTCTTTTAGGCTAAGTATTTTAGGCTAAATATAACCACATACTGTAACTCTGAACAAGTCGTTGTCTTCTACTGCCTGTTACTTGGTCAAAATAAACCATACATAAAAGATGTATTTGGCTTTAATTGCATTGCACAGTTACATACGTGTTAATTTGTACAGCCTTTAGCCTTAGTCTTTTGAATAACACAATTAATAGTATTAGTCTTAGTCTTAGTGAAAAGTCTAGTCTAGGCTTATCGACAAAATATCAAAATCTTGTAGTCTTTTAGTTTTAGTCGACAAAATTAACACTTCCCGACATCAATATTGTTTTATGTTTTTCAGAAAACCTTTTAGAGGGCGTTTTTTTAGAATCTCCCTCAATCCTAAATGGGTTAAGAAGTCGAGATTACGTCCCTCTCATTTCCCACGTTGCCAAGGAGATCTCTGCCTGCTAAGCGATGACTCACGCGTGCGAGAGACAGGGAGGCAGTTGAGCCCACACCTGTGAACAAACACAACACAAGCTCGGTGTGTGAATGTGTGTGATCTCATGTGAGGGCCAAACGTCCCCACAAGTATAGTAAAATTTGAGAAATAAGGCATTTTGTCAGGACCATTTTCCAGGTCCTCACAAGATGAATGGTGTTTTATGGAAAGATTCAGGTTGGGATTAAGGTTAGGATTAGACCAGGGGTCTTCAACGTTTTCAGGCCAAGGACCCCTTAGTTGAGAGAGAGATGAAGCGGGTTAGGCTAACCCTAACCCTAGCCCACAACCTTTTTATAGATTCCACATTGTTTTATTTTTTGACAGCATAATCATCAGCGTATTTTGGATTCATGTCAATGTGTGTTTTCAGATATTTAACTACTTGAGCCGTCATTACCTAATAAACTTGACCTTTTACTCTGTACTTAGTCTGCTCTTTTCCCCCTCTACACCAAACCTCCTTGCCGAAAATAGCCAATCTACAAGCTCAAAACGCCTCGCAGCGTGAGGTGTTGTTAAAATCGCATTCATAAAGTCGCTGTCCTAAAATATTGATATGAAGTATAGTAATGCAAATTTGAGACACACACACAAACACCAGAATTGTCATTCGTACCTACAGTACAACCCATTTAAACCAGGAAAGCATCTGTGTGATTTTAGATTTTAGCATTGGCTATTCATAAACAGCAGATGTACAAGCTCACAGCTTGCAGTTCCGTTTTTACCAATTATAGAGTGTTTTAGAGGGATATGCAGCTCTGCAAATAAAAGGTGAATTGATCCCAGTGCATGGCGGAGGATACTTTCACGATAAATTCAAATCTCCAGAATATGATTATTGTGAGTGTTTTCTTTTATCACGATTAACGTCCCATTCCTACTACACACAAACACTCGTCAACCAACAATAGTGCAGGTTATCTTCAGGCACGCACACGCACACACACACACACACACACACACACACACACACACTTACCTGGAGGGGTACACTAACACGCGCAGCGATCTCTCTGACAATAGAGGCGGTGACAGCGGTGGTGGCGTAGCGCTGGTTGCTATTGAACTTTATCACTGGACCCTGTGACACCAGTTACAACATTAACATGCATGTGTTAATAATAACAAGCGTTGTTCCATACACTTAGTCCAATAGAAGGTACTGTAGCCTTCAAAACGTGAAAAAGAAAAGCTAAAAAATAAAAAAGAATAAACACATACAGTATACAGTACAATATACAAACATTTTAACTGATGGACAGAAACCTTGCTATCTTTTTAATAAATTCATTATTTGATACTTTCATATTTGATACTTTCAAATCATGAATCTGAAATTGACCCAAAATAGTGAAGCCAGGCGACGAACAGACTCAAAGATAATAAAAAATAAATAATAAAAACATTTGATCCGCTGATGGGACAACGGTTAACTTCTTTTTCCTGAAAGGTAACAGTCTTGGACTATGGATGGGACGATATGAAAATTTCATGTCGCCATTATTGTGACCAAAACATTATGATTTACGATATTATCACAATAATCAACATATCCCCAATATCCATTAAACTGGGGTGGAACATTTGCCTCGTTGTGAGCTTTTAGATCGGCAATTTTTTGGCAAAGAGAATTGGTAGAGTGTGAAAAAAAAAGACTGTATCAAGTACGTTATTTCCAGGTCCATTTGACTATTCTAGAGGGTTTAAATGGTACCGGATATGCAGCTCGACAAATAAAGGTGAATTGATCCCAGTGCATGACGGAGGACAGTTTCACGATTAATTTCAATCTCCACGATACGATTATTGAGTTTTTTTATCACAATAAACGATAACGACGATCATCGTCCCATCCCTAAAGTGATGATATGCAAGTATGAGGTTAAAGAAGGGATTACTGTACCATGTGAAAGGCTGGTCTGTGATTCTCATCATGTTTCTCTCTGTGGAAGAAATAGTTTGTGGAAAATCATCAAAGCAGCATTTTACATTCCAGACTGGACTATGTACTGTACCATACTGTACTTTAAGCATGCACTTTACAAGAGAATTGGGATTACTGGATAAATGAATGCAATTATTTAGACCATAAAATTACGTTTAAAATATGGTGAAATATTACAGAAGAAAGGTACTGTACATATTCATCACAAGTTAGCTGAACAGACATCTTGAAATTGATTATTGTGGGCAGTGGTTCTCAACCTTTTCAGGCCGTGCACCCCAAAAGAATCACGTTTTAGCTGGGGACCCCCTCCCCCTCCCCCCCCACCCTGACGAGCACTAAGAGTTGAGACATTACATTTTGTATAACACGGTTCTATTGTGAAAATGTAGATGGGCTATTTTCACAATTTCTGCCTCTAATATTTGACATTTTGGCCAATGTTTAATGTTTTAGAGGTATTAACAATTGTTAAGTCCTTAAATTGTCACTTTAGAAATGTGCAGATACCCTCCATACACTTACACTTTATGTCAGTTTGTTTACTGAAAACAATGTTGAAAATTAATTTGGGGACCCCCACAGGTTGAGAACCACTGATTTTGGGGGTTGCGGCCTGAAAAGGTTGAGAACCACTGTAGTACTAGTGGACAGAGTACAATGTACTGACGGGTAGTTAGGGTGCAGGGCATGGGCCATGTCGGCACTGATCATGAAGGACTTTGGCGCCGCCTGCTGGAAGGCCGTTAGATTGCCGGCACTGGACGCCAGACGGCTCAGAATCAGCTCGGTCAGGTTGGACTGAGCCCCCTGGGCGCTCTCTGAACCCACCTGGTCAACACCACAACACACACACACACACACACACACACACACACACACACGTGAAATACAAGTAGGACACATGTGTGAAGTGAACACATTCACAAGAAAACCTATACATAAATAACACAAAACGAGCCACATTGCCGCAGCCCAAGTGGCTGCGACTCTGTCTAGAGCAGGGGTCTTCAACAGGGGGTCCGGGACCCCTAGGGGGTCCTCAGAGTTAATACGGGGGGGCCGCAAAATCTTTGTGTGATAGGATAATTATTTTAAATGGACAACTCAAACCCTCGCATCCCTATTCTGAGGAGAACTTAGGCCAAACATAACAGATCTTCAAGCTCTCAATGACTCGTTGAGAGCTTGTAGATCGGCTATTTCTGGCAAGTAGGTTTGGTGTAGATTAGAAAAAAGAAAAAAAGAAAAAGATCAGACCAAGTACAGAGTGAAAGGTCAAATTGACAAAGTATTGACGATTTAAGTGGTTAAATGTCTGGCAAATTCAACATAGACTGATGACAGTACTGTCAAGTCTCTGAACATCTGCAACACAATTTTTTACAATATGTAGAGGGAGGTGCCTGCTTTATCTCCCTCTCAGCTAAGGGGTCCTTGACCTGAAAACATTGAAGACCCCTGGTCTAGAGTCTAGCCATTTTTGTATGAGATAGTCTGTGCGTCTGTGTGACTATCTGGACATAATGTTGTAAACTGCCGGACCGATCTGTACCAAACTTTGTATGCATGCCACTGTAATGCATGCCACTGTATGCAACTGCGCTAATTATTTTTCAAGTTTTAAACGTCTTGATTAATCTTATAGCGCAAGTCAAAGGGCGCTCTGATCGGGGCTGAAACCTTGCCCAAATTAGGAGTCAAATATCATAGCTATGTCATAGGCGACTGACGTTTTAGATTACGGATGTCACAGGTAGGTTAACTCACTGACTGAAACATGACGAGACATATTTCTTTGTTCTGTGTGCCACTGACGAGATTGACAAGATATTTCTTTGATTTAATTTCATCAAAATTCGTCATGGTGCGCATCTGCTCTAAAAAGTACTGCATCCGGTTTGAACCGGAGACACCGATAGTTGCAGCCCTATACAGTACATAGGCACTAGCCTGACACTCAGACTGAATTTTCATTTCGTTTCACTCCATTATTCAGTCTGACAGCCCTCTCAGTGCACCCGCTTTCTGCGTGGCCACAGTGGGAATCATAGTGGTTCATACTGGATCATCATCCTCATCGGGCCGGTGAGAAACCCCGCCTTCGACAGCGTCAGAAAACCCCTGAGGCGTGGCTAGTGATTCAGGGTCTGGAGCCAGGCTACTGTATGCAAGCACATCTCACCTCTTCATTGTCATACAGAGTGATCATACGGATGTTGGGGTCACTGGCCAGAGAGTCTCCCACACAGGACTCCAACAACCCCTGGGGGAGGAAACCAACCAAAAAGATATTAAACAGCGGAAAAAATTACCACTTCTCAAAGAATTATGTTATGATAAGCTTCAAAGTTACGATCTTTTTATGGATACCCTAAGTCTGTCGCTGATGAAATATGAATCGGGGGTTGACACTTGCCCGTTGGGCAAGTACAGGTCATATTCTACTTGCCCGAAGGTCATGCCCACTTCCCGAAAAGTAAATTGTCCATTATAAATGATGGGTACGGTTTTAATTACCGCTCAACTTAACTCTTATTTCTTTACTTTCTGAGGCTGTGCAATAAAACATGTCATACCTCAATGCCTCCAAATCCAAATACCTACCTACATAGCTATGATTGAATATGTCTATGGTTTCACACTTATTACATTCCACAGACCAGAAGACACAGCGTGCTGGCCATGTTCAGGTGTTTAGACAGATATCTCCTATTGTGTTTATAGACGGTTGAGTCCCCTCTCAAATTAGCACTTAGCAAAAAAGCAAACTTCACCTGCCTGAAAATGTTATTTACCTGCCGGGGGCAGGTGGGCAAGCCTTAGTGTCAATGCCTGTGAATTATTTTAAATTGGATATAATGTGTGCAGTAGACTATTTCTACGACGTGTGTGTGCGTGTGTGTGGTTGGCGGACCTGCAGGGCACAGTAGCAACTGTGGAGGTTGTCCAGACGAGGAGAATAGATGAACTCCTCATACAAGCCCCCTAATGCCTGGAGATGAGAGAGATTAGAAGTGTTACCCAAAAGAACAGATGAAGACAGATAGATACAAACAAAACAAATAAATGCACACGCCGGTCTTACAAGAGTTTGGGGGACACTGCATTAAGATTCAGTCAATACCCTGTTACCCTGAGTAACCAATAAGCGATCCAACTCCAACTGCTACATACCTTACTCTGAACTGTATGAAACTGCAAATGACTTGACTCTACACTACAGTAAGTATGTCCCCAATTAAACATGCAGTCCCAAATGGGTTTATGTCCAAGATGTGGCACAAAACTTGACATACAATAAGGCATGAACACACATACGGTACAGCACACACACACGCACGGTCGCACACGCACACGCACACACACACACACACACGGATGGAACGATATGAAAAATAATGTCGATTTACGATATTATCGCGAAACACAAAAAGATAAACATTTAGACACATATGTATGAATGAATGTACGGGCAAAATCAAATGATGTGGCGATCGAGGCACGTGGTTGCGTTTCTTTTTTGAGAGTCCACACAAACACACAACACTCCAGACAACCACAGAACAACACAAAGGCATCAGGAGGAGGATGAGATCAAAAACTGTCGTGGTGGAGGACTCACCCCGGGCTGAGTGTCAGCCAGACACAGCTCAAAGTCCAGCAGGGCGGAAGGCTCAACGTTCAGCTCTGTACTCAGCATCTTCACCAACACCGAATGATGTTTCTCCATCTGATGGGAGACCAGAAGGTATGGCAGTCACCATTATGACATTTTACATGACAATTAATTGTCACTCAAATAATTGTGTTTTTGTTGTTGACATTTACATTTCTGTTTGGCTTGTGGGCTTTGAAGTTGCGCATGGCAGATATGACATAAAACCTAAATATCGAAAGAAATGACTGACATATTTGACAACTTTATACTTAAAAAAGAACATTGATTGTGGAAATAGCAGATCTACAAGCTCACTAACGCATCACAACATGTCGCATCGCGGCATGTTGTGAGCTTTTTTGCTTTTTTTTTTTTTACATGGAAACGATTATGACAAAATAATTACGATTATGTCAAATAATTTTTATTAATCATTAGACGATTATGTAATCATTGTAACAGGATTACGAGAAGGGTGGGGGCAAAGGGAGGAGACGTCACTGGGCGGGGAAAGAAAACTGGTCCACATTTCAAGGGTTTTTAGCGTCTCAAGGTGTGATGACAAAATGCACCCAAAATGAAAGCCATGCTAGAAGGTTGCCCTACCTCCTTCCATCTTTCTGGGTGCGGGGCATGTTGTGATGGCAATGTTTTTGGGGTTGTGCGCATACATGAAAATGCACAGAGCGATTTGAGGAAGGGTAACGATAAAACAATATGCTGACTGTCAACAGGAGTGGACTGGGACCACTAATAAGTTTGTAAATGTAAATGACAGCTGCCCCATGTCTGTTGAAACTGACTTTTGATAGCATGATTGAATACTTTAGTCAGAAATGTAAACAGCACGTGAAACAGTAAGATTAAGCCTAAAGGAAAAACACAAAAAGTCCTGGGGACTTGTTACCAATTGTGGTCAACATAGAATGATGAATTCTATGTTGAATGGTGAATTCTATAACAATGCATTTGTTAGAGCATCCAGCCAAAGCACATCGACCAGCTTATCAGTAAATCTATGAAAGAAACGAAGACTATGATGATGGGAACGTAGCCTAATAGGAACGATCCATAGAGTAATGTACTACACAGGCTAAATTAAATCATCTCATTTTGACTGCACTTTCAGTGTTGCACTCTAGGCAGGAAAAGCTTAACACATATGGTGCCAACCCTGAGTTTCCCGAGTTTGTATTGGTACTACCGCTAGGGTTGCCACCCGTTCCGTATAATACGGAATCGTTCCGTATTGGACAATTAAAAGATGCGTTCCGTATTGAACCAATACGGAACGCGGTTTGTTCCGTATTTAACCAAATGCCCCATAAAGGTCTGTCACACAAACCTCAACACAGAATTTAACAATAATGAATGAAATAAAACACAGGAAAAGACAGCAAAAGGAGGGAGAGGGTAAGGCGGCTCGCCTCGCAGTCGCTCTCTCCTCTCCTCTCGCTAGCCCGGCCGGCCCCTGTCTGCATTATGCACTGCATGTCGCTGTCAATCACCGTTGCCTAGTTACAGTCAGCGCACACCGCGCGCTTTAAAAATGTCGTCTGAAGACAATACTCCACCGCTACGCCTCAAAAAAGGACAGACGCCTACAAAGGTACAGACGCGAGTGGGAAGAAACAAACCCGTGGCTTGACAGCGTCAGTGAAGGTTGCTTGCCAAGCAACCTAGCCTACAGTAGCCTTGCGTAGCCAGGCTTACTCATCTCCGAAGAGAAAAGAGCCTACAGTGTGTGGAGAAAAATAACATGCAGTTGCCAGGTCTGATAATATAAGCCATGTTGGGCTAGGTTGGAAGAAATTCCATGCAGTGTTGCCAAATCTGACTATTATAAGTATTTTGGGCTCTTATTTCTGTAAAGTTGCTCAGGTGAAGCCTATAGTGAAGCCTATTCAGCCTAAAGTAAAACATTTGTAATCTTCGTTGCTAATAAAGCACTTTAAACTTTAAGTATATGACTTAATGGTTTCTTGACTACCTTCTCTTTACTGACCACCAAGTGACCCAATACAAGAGCCAGGTTCAAATCATTCATTGCTTTATTTCATACAAAATTAACTTATTCATATTTTAGAAACAATTGGCCACTTCAAACTGCAAAACAATATAGGTTATACCATGTTGTGTGTTATAGTTATAACTATTCTATGCATTTCATGGGTTTGGGACTGCATTTTTTCGCCGGCCGGCGGCTGTGCCACGCGCACGGAACGCACGCACCGCGTGCCCGGAAGAGGTGTTCCTTATTTCAATTTCTGAAAGGTGGCAACCCTAACTACCGCTGTGCCAACCCCGAGTTTCCCGAGTTTGGGCAGTTTTTGGAAAAAAAAAGAAAAAATCTTTTTTCAAAAAAAAATTTTTTCAAAAAAAATGTTTGGACCTCCAGAAATGTATTAGGCATGATCGCGATCGCGAAATTGCATGTTTAACCGCCATACCAACTCATTCTTTCAAACATGGCAGCCATGTTTGTTTACATCTGAAGAAAACATAATGGCTGATAAATCATGAATGCCTGAACGGATTTCCAAGCGGATTTCTTTGTTTGAAAGCTGTGAACAGCATCTACACACATGGTGCATCATCTAGGCAGGGGCGTGCACTTTTTACACAATTGCACAATTACATGGAAGTCTATGGTAACCATGGCAACGCGAGACATTGAAGAGAAAAAATCATTGCAACATAAGTGTTAAAAGAACATCTAAGTGAATTTGATTATCACTTCATTTGTCCTGCAGACTTCAGACTATAGGATGTCATGGACATAAACTATGATAAAACCATCATTGGAATCAGTGCAAAGGTGTTAATTAAATGTGGGCAATGTACGGTAACTAAAAGTGCACAATGCAAGGCTCTTATAATGTGCTGCCTGTAAAGATAAAATAAAATGTTGTGAGATTTAATAGGACAAATAATGTGTAAATATTCCATGTGACAATAAAACAATGTGTGAAAATACATTGTTTAACATGTTATGTGAGCATTTTTGCAGTGACATTTTTGTTTGATATAATTAACAAGCTCTTCACATACTGTCAAAAAAGCAGAATTTATGGAATCACATAACGGGGACCACTAGAGTCACAGATTTTGGTAGGTCACCAATTCCAGCAAAACTAACAACCACCACACACCGGGTCACAAACTTACATTCGTAGGTTGCAATCAGAGGCAGTTCTAGCTTGGATGGTGCACAAACGTGTTATACTAGCCTAGCCTAGCCTTACATGCAAAATATTATGACACAACATGTTGTACCTGCAATGCTGCATACCTTTTGTGAATTTTTCTTCTTCTTCTTCCCTCTTTTTCCTAAACTGGGCACCTGATGGCTTAGACATTTTTTTCTTATCCATTTTGAGTTGATAGATATTCCGTTTGGTAGTATTTTGTAGTGTGACCGATGAGGTTGCCCGACTAGAGTAATTGACTTGTCCAACTTCATTATTAATCTTTTTATTATTATTGCGACGTCGCAGTAACTATCAAAACCTCCACCGGCTGCCAGTCAGTCTGTCCGTCACGCCACATCACACTTTTCCCCTACTAATTTCTCTGCCACCGTTGCCCCTATTCATGCCAAACTTTGCACACACACACTCCTTGGCTGCCAAACCCTCCACCCCTCATTTCTCACATGGCCCTCTTCTAGCGCCACCATGGGGCCAATTCTTGCAAAACACATTTTTGGACACTGCTCCTACAGATTTTGCATAACATCACGCAAAGCGGTACACAGTATCTCTAAAGTCATGTCATCAACATGGATCTGTCCCATTTTCATATTCCCTCCTGATTGGCTACCATTGCCTTCTAAAGTTTGTGTATGCGACCTGACGGTCACTTACTGGTCACTGGCACCTTCTCTAACAAGGTTAATTGACCCACACGGTGACATACACATAAGCAATAGAAATGTCACCTTTACGAATTTTCGGAAAATTACAAAATGTATACAATTATGTTATTTATTTTATTGCTGCAGTTTTGGGATTCGCGCCCGGATGAAACCTAAAGTCTTGAAGCCCCAGCCCCTGGCTGCCAAGTGAAATGGAACTTGGTCGGGGTGTCACTGGCTCAAACTGGGTCCTTTGCAAGAGGAAGTAGGAAATCGGCATCATACCGTAAAATGATCTAAACACAACAGTGGCTAGTGGTGATGACAAGTAAATTTTGTCATGCATCAGTCAGTCAAGCTAGAAATGTAAAGTCTGTCTACAGTGATGCTCTAATGATAGATACCGTTATGTAAATAACATGATTAGGTACAGTTAAGTGTGTTTTACCGTGGTGGTAGCACTGCTTGCGTCCCCGGAGGATGCAGAGCCAGTGTCCAACTCTTCTTGGACGGCAGTGGCTATAATGGGCACTCTGACACACACACACACACACACACACACACACACACACACACACACACACACACACACACACACACACACACACACACACACACACACACACACACACACACACACACACACACACACACACACACACACACACACACACACACCATCAACAACAATATAACAAATGCATATGAATATCAATTAAAAAAAACAAACAATATAATCAGTAAAGAAAAAAAAAGGATTCTAAAAACCTAAAAAAACAAATGCTAACTAGCTTCCTGTATGGTCATTGAGTGTTTCAGTAGTGCTATGGGTTTAGGTGGAGTCTGAAAAGGTGAGTCTTCAGTCCACGGCGAAAGCTAGCGAGTCCATTGTTCTAAGTGCGACAGGGAGTTTATTCCACAGCTTGGGGGCCAGGAGGGCAAACTGTCTCGGACGAGTGGATTTTTGTCCTGGGGCTTTTAGCGAGGGTTTTGTCAGCATCCCTATGTTGGCTGATCTAAGTGAACGTGTGGGGGTGTAGGGGTTGATCAGGTTTTGGAGGTATGGAGGACCCATACCTTTGGCTGCTTTGAAGGTCAGCATCAGTGTTTCGTATTCAGTGCGGGCCGCAACCGGGAGCCAGTGGAGTGAGCGGAGAAGGGGGGAGACATGTGAGAACATGTGAGTTGGAGAGGTTTAAGTGCACATGCCGGGAGACCAGTGAGGAGAGAGTTACAATAGTCAAGTTTTGATTTGATATGACAGATGTCTGGAAGAGGAGCTGGGCTGCCTCCTGGGTGAGGAAAGGTCTGATTTTACGGATGTTATAGAGTGTGATCCTACAGGACCGGGTGACTGATGCAATGTGTGCCTTGAATGATAGCTGGATGTCCAGGACCACAACAAGGTTTCTAGCAGTTGGAACTGAAGTCACCAATGCATTATCTATCCCTGGGGGACTCCCGTTTGGAGGGTTCGGGGGGATGAAAGCAAACCTTTCCATGAGACTTGGTAGGTCCAGTCCGACAGGTAGGAGGAGAACCACTTTAGTGCCGTCCCGGTGATGCCTAGGTCAGCAAGGGTGTCCAGGAGCAGCTGATGATTCACTGTGTCGAATGCCGTTGATAGATCCAGAAGAATCAGGACTGCAGAGTGGGAGGCAGCCTGGGCAGCATGGAGTGCTTCTGTGACTGCTAGGAGTGCAGTTTCTGTGGAATGGGCCGGTTTAAAACCTGACTGGTTGGGATCCAGCAGGTTGTTCTGTGAGAGATGGAGAGAAAGCTGGTTAGAGACCACACGTTCAAGGGTTTTTGAAAGAAAGGATAGGAGGGATACCGGTCTATAGTTCTTGACGTCCGAGGGGTCAAGAGTTGGTTTCTTGAGGAGTGGTGATACTGGCTGCCTTAAAGGCAGATGGGACACAGCCTGAAGTTACAGAACTGTTGATGATAGCGGTTATGAAGGGAAGTAGGTCAGGTGCAATCGTCTGGAAGATTGTCGAAGGGATTGGGTCGGGGGCGCAGGTGGTAGGTCTCGAGGAGGTCGCACGCACGCACGCACACGCACACACACACACACACGCACACACAGCACACACACACACACACACACACACACACGCACACACACACACTTTTCCAGGTTAATTTTACAAAGTACAGTATACCATGGTTGAATGCAGATGTTTGAAGAAGCTACTTGATTCCATTCATTTAGCTACAATATGAACATCAACTTGTCTTGCAGAGACATGGAAATGTGAGTACTTTGCCCTCCATTGATATGTCTTTCTGGATGTGCTACCATTTTGGGATTTTTAAAAATCCTACTTTTTGAGTTCTGCCAACCGCTCCTACATCTGGCTTTGTCTGTTTGTATGCATGTCCCGCCCTATCCCACAATGGCCAAGCTTCGCGGGACGCTTAATGAAATTAACTCATAAATAGCACTGCTCACTTCACACAAGGGTGGGATTTTGTACACTGGCTTTTGGGGCACCCTGTAGACAATATGCCTTCCGGTTGGTTCCAAGATTTCTAGCGGAAGTGCTGCGTTTAACGGAAGTTACATTAGGGGAAAACCGGGGAAGCTCACTTCCGGGGAAGCTCACACGGCAGAAGTTGAACGCTTTCTGCCTTATATTGTCACCAGGCTTTTCTCTTCGCAGATGAGTAAAGCCTGGCTACGCGAGGCTACTTTTGGGGCCATTGTTGATGCGCAAACACTTTTTCTTTTTCAAAGTTCTGTCCGTTTTGCCAGGCAAAGGCAAAAGCATTCCGTCTGGTGCTGCTGTACTCACAGGTGGTTCTCCTTGTTGGGGCCAAAGGAGTCGTTGATGTCCCTCTGGAGGTGGATGGCGAGGTGGGGGACCCTGAGGACAGGCCTGGGGATGTGGACCAGCCGATGGACCAGGTTGTCTCCGCTCTGTGTGTACCAGGAGGACACAACAGGTTCCCATCAAAATATTGTCGTTGTCGGGTGGAAACCTTGTATGTCCAAAACAGTTCGTTTTGTATTTATCATTTTGAGAACGACTTAAACTAGTGAAAAATTTTCACTAGTTCTGTGCGACAGTCTTGTATGATGCAGCAGGGCTTTACATTACGGGAAAAAAACATACAAATTTGAAACTTGGAGATACAAGGTTTCTGCCAGACAGCGATGATATGTACATTTTGACCCACTTAGGACAGGAACCCCTTTTGGGGTTTTTACCTACCTGCTATGTACAGCAGTGGCCTCCAAACCTTTCATGTCGAGACCCAAAAGACAAAATAAGACATTTTCCCTGGACCCAAACTAGTGAAAACAGCAGATCTACAAGCTCACAATGCGGCACTTTGCAATCACACTGTTAACTTGTAGATGGACTATTTTCACTACTTCTTAAACATTCGTTTTCTAATTTATGGAATTTCTTAGATTTGTGTTCATCAACATGCATCTGTCCCATTTAGTGCCACCATCAGGCCGATTTTTGCAAAACACATTTTTGGACACTGCTCCTACAGATTTTGGCCGAAAAGCACGCCAAGCGGTACACAGTATGTCTACACAGGAGTCATGTCATCAACATGGATCTGTCCCATTTCCCATATTCCCTCCTGATTCGCTACGATTGCCTTCTAAAGTTTTTGTATGCGCCGTGGCGGTCGCTATCTCCCGATTAGGGAGTCTTAATGGTTTTATTTATTAATCCTACTTTTTACAAATAAAAAGTAGGAAAACAAAAATTAAGGGACCCATAAAGATGTTTCCGGGACGCAGTGTTTGGGAACCAGTGATGAACACTACATAGCAACATTTTGAATACATATTATACGTTTTTAAGAAAACCTAGGTCAGGATTTAGAAGGCATTTTTAGAATCGGTCTCGATCCTAAATGTGTTAAGTGCACATTTCAAAATACAGCCCAGATAAAAATGTAGCATTGGTTGTTGAAGTCCAACTCTGTTGAATAAATAAATGGATGGCCTGTCTTAGAAGAGATGGATCAGTCATAGAGTGTGGGCTACCTTGACCATAACTCGGCCGGCAACGGTCAGGTCACGGTCGAACCAGGTGTTCCAGATGCCTCCTCCGTAACACTCCACCGCCACCTGGAGGAAACCATGCTTGGTCTTCTTGGACCGTGGTTTAACCTGGTAGCATGAGCAGAGGAGAAGAGGTGTGACAGCAAAGACAAGCAAGATTTTAGAAAATTATCAACCGAGGGCTATGACTAGGGTTGGAACGATGATCGTTATTATCGTTTATCGTGATAAAAAACATTCACAATAATCGAATCGTGGAGATTTAAATTTATCATGAAATTATCCTACATCATGCATTGGGATAAATGCACCTTTTATTGCATATCCGGTACCATTTAAACCTGTATGTAAAGAAACTAGAATGAATTATTTGCTCTTACCCTGAGGCAGGGGCTATCTGTGTGCGCCCCTATCATGGAGAAGCCATTTCCTGGGAGGTAGCGCCCACCTACTGCAAACGCGATGATGCTGGAGTAGTTCCTGGTCACAAAGTACTGCAGAGAAAGCCCAGCAAGTGTTACAATACAAAATTATAGTCAGTCAAGTTTAATAATTGGAAAAGTACTGTTGGTTTGTATGAAGCCAAACTTTATTCATGACTAACTAACTTAGAAACTAAATAACTTTGAAAGTGGCAATCCATTACCTTTTTGGTGAATAAAACATTATTTTGACCAATTTGTATGATAGAATATATATTTTTTTTTTGCAACTACCGGTATTAGTGCATTGCACTTTATAATACCATTTTATGTATTGTCTCCCTGCCGTAATAAGAATAATAATTATAATTAGAAATTAAAATCATACAAAACAAATCAATAATTAAGACAACCAAACAAAAAAGAGAGATAGAGAGAGAGAGAGAGAGAGAGAGAGAGAGATAGAGATAGAGATAGAGATAGAGAGAGAGAATCGTTCATTTTGTATTCTTACCAAGGAAGTTATTCTTTCCATATTTCTAATTTATTTTACCTTATTCAGACATTGTTCATGGGCCATTTAACAATAGAACTTTTGGCGCTCACATGGGGTCTGGGTTCGAATCCCAGGCAGGACTTGAACGTTACGGATAGCAGCTTCAAAATATGCAATAAGTTACTGCTGTCTGCCTTGGGAGTGTGTAAACATGTGCAATCAACAGCTTTCCAAAAGCACAGGGCACAGTTCATAAAAACTGAAACTGCACATCACGTGAAACACTGGAAAGAAAGCCACTGAAAATATCTAGCAATCTGCAAGTGTCATGACGCTGTCATGAATGTCTACACTAGGGATGGGACGACAATCGTTATTATCGTAAAGGTCCGTTTTACCAATTATTGGTAAAGCGGACCTGGAAATTCCATAACTCACTCTCTACCAAATCTCTTTGCCAAGCCGATCTACAAGCTAACAAAGTGTCGCGTAGGCCAGGGACACGTTGTGAGCTTGTAGATCCGCTATTTCTTTGGCAAATGTTCCACCCCAGGATAATGGATGTTGGGGATATTTTGATTATCACGATAATATTGTAAATCACAATAATCGAATTGTGATATGAAATGTTCATATCGTCCCATCCCTAATCCCTAGTCTTAGTCTACACTATCTGACAGGACTCTTATCTCCAAGCCAGAAACAACTTGGCACCGTTCCAGGTCCCATTCAGACACACCATGTGACAGTAACTCAGGACAACCGTGATGCCAGACACCGACCTTGGATGAGGGCTTGATGTCCCATTGCTCCGTCTCCTTCAGCTCGATGAAGCCGGCTCCCAGCAGCCGCCGTTTGCACTCGTCAACCACTACAAGCAAAGGTGGGGCAGAGAAGAAGAATACGGACTGCTAAACTCTTCTTCTGCAAGTGCCATTTCATGTTACGTTTCAACACTCTGTACTAAGACACAGAGAGGCCCTAAGAACAAGGCTTAATCTATAGAAAATCATGGTGCAAAGGTACAATAGGATACAGATTATGCAATGATTACCAGATCTTATCTCTGGATCGAGGTCCACACGACCTGGCTGACAATGTGATAGAAACTGCTTTACTTTATGTGTACAATAACTCCAAAACTTTAGGCGATAATCAATGCTCCTATAAAATCCAAGTGATATGCTGCATTCACCCCATGTCTGCTTTCACTCTCAAAAGCGTTTCTTTTTCCCCTTTCAAATCCAATCTCTTCCTTTTGGTGGCCACAAAATAACAACAATAATCAATCAATATTGATACGTTTTAAGTTCCTTACCATGGTATGGTGACACCCCTTTGTTGACAAACTTCAGGAACTCTTTGGCCGCGGCTTGCATGGCTTCACATGGATTTGACTGACAATACATTTGAGGAGTTGACTGAGGCAGACACAAGACAGGGACAGAGGCACACAGAGGCAGAGTGTTGGTGTCCAATGCCCAGATCACAAAAATAACGACACAGACAGCAATCCTGCAGAGATCTAATAGGAGAATGCAGCAATCCTGCATATTCTGCATCTAGTATGAGGCAAGACTCATTTCAGAGTGAACATTTTTAACTCAAATCTTTGCTTCTGGGAGTCCCTGGAACAAAATATTTTACGATGAGGGTCCGCGTCAAAATACATATAATTTTGGGGGTCCTTGACATACCAAAGTTTGAGAACCACTGATATAGCAACAGAAGTTTTTTTCAGAAAAGAGTTAGAATTTAGAAGACATTTGTAGAATCGGCCTGTATGAGCAGTTGTCAAATTTTGTCAAGGACCCCCAAAATGACATGTATTTGGCCGCGGACCCCCATCTCAAAATATTTTGTTCCGGAGAGTCAGAGACCCACAAAATCAAAGATTTGGATTAAAAATGTTCACTCTTAATTTGGGTCTTGGCTCATGCTAGACGCAGACTAGATTAAGATACACGATCCTGCAGAGATTGACAGGCTACTACAGTGGTTAGCAGGATTATATGGGATTGATTGATTGATTGAAGAGTTTATTAGCAGTTTGCAATAGAAAAAGGTAGTTTCATGACAGCACAAATCACTGGTACAACTAAGGTCAACTAATAGGAGATCCTAGTAAGCTTTACGGCTTATTTACACAGGAACCACTTTATGTAGCCATGCTGTCAGTTTAGGGAGTCGACTGTCAAAAAAGGAGCTGATCTACAAGCTCACGCGACGCGTTGATAGCTTGTAGATCAGCTCCTTTGTTGACAAGCGACACCCATCATACCTAAGGATTACACACAGGAAGCTAACCTTCACAGCAACAGACGAGACTGGTGATCCTAATTTTACGTCCTCCTCGTTGCTCTTTCGGCTAGTAAAGTCAAAGCAATCGTCTGTGAGGGAGCAACACCTCCTCCACATAGCGCGGTGATAATGCGTTTATTTATTTATGGCACTTACCTTGCATTAATCTATTGAGTGGACTTTCAAACTCTGCACTCCCTGCTGTACCCGGCCGGCGTGCTGGCTGCTGTATGACGAAGAAGACACTGGCAGTCAGCTGACTGCTCTGCCGCAAACAAAGGTTGTCTTCAGCAGCGGAGAGAGTGCAACAACGTCCTCTGCTGGTTAGGAGGTGAAATTACAACACTGGTTTTGGTTGATTGATGTAAAACTTTATTAGAAGTTTGCATAGGAAAAGGGTACAGTTTCATGACAGTACAGTTCACTGGCACAAGGTCCACTAAAAGGATATAGGCCTACCCAAAAAAGCCTAAAACTCATATATGAATGAAATAACAGTTTCGAGTACCAGCCGCCTCTAGGCTTTTCATTGCCGTTTTAAAGAAAGGGAGGACACTTCTTTAAGGCCTTCGGTAGGGCGTTCCACATTTTAGCGGCATAGCAGGAGAACATATTTTACCTTTTTTTTTTTTGCCAAATCTGGGTTGGACGTGATCTGTGGAGCTGCCTCTAGTTGTGAAGTTAGTTTACTTAAGTGCAATTTTGAGTTCTTTACTTGAGTATTTCTAATTTCAAGTAGGCCTACTTTTTACTTATACTCCATCTCGGATCCAAATATTGTACTTTTACTCCAATACAATTATTGAAAACTTGAGTTACTACTTTGCAGAAAATTGTGACTGTAGGTCGCATTTAGTATGAAAACCTGCAGATCATGTCCGTCCATCCGTCCGCGACGTCCGTGCGTAACACCTGGTGTCAGCCAATAATAGTTTAACTCTGATGTTTCAGCACAGCAAGGTCTCTTTTCTAGCCCATAGGGTGTCAGTGTCTTACTGGTATTATAAAACAAAACATACACAACTTTAGCAAGCTCACAATGCATGCACATTTTGATGACAATTCTTTTGTACTTTTACTCAAGCACATTTTGAATTCCGAACATTTACTTGTAACAGAATATTTCTACATAGCAGTATTGATTCGTTTACTTAATATAACATGTGAGTAGGCCTGCTTTTTCCACCATGCTGGTGTCAGTACTAACCACTCAAGATGACTGACCACTCAATGCCTGCAACATCCATAACCATCATAGCAATTAAAAGTGTATTAATAGCCAGTAATCTTCTATCCAGTTATCAAGGTCATTTAGTTACAACACGAGCTGGCAATGACTCTGACAGACTTCTTATCACCGCAATGGCACTTTAGACCCAAATGTGAGGACGTAATAAATCATTCACTATTCCTTACTGTTCTTTATTTAGTCTCTTAAACAGGACATTTTGTTTTCAACATAAGTGGGTCGGGAGAGGCATATTGTCGGTATTAGCCGATAATGCAGGATACGCTAGACTCATAGACTGTAAAAAATAAATGGACAGAGACACGCGATTGGTTTCTACCGACCGTAAACTTGCCATCTTTCTATGACAGCTACAGAAATGAAGCCGTAAATGAATGCTATTGGCTAGTCACTCTGTATAGTCAATATGAAACCTAGAAACATGCTACTTTATCTTTAATTTTAAAATGAATGTGACCATGATTTATTAAACGCATATCATGATGATTTAAAAAAAGACTTTAAACTATAGCGATTGAAAACATAAAGTGTTAATGATAAGGTTTACTAAGCGCCAAATCCTCCTCATAGACTTACATTGAGCTGAAAGTTTCTTGGTAGGCCTACCAGTAGAAGGTGAAATAGCGACACCTGCTAGGCTTTTAATTGGAACAGCAGTTTTGATGAGAACCTGGAAGCGGCTTCATTACCAGCGAACAAAACGTGTCCCTTGGCTATAGACACTTGGGACTGGGAGATGGATTGCTGAGGTGGAGCGCCACACCATCACTTACCGCACCATTTTGCACACCCATAAGTTGAGCTAATGGTGCCCAGGATTGACTTTGTGGTCAAAAGGCAAGAGCTTTACCAACTGAACTACCCTGACACTAAACATTGCATACCAGAAGGCGAGGGCATGTCCTATTTGTCCAATTAAAATTTGTCCAAAATCCAAGTACACATTAATCAAAGGTACACATGTTCGCTTAAAAAAATAAAAAGATAGCCTATATTCAAATATCTGCAAAAGTTTTCAGCGTGGCACTCGGAGCTTGTATATCTGCTATTTCTCAATAGTTAAAGAATAATTCCAGTTCTTAATTGGTTAAAAACATAATTCTGAAAGCAGTGTAGACAGCCAATAGCAAGCTATTAGGAAATGTATTTGAGCTACAGTACCAACACTGCATTTAATCATGTTATCACCACAGGAACCAGCCATATATAGAGCTGAACACTGAGGGAGGTGAAGTAGAGAGAGATGGATGAAATGGTAGAGGAGAGGAGGGGCTGTTTACATCAGCTGTCAGGTTAAATCCTCACACCTTCCCTTGAGTAAGCCCAGATAGACGCACGCACGCACGCACGCACGCACGCACGCACGCACGCACGCACGCACGCACACACACACACACACACACACACACACACACACACACACACACACACACACACACACACACACACACACACACACACACACACACACAATGCCAGTGGTGTAAAGTAACTAAGTACTTTTCCTCAAGTACAATGTTTAGGTAGTATTTGTACTTTACTTGAGTGTTTCCAATTTCCCATTCTTTTACTTCTACTCCACTACATCTCGGATCCAAACATTGTACTTTTAACTCCACTACAATTATTTGAAAACGTTAGTTACTAGTTTACTTTGAAGATATAAATGATTATATTATAAAATACATAATCCACTATACATACATTAATCCACTATAGTCTTATTTTATGCCTAGCTTATTTGAAAATAGATGATGATCTACACGCTCACAACACATCGTGATGCATTGTGAGCTTGTAGATCTTCTATTTTCAAAGATTTTGTACCTTTACTTTTGGTACTTAAAGTATATTTTGATGACAATACTTTCATACTCTTCTCAATTTTGAATTCCAGACTTTTGCTTGTAACAGAGTATTTCTATATTGCAGTAGGCCTATTGATACTTGTAAAACATTTGAGTACCTTTTCCACCACTGCATTATGCACAGTAGTATATTTGCATGCACACAGGCACATGCATACACTGTATGCACATAAACCACAAACATGCAAGCACGCTCACACCCACACACCCACCCACCCACCCACCCACACACAACACACACTCACTCACACACACACACACACACGCACGCACGCACGCACACACACACGCGCACACACACACACACACACACACACACACACACACACACACACACGTGCAAATACAAACACTTTGCAATGGTTTCTTTTAGCTCTATTAATAGATGCAGAACAGAGGCTCTATATCTATCCACTTGTTAGCACTATAGTCTACGAGTGGCGTGAGGCTGAAATGAACCTTCTATAGGACAGTGGTTCTCAACCTTTTCAGGCCGCGACGGCGCGACCCCCCAAATAATCGTATTTTAACTGGGGACCCCCCACCCTGACGAGCACTAAGAGTTGAGGCATTACATTTTGTATAACACACCACGGTTCTATTGTGAAAATAGCAGATCTACCGGTATGTATCCATGTAGTTCGGCTATTTTCACAATCTCTGCCTCTAACATTTGACAATTTGTCCAATGTTTAATTTTTCGTTTTAGAGGTGTTAAAAAGTCCTTAAATTATCACTTTAGAAATGTGCAGATAACCTCTATACACTTAAACGTTATGTTGGTTTGTTTACTGTTGAGTGAGAAAACAATGTTGCACATTAAAGGTATATTCAGTGATAGTATTTCATTCAAATACAAATATAATTGGTACATTTTCCATTCATTCTCCTCACTAGAATGTGTGCTGACCATATAAGGACTTCCACCATGGCCCGTGTTGCGAGCATAGCTAGATTCCGTTTTCAGAGGTGGCCGGCCAGTCCTCGACCAATCAGGGTAGAGTATGGCCGTAGTTATGTTATGATGTTTAGTTATGATGGTCAAAATAAAAGTTTTGAGAACCACAGTCGCTCTGAATTAAGAACGTCTGCTAAATGCCTAGATTGTAAACTACTGAATTAAATGCCACAGTCTCGTAGTAAATCAGTATCATACATATCCTGAAGCTGGAGACGTAGGCCTACTGATATTCAGTGATGGTGTATATAATGGTGTAAAAAATCTATAAAAAACTAAACATTTCCACGCTGTAAGGCCAGTAAGGTACAAGATGACCCCCGGCCACTTTCATCATCACTGAATACACCTTTAAGTTAATCATCTGGGGACCCCCCAAAATAAATTGGCCAACAGGTTGAGAACCACTGCACTATTATCCCTCTACATTTACAAGACATTCTTGGAAATGTGCGCTCATTTTGTAATTTTCTAGCTTTATCTCTTGTGTGTATTTTCTTTCAAACACAATAAGCTTCCTTCCTTGTCCTGTAAAGTGAAATTATGCAAAGTAACACATTGTGAAATATTGTTCTGGTTTTCGCTTAATAAGAGTACTTCATGTAAATCAGAACATGAAGCATCAACATACACAAACACACACACACACACACGCACGCACGCGCACACACACACATTCATGGATCTAAAGTCCATGAATATAATTTATAATTTATAATAGAGGGTATGCGTGTGACATCATCATCATACCCGGAAGTTATGCGGGGAAGGCCTACTGAGTGGCAAAAAACTACTTGTTGGCCTTAACAGCCCATACATCCAAAAAGAAATGTCCTATCTGATTGCATTAAACAATGTTAAACTCACTTTGCCACCCACTTTGCCACTCGATTTGGCATTCATTTTATGCATGCGCATGCATACCCTATATAGGCAGTTGCTGGGAAACAGAAACCTCTCACTTCATTTAGTATACAGGATCCATGGTGTGACACATTCTGATGACATCATCATCATCATCATCATGCTGTTTAGGTGTCTGGAGCTCAGGTATGGGGTACAAGCACATACTGTACCTGTGCTCTCTCTCCATTTCTCTCATCCTTTCCCTCTCTCTCTCTCTCTCTCTCTCTCTCTCTCTCTCTCTCTCTCTCTCTCTCTCTCTCTCTGAGGTTAAGGCAGGTTGACTAAAGCATCTCTCCCATGGAGGATGTCATTAAGAGCCCACATCACCAAACCATTTGGTGGGTGATGCAGTGTTTTAAAAAGCCGTCCATGCTGCATCCCGGCATTGTTATGTCATGACATCAACTGTAGCGGGAGAGAAGATTCCCTCGATAAAGTCACCCATGCGTTAAAATGCAACGTGCGGACGTGTAATTCTTCAGAGTTTCACCATCTAGGTGTCTACGCATCGATGGAATGATTTTTTTTAATGAGTTTTTACTTTTTTAGAGATGAATTTAACACTTCTGTTCATTGGTGTGAGGGTAGTTGTCATAGTGAGACCTGATTTATACTTAGTTGTTGTGCACTATTGTCGCCCAGCCAAGGAGGATATCAGGCTTCATGGTCTGCTACATACGCAGCCCGTTGAAACCTAATACTGGACGAGCCCCCAACGTAACAACCTGGTTCCGAAACCCCAGTTCCTGCCTCTGGTCTTCAAGCTGGACTATTCAGCAATATTCACCCCCCTTTAACCTCCATGAGGAAACCCGGTTTTGGACGAGCCCCCAATTTTTAACACCCTGGATTCAAACCCGGGTCTTACTGTGTGGGAACACCAAACATTTACCAAAAGGGGGGATCATCCCAGTCAATGTCAACATAAGGCTTCTGGGATTCAGGCACAGGCAGGGCTACTCTGTTACACTACCGAATAACGTAAACGTTGATTCATTCAGATAAGATGCTGATGATGGCAAGCAACTCCATCAGCACAACAGAATGGGCCGTTTGAGGAGCCTTTCACAGTGTTGCATTGGTGATTCAATGTTTGGGGGGACGCGATTTGAATGACGTTAAGCGTGCATAACACCTACATTACAGGAGTTAACAAATTCAGACAATGGTCTAAAGATATGCATAAGGGCTCGTCCCTTTGTCAAATCACCCTGCTGTGACACTAAACGTTGTCGAGGTGTGAACTTGGGGGTTATTTTGCATCGGCGCGTGTCCGTGCTTGTCAGAGGCGTGACGATGGTCAGAAACGGGACGTTGTGCACACGCGTGACCGGACCAATGCAACACTGGCCCTTTCATGACCTTTCTCTGCTCATGTTTGCAGGCTCTTGCGTTGCTAGCCTTGTGTATATTTGGTGTCACAGCCACAGGGGATCAGAGTAAACTGACTGACAGACCTCGCCAACAATCTGGTGTTAATGCCTCTAACACAAGCAACTCCGGAATACCACGCACCCAGAGCGAGAGAGAGAGAGAGGGGGGGCGGGAGGGGTGGGGAACAAAATAAGAGAGAGTGAGAGAGAAGTACAGGGGCAGAGGTGGGGAGAGAGATGGAGAGAGGGGGAATAGATGCAGCGAGGGGATAGATAAGGGAGGGGGAAACGAGGTGGGTCTCATGAAGAGAGAGAGAGCGAGAGAGAGAGAGAGAGAGAGAGAGTTGGAAGGGGGGCTGACTACAAATAGTAGGCCTATCTCCCGTTCTTCAGTGAGCCTTGTTCTCCCGCTGCGGCCCTGCTTCACACCAAAGGCCCCCTCCCCTCAAAGCACTGCATCTCTGTCTTTCTCTCCCCAACCCACCTAAACCTCCGGCGCCAACATGGCCTCCTACTCGTCCTCGCAGTCCGCAAGTGCCTCCTCCTACCGCCGGACCTTCGGCCACGGGGGCTACGCGTCCCCCTCCCTCAACCGCTCCCTCTTCGGACGGCCTGGCTCCACGGGGGGCGCGGGGAACCACGTGTCCTCCTCGCGCGTCTACGAGGTGAGCAGGACCTCGTCGGCGCCGGCCTACTCGTACCGTGCCTCCTCCTCCTCGGCCCAGCACGGCCGCCCGGCGGGGCGCGCCTCTGGACGATGCTACGCCGGCGAGAAGCTGGACTTCAGCCTGGCCGACGCGCTCAATCAGGAGTTCCTGACCACACGCACCAACGAGAAGGTTTGGTTGATTGATTGATTGATTGAAGTATTTATTAGAAGTTTGCAGAGGAAAAAGTACAGTTTCATGACAGTACAGTTCACTGGTAAATGTCAACTAAAAGCATTGAGATACTTTTTTTTAACTCATATAACATTGAATGACAAAAATAAATGGTATTTACAATTGGGTCAGGGGGAGAAAAGTTAGATAAGTTTACTGTTAGATAAGTTTACTGTTACCAGTTTCGAGTAGCAGCCGCCTGTCAGTGGTTTTTCAGAGCGGTTTTAAAGGAAGTTAAGGATTTAGACTCGTTTAAGAACTTCGGTAGGGCGTTCCACATTTTAACGGTATAACAGGAGAACGAACTTGACCCTTCGTTTGAGCTGAATCTGGGTTGAACGTGATCTGTGGAGCTAGCTGCCTCTGTCGTTGTAATTGTGGAGGTGGAGCTGCAGCACCTCAACGACCGCTTCGCCAGCTACATCGAGAAGGTGCGCTTCCTGGAGCAGCAGAACCAGGTTCTGACCGTGGAGGTGGAGAAGCTGCGCGGCCGCGAGCCCGCGCGCATCGCCGACCTGTACGAGGAGGAGATGAGCGAGCTGCGGCGGCAGGTGGAGGCGGTCACCAGCCAGAGGTCCCGGGCCGAGGTCGAGAGGGACAACCTGGCCGACGACCTCGACAAGGTCAAACTCAGGTGGGTTTGGGCTGCATGGCCTGACTGGGCGAGTGACTCAGCATAAAGTTTTATACATGACCTGGTACGATTTAACCACTGTACATTAGTTTATTGGCTATTATAAAAATAGTAGATCTACAAGCTTGTAGCTTGTGCTATTTCTGAAAAATCTTTTTTTTTGCAAGATTTTGAATACCGGTATATGTCTTTTAAAGCAAACATTTGTAACTCAAATATATTGCTTCTGGGACAATCTATAAGCTCACAATGTATCACGGATGAGAGGAGTTGGGACTTGGGAGCTTTTATAACTGCAGTTTTTTGGCGCAATGGAGCATACATTGGGCACGTGTGTCTCTCGGTGTGAAATTGTCACAGAGATGTTTTGTATATGGTATATTTTGTATATGGTGTTAAATGTCTTTCTTTTTTAATTTTTAATTTTTACTCTCAAAAATACAAAAGTCCCCTGTTGGATAGTAAAACCAGAACAAAGTGAAACGCAGGCTTATGGAGTTAGTCCCTCCTTTGAAACTCTATCATTCTCCACTATTCTAGGATGGCTTTTCATTAGTTGGAACACTGCTGCTGCTTCCATTCACATTCAGACAGGGGAGCATTAGGGAGGTCAGGGCACTTCATGTTTGGCATGATTAGGCCTGGCTAGCATTGCACTTCATTCCAGAGGTGAGTGTGAGTCCAGAGTGTTTGATAGAGTTACTGGCACGCAAAGAGTCAGGGCTCTTTGTCAAGTTCATCCTCATTTCACATTCACACTCATCTCAACCAAAGTATTTTAAGACAATATTATAACTAACACATCTTCAGTGGTTGGAGATGGTCTCACCACTGAAGCTCAATAAGCACATTTGATATATTTTTTGAAAGATTGTGAAAATGTGTGCACGTTTTTGAATATTTTGACCCGATTCTTCTTAAGAATTTATTCTTCTTCTTTTAAATCAGTGGTTCTCAAACGTTTTCATGTCAAGGACTTGGCCGCGGACCCACATCTCAAAATATGTTGTTCCAGGGACCTCCCAGAGGCAAATATTTAAGTTACAAATGTCCGCTTTTAAAAATATATATTCAAAGATTTGCAAAAACTCGGCGCGGCTCTGTGAGCTTGTAGCCTATATATCTGCTACTATTCAGTGCTTAAAATCCAGGTTTAAATGGGTTAAATCATAGTGCATCTCGATCCTCTCCTAAAGTGACGATCAAGGTTCCAACAGTGGGATATAACGTGAACCCTTCCCAGCAACGCCAAAGGCCAAAGGATGCTGCCGCTAAACGGAGTGCGGTAATTCCCATCCCTATTGAGATTGAAAGGAATGCATGAGGTAGATGGACAGAGCGACAGGGGGAACGGATACGGTTGCAGGCGGGGGTCTAAGTGCAGACTATTCGATCCTGTTTAAGAGATGCACGAATCACATACCCGGTCCACTGGGAGAAAGCCCCTGGCATTTTGAGGGCCGTGCATGCAGGGGTGTCACACCAAATTCTGGGCCCTGGGTACAAGGATTCACTCACATTTTGTGCTATAACTATTGAAAAATAGCAGATCTACAAGCTGCGAGCTTGTAGATCTGCTATTTTTGGGGAAAAGAAATCGTGCAAATTTGTGCAAGTCTTTGAATATTTCAAATCCTTCTAAGCCTTAGAAGGTTTTTCACAAAACCTTAGAATCTAAGGTTTTGTGAAAAACCTGTAGTGCCCAAGTCCTATACTTGGGTGCTACTGGTTGCCGAGGGAGTTCAGACGTGTGCTCATAATAACTGAAGTCCAAACATTTCCTTTGAGTGCATACATTGTATTTATTTCTCTGTAGCCTAGGTCCTATACTTTCAGCATACAAATCAATAAGTAAATAAATGAACAAACAAAACGCTCTTAACAGACCCCAGCACATGAATCACGGTCAAAAACTGTTTCGCCTCTGCCACTGGCAACACCTGAGGCTCATTAGGGACAGAGTTAAATACCCTAACCCAGGCAACCAAGGCCTTGACCCAGCCCTGCTATGACATCATCAATTAGGCCTACATATAAAGATGCCTCAAATGGCTCTTACAAAACCTATGTTCTATGTCAGTGGTGCTCAAACCTTTTCATGTGAAGGACCCCCAAAATGATATGTGTTTGGCCACGGACCCTCATCTCAAAATATTTAGTTCCAGGGACCCCCCAGAAGCAAAGTTTTTGTTACAAATGTTTGCTTAAAAATTACCATATATTCAGATATGTAGATATGTTCACGACTTTTCAAAAATAGCAGATCTACAAGCTTGCAGCGCGGCACTCGGTGCTGCGCTGTGAGCTTGTATATCTGCTACTTTTCAATAGTTAAAGTAAAAAGTATAAAACAATGAAGCCCCCCCCCCCCCCCCCATGTGACGCCCCTGCATGCATGGTCGTAGGTTGAGACACAAGAGCGATAACACAGCGGTCTGATTCAAACCGCCCCCCTGGGAATATGAGAGAGTTGTGGTAATTCAGGCAGGGTCGTTATCTGTGTTGTTTGCTGTGGTTACCGCCGTGGAGTATTTTTAAACCACTGTGGTCATGATGGGGCTCTGCTTTTAAAGTGAATCAGCTGTCCGTTTGGATCCATTCGTACACTTCCAGAGTTACAGAACTGTAAAGACCCAGACCCGACATGGGGAAACAGTGTTTTAGAGAATGATTCAGGGCAGGGCTACTCAACTTAAGATGACCCAGGGGCCACTCAGCAAAATATCAAAAGCTAAAAATGATGGTCCTCTTTTGGACGTTTACGATGATTTTGTAACACACTTCATGACAAGTCAAATAATTAAGGAAACACACAGAAAACAGACACATTTCCATCTATATAAGCCAGGCCAAACCTCATTGAACCAAAAGATTGTCATGGATGGAATGATGAAATTATCAAATGTTATAAAGGGAACGTTGTGTTAAAAATAGATTTTTCACAATGTTTGTGTATTTTGAGACATACAAACACATAATGTTCTTTTCAGGATGGGAAAAAAGGTTCACATCACATCAGGTTTGAGCCTGTGAACAGCATGCAATTTATCCATAAACATTTCAGGGATTCAAATCCTTATCACTGACGCTGTTTGCGCTCCAAACACTGAGTGGGAATAAAGCCATGCCGTCTATGAAGTATAGTTTTTTTTAATTGAAGGGCAGAGCATTTTTGAAATCTTCATTATACTAAAGGTAGTTGCGACCAAGCAATCTGATAGGTTGAAGCAGCTATCTACCTGTGCTTCAAACAAGCATGACACCGGGGCCTGTCCCAGCACTATGCTAAGCGGCTACTCTAGCAGTTTTCATGGGAAGTTCAGGGACATAGTGGCCAAGTCTGGCATTAAAGAATTAAGAATTTCTATCGAACATCTTAATTACAGCGAAATTGAGCTGACGTGTTTTTTTTTAAAGGGTAACTGTTGTAAAACAGCAATATTACACTTGAGGATGTGCTTTGCCGTGATTATCGGCACTTCAGCACTGTTCCGGCAGCAGCGCTGTCATGCCGATAATCACGGTAAAGCACACCCTCTCATGTAATATTGCTTAATCATTGCATAACGATAGCAGATCTATATTCGCCTCATTGTACTGTAGGTGCTAATGGGAGATATTTAGGGGCGGCTTGCCTTGCTGTCACTGTATCATTGTGTGGAGATGGGTGGATGGTTGCCAGCACCGCTGAGTTAAAGTCACTTGAGCTGAACATAAATTGCTGAAATAAAATAAACGTCCTCTTAAAAGCGTATGGCAGCCATCAGGACATAATGTCAACAGCTGTCCCCTGCTGTACCAGAGTACAGTAGCGTGGGTCATTGAGAAGACAAAGGGCTCCATTTTGATTGTCTTAAGTACCAGCTCTTATGCCTTAACCTAAAGGGCTGTCCATACTGTCTCCTACCACCAAACCTTTCGTCGGAAACTACAAAATGTTCTGCATCTTCTGAAAAGCATTACCCCGAATTAGAGTTCAGAAAGCTATGTCAGAAAGTCGGAATTCTCCGACGAAAGGTTCGGTGCAGCAGGAGCGGTTTTGCAGTCGCTAAATCGCACTGTGGTGAAGAAAAAAGAGTTGAGCCGTAAGGCAAAGCTCTCTGTCTTCCGAGCAATCTTCGTTCCCACTCTCACCTATGGTCATGAAGTGTGGGTCATGACCGAAAGTATAAGGTCTCAGGTACAAGCGGCCGAAATTAGTTTTCTCAGAAGGGTGGCTGGTATCTCCCTTAGAGATAGGGTGAGAAGTTCAATCACCCGAGAGAGACTTGGAGTAGAACCGCTGCTCCTTCACTTGGAAAGGAGTCAGCTTAGGTGGTTTGGGCATCTAGTATGGATGCCTCCCGAGCGCCTTCCTAGGAAGGTCCTCGATGCACGTCCCACTGGGAGGAGACCCCGTGGCAGACCTAAGACCAGATGGAAGGATTATATCTCCAAACTGGCCTGGGAACGCCTCGGTATACTCCTAGAGGGAGTGGAGGAAGTTGCTCAGGATAAGGAAATCTGGAAGTCTCAGTTGGAACTGTTACCCCCGCGACCCGATTCCGGATAAGCGGTTGAAGATGGATGGATGGATGGAAGGTTCGGTGCTCGGAGACAGTATGGACAGGCCTTTAAGTTAAGGCATAAGAGCTGGTACTTAAGACAATCAAAATACAGCCCAAAGAGTTTTATAATTCAAGTTACGCGTAAGAAAAGGACCTACTTTATTAAAGTACAAAGAGAACTTGAATGCTATAATCGCTAGAGGAGGAATTCATGTGTGTGTAAATATATTCAGACCCCCAGCAGGGCAAAAAACAAACAAAAACAGATGGATATTTTTCTAGATGTATCTACAAGCTCACAACGTGTCGATGTAGATCGGCTAGTTAAACTATTTTAAAATGTTTTGTCAAAATAGTGAAAAAAAGCAAAGAAGTTTAGGGATAAGGGGTAAGGGTTGGACGCTGGATGGAAGCTGCTAATCTCTTCACCGCAAATAGCCAATCCACAAGCTGCCACATTGCAACGTGTTGTTGAGAGCTTGTAGGTCGGCTATATTTCACCTAATGATAGTACCAGAACAGGGACATGCTGGGCCCCTGATTCAGCCCGGGAAAAAGAGTTGGAGTGGCCCTCATTGCGCGCTATAGAGAGAGATCTCTCTCTATAGCGCTGCTGCTACTCAAAGATGTGCCATTTCAGATCATGACAAGTGACAAGCCAGTGGGCCAATTAGTACATGAGTTATATTTCGTTGTTGTCGGGTGGAAACCTTGTATGTCCAAAACCGTTTGTTTTGTATTTATCATTTTAAAAATGATTCAAACTAGTGAAAACAGCCGATCTACAAGCACACTTGTAGATCTGCTGTTTTCACTACTTTTGTGTGACGGCCTTGTATGATGAAGCAGGGCTTTGCTTTGCGAAAAAATCTACAAATTTGAAACTTGGAAATACGAGAATGGAAGGCCGACATTTTATTTTAATTTTTTTCCAAATGGCCGGCCTGGCCGTTCGGGAGTTGTCCCGCTTTCCCCAATGGCCAGCACGTCCCTGTACCAGAAGAAGGGTGCTAGGGTTCATGTGGGTAAAGGAACCAGGACAAACACGCACAGTGATCCACCACCCTGTACTGAGGAGACCATTACACAATTCAACAATGTGCCTCTATTAAAATAAAATGTATTATAATGGAGAACTCACACTGCAGAAATTGATATATTACCGGCGCTGACTGAGGCCTGAACTGCAATGATCTTTGTGTGACTCAGAGGAGAGGGAAGCGATATACTGTTGAATCATCTTAGCTGTCATCATTAAAATGATGGACAGCTAATGAGGCTGCTGAAAAGTGTGCAGTGTGTATGCGTCATGGTGTGTGTGTGCGTGCGTGTGTGCGTGCGACGCACATACAGAGTTTCTGTGGCCATGTGTTCATGTCCATGTTCATCTCTTTATGACTGCTGGCATATTTTGTGTGTGTGTAGTGTAGTCCAGTTTTCAGGCCAAGGACCCCTTAGTTGAGAGAGAGATGAAGAGAGTTATTTGACAGCACAATCATCAGTGTATTTTGGATTCATGTCAATTTGTGTTTTCAGATATTTAACCACTTGAACCGTCAATACTTAATGAACTTGACCTTTGACTCTGTACTTAGTCTTCTCTTTTCCCCCTGTACACCAAAGCACTTTGCTAAAAATAGCCTATCTACAAGCTTGTAGATCTGCTATTTTTTGGATAAAGTTCTCACTATAGGGTTCAAGTGGTTAATATAAATAAAAAGGAGAATAAAACATTTCTATCACAGAAAGATTTGGAGGACCCCCTGTAGTGACTCTCTCTGAGGACCCCCTAGGGGTCACGGACCCCCTGTTGAAGACCCCTGGTGTATTGTATGTGGGTGTGCGTGTGTGTGAGAGTTACAGCCGAATCTCACACACACATCATCCATCCCCTGTCCTGACAGTCACAGGCCATGTCTGTCTCTACCCATCATGCCTTGCTGCTCCTGGGGCAACTCTCCTCCACAGTGCTGCTGTGTTTATGAAGTACTCTTCTATAAAAGGACAGGAACGAATGCTCATATCTCTCATCATCTCTGACGACTCCACCCCTCCTCTCTCTGCTCTCTCTCTTTCTCGGTTGTTACTTTCTTTTTCAACGTATGATGTGTAAACTAATCTCATGTACATGTACATACCTGATTACCTGCTATGTGGACCTATTGATGCGTTGCCACTCTTCGCACCTTGTCTAATCCCATGTATACTACTGCTTTTATGCTATATAGCGTTTACAGTACACATTTTATTTGGGTATAGGGCATGCCTCCTGGTGGACTGAGTGCACCTTTCTGGTTTATTTTAGAATAACTGCAGTTCTGCAATTATCTGCGGCTGGTACCGTTTTCTTTTGACACGATGACATCGACATTCTTGGATCTCCCATCACATTGCAACAACAAAGCTGAACTTCAGTTCGAAAAGCTTTGTTGGCGCAGTAAAAAACAATTGTCAAGGGCAAGACACATCACCAACACTCAATAAAACAATGTCTCTCTCTCTCTCTCTCTCTAGGCTACAGGAAGAGATTCTTCAGAAGGAAGAGGCTGAGAGCAATCTGGCTGCCTTCAGAGCTGTGAGTCAACATCAATGAATCAACCTGAAATAAATCAAGCAGAACTATGCTGTACAAATTGGACCAAAGTGTGGGCATTCACCAAACCATCAAGCTTGTAGCTTTGTAACATACTGTAGCAGATAATATACATGCTCACCATAGCATTAAAAGAAAAATCACACCCGGTGAAGTGAGCGGTGTCTTGCAGTGGTTCTCAACCTGTTGACCGGATTATGGCCACATTTTTTATTTTGGGGGGTCCCCAGATGATTAACTTAATGTTCAACATTGTTTTCTCCCTCAACAGTAAACAAACCAACATAAAGTTTAAGTATATAGAGGGTATCTGCACATTTCTAAAGTGACAATTTAAGGACTTTTTAATACCTCTAAAATGGCAATTTAAACATTGGCAAAATTGTCAAATATTAGAGGCAGAAATTGTGAAAATAGACGATCTAAATGCTCACAACGGCTCGCAACGTGAGGCGTTGTGAGCATGTAGATCTGCTATTTTCACTTCATTTACAAAATGTAATGCCTCAACTCCTAGTGCTCGTAGGGTGATGGGGTCCCCAGTTAAAATATTATTATATCGGGGGTCTCGGCCTGAAGAGGTTGAGAACCACTGAGGAACAATGTTAACTTGACGTTCTATCCTCCACATTTCTAGAGTGCTCGGATCTAAACGTCATGGTGTTTGTTGTTACTACAGGACGTGGACGCAGCGACTCTGGCCCGTCTGGACCTGGAGAGACGCATCGAGACTCTACAAGAGGAGATCGCCTTCCTGAAGAAGATCCACGAAGAGGTCCGCTTGTCTGTCCAAGTCCTTTTGTGTTCTGTCTGTCCATCAATGTCTATCTATGTTCTGTCAATACATCTATCTTTAAGAAGATCCCTGTCCGGGGGTGTCGCACCAAATTCTGGGCCCTGGGTACAAGGATTCATTGACTGGGAACGCATTATTATGCATTATTTTGTGCTTTATTTATTGAAAAATAGCAGATATACAAGCTCACAGCGCGGCACCGAGTGCCGCGCTGCAAGCTTGTAGATCTGCTATTTTTGAAAAATCTTGAAAAACCTCAAAATATTTAGTTCCAGGGACCCCCCAGATGCAAAACTTGAGTTACAAATGTTCACTTAAAAAATACATATATTCAAAGATTTGCACACATTTTCACGACTTTTCAAAAAATAGCAGATCTACAAGCTCGCAGCGCGGCACTAGCTAAAGTATAAAATAATTAAGGCCCCTCCACCTTGGGCCCTAGTAACTCAGTCCCACCCCCCCCCCTTTTGTGACGCCCCTGTCCATGTCCCTGTCCCTCTGTCTGCCTTGTCTCCGTATCTGTCTCTGCCTCTCTTTATGTCCCTCTGTCTTCTCTGTCTGTTTGTTTCTATGTACTGTATGTGTCTGTCCATAAGGCATTTGTCCACCTGTCGTTTTCTTTTTACATCTGTCTCCTTAAGTCTGTCATTCTGTCTGTCCGTCTTTCTTCTTAATCATCATTGCATCTGTCTTGCTGAACTATTTTGTCTCCCATATCAGCTTGTAATAGCATTTGTTGTTACAACTGTCCCTGGGCGTAACATGGTGACTTGATACAGCACACGCAGGGGGCACACACACACACACACACACACACACACACACACACACACACACACACACACACACACACACACACACACACACACACACACACACACACACACACACACACACACACACACACACACACACAGCACAATTATCCCTATACAGTACATACATACTGTACACAAACATACTACTGTATCCACAACTTTCCAACATCCCATCGTGCATTGCGCAGAAGGCAAGTTGCATTTCCGGCGTCGCAGCCGAGTGTGATCTACAAGCTCACAGCGGTTGCATCTGCGACGCGACGTGAGCTTGTATGTCTGCTGTTAACCGGAAGTGTCCTGCAGATAATGCTACAGTAAAGTCTTGCGGAAACAGGTGGATACAAATTCTTAAAAGAAAAAAATCACACCTAGTGTGAAGTGAGTGTTGCTATTTATCATCATCATCAAACATCCCACTATAGCCAGTCACAGCCCATCCAATGGAACCCTGGGCGTAACGCATATAAAAAGCTCTGTTTATGAAAACCTCTGACCCCGGCCGTGTGGACTGGCTCTTACTCATTGTATCTCCTCTTTCTGTCTGCTGCTCTGTCCCTCCATCCTTCTCTCCCTTGCTCCTCTCTCTCCTTCGCAGCGTGCCGTTTTGGTCATCAAAGTTGAGAACAATGCATACTGTAGGCCAGGGGTTTTCAAAGTGGGTGACAGTGCACCCTGGGGTGCCGCAACGGCAGTCCAGGGGTGCCGCGAGATCATTTGATAATATTTGGAATTTATTTGGACACTTGAAAAAATATTTAGTATCATTTTAAACTTGAAGTACAAAGTTATTTTCAGTCAATTCTAAACAAAATGGCTATTATCTCAACGTTTTCCTCGCAACATAATCACTAAAATATCGTCACTGTCGGGCAGAAATCTCCAAGTTTCAAATGTGTACGTCTTTTGGTAAAGCAAAGCCCTGCTTCATCATACAAGACTGTCACACAAAACTAGATCGGCTGTTTTCACTAGTTTAGTACATTTTATACTGTAGTAGATGATAAACACAAAACGAACGGTTTCCACCTGACAACGAAGATATGCTATATATAAGGTGCTGGGAGTGAAAATTATAATGTAGGGGTGCCTCGAATTAAAAAAATATTCATGGGGTGCCCTGAGACAAAAAAGTTTGGGAACCCCTGCTGTAGGCTACATGTACTCATGCAGATAAAAGCCTAATGTTTTCCCTTTCTCCTCCTGGTCCTGGCAGGAGATCAGGGAGCTGCAGGCTCAGATGCAGGAGACTCAGGTCCAGGTCCAGATGGACATGTCCAAGCCCGACCTGACGGCCGCCCTGAGGGACATCAGAGCCCAGTATGAAGGCATCGCCGCCAAGAACATCGCCGACGCCGAGGACTGGTACAAGTCCAAGGTAGGGAGAGAGAGAGAGAGAGAGAGAAAAGAGAGAGAGAGAACAAGATAAATAAAGAAAGGTAAGTAGATGGATAGCACCGATTGTGCTAGCCTCAGATTCTCATGTACGGACGAACAGACAGACAGACAGACAAAAACAGCAGACCACTAAGGAATAAAAACAACACATTTCAACAGCATAAACAATATACAGCAGTACAAGTGCCAATTAAAGGCACATAGACCAAAGAAAAACACCTAACAAACAGGTTTTAGAAAGAAAGCACCGATTGTGTTAGCCTCAGGCAGACCGACATATTTAGTGAAATCTACTGTATATTGATATTTTGTGGTCAGAATGGAAGCCTGTAACTGTGCCCTATTGCGTGATATTCCGTGGTGACCTTTGCCCCCTGGCCTGCAGGTGTCTGACCTGAACCAGGCGGTGAGCAAGAACAACGAGGCTCTGAAGACGGCTCGCCAGGAGACCATGGAGTTCAGGCACCAGATCCAGTCCTACACCTGTGAGATCGACTCTCTCAAAGGCACCGTATGTACCCACACGCCTATCAGACTCTCTCAAAGGCACCGTATGTACCCACACACCCATCATTCTCTCTCAAAGGCAATGTACCGTATGTACTCACACGCCTATCATACTCTCTCAAAGACACCATACGTACCCAAACACCTATAATGCTCTCTCAAAGGCACCGTATGTACCCACACACCTATCACTAACCCCTTCTCCACTTCAGGGCCGAACCAGAACTACAGTAGAAACAGAATTTTCAAGCGCCTGTGAAGTTCCGGGACCAAGTTCTGCTTACGTTTCCATACAACCAGACTCAACCGGGAAGATCCCAAATATGAGCAGCAGTGCTTCTGGCCCCACACATAGTTTCCCAGAACTCGAGTTTACTCGAGTCTTTACTCGAGTCTTTCAATGTTATATTATAACATTGAAAGACAGACGGATAGCATAGCATAACATCAATTACAAAAGCAGAAAAGAAAATAACATGGCCGTCTGTAGGTGACTTTTCAAACCGATTTTGAAGGAGGTTAGGGATTTACACTCCTTTAGGGCTTGCGGGAGGGCGTTCCACTCAAAGGCACCTACCTACCTACCTATCCACCAACCCAACCCACCCCACCCTTCCCTCCTTCCTTCCTTCCTTCTCCCTCCCTTCCCTCCTACCTAGATTCATTCCTTCTTTCCGTACTTCGTACCTTCGCTCCTTCCTTTCTTTTCTCCTTAATCCATCCGTCCATCTTTCACTTCTCTCTCTCGCTCTGGTCTGAGCAGAATGAGTCTCTGATGTCTCTCTCTCTCTCTCTCTCTCTGGTCTGAGCAGAATGAGTCTCTAATCATGTCTCTCTCTCTCTCTCTCTGGTCTGAGCAGAATGAGTCTCTAATGTCTCTCTCTCTCTCTCTCTCTCTCTCTCTGGTCTGAACAGAATGAGTCACTGCTGCGTCAGATGCAGGACATGGAGGACAGACATGGCCGCGAGGCCGGCGGCTTCCAGGAGAGCATCTCCCGGCTGGAGGCGGAGATCGCCAACATGAAGGAGGAGATGGCGCGCCACCTCCGCGAGTACCAGGACCTGCTCAACGTCAAGATGGCCCTGGACGTGGAGATCGCCACCTACAGGAAGCTCCTGGAAGGGGAGGAGAGCAGGTACAGAGGTCTAGGGAATGGATAAGGGTTGTCTGTCTTTATGTCCCTCTGCCCTTTCTGTCTGTCTGTTTGTTTCTATGTGTGTGTGTCTGTCCATCTGTCTAAAGGCATTTGTCCATCAGTTAATGTTCTTTTTTCTGTCGCCTTAAGTCTGTCATTCTGTCTGTCTGTCTTTCCTGTATGACAAATGATAGGATCATTAGGATTGAGTTAAGGAAGAGAGCAGGGACGTGCAGTAAATATTATAGAGGCAGGGGCTGACATTTCTAAAAGGGCATTTTGGAGGAAATATCGAAAATAGCAGACCTCCAAGCTCACAACGTGTCGCGCTGCGACACGTTGTGAGCTTGAAGGTCGGCTATTTTCGGTGCTCGATACCACACTGAACTAAGCATAATCAAGGGACAACTGAGAGTTTGGACAAGGCAATTTGTGTTTCTTTCACCATAGTAAAAACTGCATTGATGGTCTGGTCAGGGCACTTTTTACATAGGGATAAAAGTGCAGGGGCTCAAGCCCCCTTTGATGTCTATGTGTGCATGTGCCTGGAAGAGAGTGACTCTTGCCATAGTCAGCATAGTAAAGAACAGTTCACACCAATGCAACATGCAACTAGAACTGCACTCTGTTGAGGTGCCAACTTGCTCCTTGTGCACAAGTAGGCCATGTATGGCCTACCTGTGCGCCAGCAGAGCGCGCCATGAGGTGCAATCACCACTAGCATCACCACTGGCGATGCCAGTGACATCACCACTGCCATCACCAGGAATGCTGGTCCCTCATTGGCTCTTAATGATGACGTTTGCCAGGCCTGATTGGCCTATACGCCTACGGGCTTAAACACACACAGCTACCTACCTACTTACATACGCAGCCGAACGCAGTACTTGTGCACTCCGCTGGCGCAAGTATTTCTTGCAACTGCATTATCCCCAATGGCAGTTGCACGGAGTTGCATTGGTGTGGACTGGCCTTGAAACTGTTTTGTTGCAAAGAGTTGTGACCAGTTGCATTGGTGCGGTCTTGCCTTTAGTTACTATAGCAATGCTCAGAAGAAAGACAGATAAAATCAACATTAAGAAATGGCTGCAGTGCAAAAAAGTACTAATACTTATCACGAGGGTAGGAATTTCAGGGAGGCCATGGCCGTCGTTGCCCCTCAGTTTGGCCTTGTGCCCCTCCAAAAAATGTCATGACCTGAGGCCACAGTGGCCTTAATGCCCGCTGACTGTCTCTGTCTTGCCAACATGTAGACACCAGTGTCTTTCTTGTCATGTAGACACCAGTGTCTTGTTGAGTCCTCATTTTTAAACCATGCAGTATCTGTGATTTGTGCAGGGCTGAGCATCAGATTGTAAATTCCCATTTATTTATTTCACAGCAAATATTCTTCATATTAAATGTAACCTTTAAATTCAATTAATTATTTCAATGGACTAAAATCTTTTTTTTAATTTGATGGCCTTCCTGCCCTGGCATTTAATGTCCTTTGTGTCCTCAAAAAACAACAACCTCAAAGGCCAAGTGGCCTTGCCCCTAAAATGATGAAATGCCAGGCCTGCTTATCACTCTACATCTCTCTTTTGTCATTGGTTGGTACTGTTTTAGCATGTCTGTTATTTGACCTCACATTGCAACAATAAAGTTGTGTATCCGTCGGCCTCTGACTTGAATTAAAAAAGCTTTGTTGGCACAGTAAAGACTATTATAACACTGTCAAGGGAAAGAGACACATCACTAACACTTAATAACTCTCTCTCTCTCTCCAGGATTGCCTTGCCCATTCAGACCTACTCCACATTGAGTTTCAGAGGTAAACAACTTCCTTGTTGCACCACTAGAGGTAAACAACTTCCTTGTTGCACCACTAGAGGGCACAAGTCACAAGCATGTGAATCAACACAAATGCAATTGCTACTATGGCCTTATAGTGAAGTCAACCAATTATTGTTTAAATGTTAGATTGTATAATGTGACTGAATAAATGTAATAATAATATTAATTGTATTAAATGTTTTTTCTGTAACCTTTCATGACAGCACTGTAAAAGAGCATTCTTAATAGTTTAACACACTATGTGAATATATTGATATAACATTGGGAAAGAATGATAAAAGGTTACAAAGAAATGTTAATAAGCTTACGTTTTATCCAATTGTGTTTGTAATTTTTACTTATACACAGTAGGCCTATTTAGGTCTACTCGAACTCTTTTCGGATTGGGGTCTGCAGCCAATTACAGTAGCCTACATATACATTTTGGGAGAACTACTGAAATATGTGGTCTTGTCTGTCCAATAGGGATGGGACCAGGCCTGGAATTTCGTCATTTTAGGGGCAAGGCCACATGGCCTTTGGTGTTGTCCATTGTTTGAGGGCACAAAGGCCAAATGCCAGGGCAGGAAGGCCATCAAATAAAACTAGATTTGAGTCCATTGAAAGAATTTGTTGAATTTAAGGGATGATAACCTAATCTGCAGTGAAATATATAAATTATGGTATTTCTGATCCATGCTCACAGCCTCTCAAAGTCACTGGATCGGTTTAAAGATGAGGACTCAGGAAGATTTAAACATCTCAACAAAAAACACTGGTGTCTACATGACAAGAAAGAGACACTGGTGTCTACAGTCTACATATTGACAAGAAAGAGACAGAGGAGAAAGTGGTCCAGTCAGCTGGGGCATTAAGGCCACTGTGGCCTCAGGTCATGCCATTGGTTAGAGGGGCAAAAGGCCAAACTGAGGGGCAACGGCGGCCATGGCCTTCATGGCCTCCATGAAATTCCTGCCCTGGATGGGACGATATGAAAATTTCATGTCACGATTATGGTGACCAAAGAGATTGTGATTTACGATATTATCGCAACATCCATTATCCTGGGGCAGAACATTTGCCAAAAAACATTTTGGCAAAGAGATTTGGTAGAGGGTGAAAAAAAAGATAGATAAGAAGATAATGATTATTTTCCCATGCCTAGTCTGTCCTCACACATTCCGTGTGCATCATCAGGTGGCCAGCAGTGATGGTGTTGTACTGTGTGTGTGTGTGTGTGTGTGTTTGAACAGAGACCAGCCCTGAGCATCACCAACGCTCCTCTGAGATGCACGCCAAGAGATCAGTGCTTATCAAAACCATTGAGACGCGTGATGGAGAGGTAACACACACACGCACGCACGCACGCACGCACGCACACACACACTCTCTGGGTTATTGTGGGGGCATGAGGATTCCATCTTATTCCATGAAATTTCTATCTCTTTTCTCTACCGTGTAGGCTACAGAGTGCAGATGGATACAAGTGTTACACTGTGATGAAAGAATTGAATCATTGGCTACATACAGTACTGTCTCTCAAAATGACAAGCACCAAATCACAAATCTTTATAGCCAAATGCCTAAAACGATAAATGACAGAATGCATAATAACATTGATGTTAGATTCGAATATTTCCTATTTTGGGCAGGATTTGGTCAGAATGTATTGAGAGGAAAGCCCCTTGAGATGGAGCATCTCATTTTAGAGGGGGTCCTAAGCCCGTATCAGAGTGTACGGTGGAGAGCTATCCACCTCAAATTTGAGGTGGAAAGCTTTCCACCTCAAGTCAGAAAATAAGTGCAGGCCATCATAGTCACGGACTCACGGCCCATGGTGAAGTCCTTTACCCCGTCTAGACCGGTTCAGGTCGACCAATCAGTGAACGGGGTGTAGAGCCTGTCTGTCTGATAGTAAAAACAGAGAGATGTGTTGGGACTCACGGTGGAAAGCTCTCCACCGCGAGGAATGATGTAACGTTGTAGTTTCATGACTCAAAAAGACTCGAAAAGACTACACCGCGGTGTAAAGCCATCCACCGCGGACCCGACTATGATACGGGCTCTAGACACATACCGGTAAGTGACCGTTACATTCAGTGCAAGTAGGCCTACAGTACACATAAGAAAAACATTACGTGATGTTTTTTAAAAAAAAGAATATGGATGGAGATAAGAGGTTTCTGCCCAACAGCAACGATATTGTGGTGACTACACGTGACGGCCCCCATCCACCCTCTGTCATAAACACACACGCATGCACAGACTAGTTCCGTTGCAGAGCAACATTCAAATTCCTGTCCCACCCCGGGGACAAGGGGTGGGACAACACACACACACACACCGGCACGCGGAGATAAACACGCTTCAGCCTATCATGTTATGACAGGCCATGTTATTATCGCTTCAACAAAGCAGAGAACCCCGTTATCTAGATGTGCCCGTTTCATTTTGACATGAAGAGGACTCTCCCTGTGGGGCTGTGGCCCGGCATGTGTCATGGTCTGGAGAGCCGATATTATATCTAGCTCGCAAAAAAGAAGAATGAATTATCACCCAGTTTTTCTGTAAATATACTTTTACTGCTCCTAGTATTGATGATTTCTTCATTTTCTTGATGCGACCATAGGTCGCATTTAGTATGAAAAACTGCAGATCATATGCGTCCGTCCATGCGTCACGCCTCATGTCACGCTCCATATATGGCCAAGATGTCATCAATATTAAGCCCAATTTTGCAAAATCATAATAAATTAATCAATCAATCAATCAGTCATTCAGACAGACAGACAGACAGACATCAGACAGAGGTTCCAGCTTAAAGTAGGGGATGCTATGATGGAGACCCTAGCATACACTGTACCTATTCTGGGCATGTCATCATAATAGGTGAGGTTTCTGTGAAAATAATATATCTTCAAGCTCACAGTGCATCTCGTAGGAATGTGTTAGATCGGGTTAACTGAAATGGTGTAGAGGGAGAAAATGCGGTGGCCCAGGATAGACCCCTGGGTGACTCCATTCAACTAAGCATATATAGGGTTTAAGTGGTTAAACTTTATCTGTAAGTCCCATTCTCCATTTTTGTGACTGTTTGCAGGTCGTCAGTGAGTCGTCACAGCACGAACAGGACATCATGTAGCTACGCGTATCTCGAAGAAGCAGAGAAGAAATCTCCCTCTCCTCTGGAAAAAAAAAGTAATGAAAAATAAAACGGAGGGGGGGAAAAAAAGGACTTTACAAACTCACCGACATGGTCTGTACTCTTCTTGCTGCGAGGATGCTGTTAAAATGAGTGCTAGAGCAAATAAAACAATGGTTTGTATGTGAAGGTAGGGTGATGGGGAGATATCAATGGGTTGGGAGGTTGTAAGGGCGTTAGATGATGTTTAGCAATCCTTCAAGATGTGTTTAGGCCACAGAGGACAGGGAGACTTCCCATTTGGAATGCTTGATGCAAATTGGATAGTTTTGATGAGACAGAAACAGTTTGATAAAATAGGTCTCTAAAATAAGACTAGAAAATGAATCACTAGATCTCAATGTGGGGTCCAGGGACCCACAGGGTTCCTTGAAGGGCCTCCAAATGGACCCTTACAGGTCTCCAACTCTGAGTATACAAATGGAACCAAATGGACCTTTACAAGTCCATTTGGTTCCATTTGTATACTCTCTGAGATATGGGGGTCCATGAAATGAAAACGTTTGAGAACCACTTGTACATATCCAGAGCAATTATCATTTATGGCCCAACACACCGAATATGATTTTCTAAATAGAAGAGGACATTGAAATGGTGTTTACTTGCGTTATGGCAGTAGACAAACATACCGGCCTTTGGACACTCTGGTGTGTCATTGTCGCACTGTGACTTTCAATTCACCTCCCAAGGTTGCATTCACAAACAAGGCTCGCGGAGGGAAGGAATGAGCAGATAAGAAGCAAAGGACGATGGGAGAGGAGATAAAAATAAAATAAAAAATAAAAGTGTCTGAAGATGGAGCCGAGATTGGAGGAGAGAGTCGAGGGGTTTGTGGTGGTAGGGGAAAAAGATGTCGGGGAGATACAGGGTAGAAAAGAAGAAAAAACTGCTCTGCGTGACTGAAAGGAAGGCCAGCTACTGTATCAGGAACTACCATCATCCCTTTTTACTTTCAAGAAATCGGCAATAAAGAAAGAAATGAATCATGAAACCGATCGATCTGTGTATGTTTTTGTGTGTGAGCTGTCCATGATTGTCTGCATCTGCGTACAGTGTTGCTTGTGTGCAACAGACCTTTTTCATGGCAGCCATATTGACATACATACAGTAGTTGTGTAAATCTACTTAATGTGTTCAAACAGAGTCAGGATGCTGCTGTTATTGTGCACGTTGGATCACTGGGAAGTTATCTGCTGCTGAATGGAACAGAGCCTTAAGATGTCCAAGCTGCCGTTCGCAGGCTCCGTCCGCGGCCAGTCTCTTATTTTGAAGGCCGGAAGTAGATTGCGCAAACAATTCCTACTTGACAACCTTTTTTTCTTTTACCCGGAAGTCTTGTCGTCAAAGGGGTAAACAGTAATGGCGGATCGATGCCTTTCAGCTTGTACTATTTTAGCGAGAATCCAATGCCATCCTTGGCATCAAAAGTGTTTTTTGGAGAAAATGGACATCAAAGATGAGATAGACCGTTGGCTTCCATGTTAAGGGATCACTATTGTGTGCACATGGATGCGCGATGATGATGAAACGGCGAGTCCACCCGTGCTAGCACTTTCCAACGGACGGTACGTAGCCCTTGCCAGATTTACTGTATATACAGCGAGTATACGCGGGATCGGCACTCTAAATACTCGAGTATTTTTCGCGAGTATACTCGGGATCGGCTACAAATGAGTTTATGGGTAATTACTAATTAGCAGCATCATTGCTAACACTTTTGGAAATACAGTAACATTACGCAAAAATGTGCCAATATGGCTGCCAGTAAAAAGGTCTATTCTGTGTGGAAGAGAAATAATCCAGACACATTAAGACTTGCATTGACCACATACAGTATAGGCCCAAACACATGCTTTAATGAGCAGAATAATAGTCAAGTCATACTTTGTTTTAAAAAAGAAAGCATGGAGTTACTGGCCCTACATGTATGAGATTCACTCATGGTGTACACACAGGATGGCTATAGAAATAAATAAATCAAAAATAAATACATCCCACCGCAAGATCACGTTGCTTTTAAATTAGATTAAACGTTCCAAATAAAACATACAACAGAAAAAACAAAGTTTTAAAGAAAACTGTAAAAAAAGAAAAGTAAACAGCAAGTGCGTGTTTTATGTACAAAAGATGGCTTACAAAAATGTACATGTGTAGGAGGTGTGTGTGTGTGTGGGGGGGGGGGGGGGGGGGGTAGGGATGGGACGATAATCGTTATTATAGTTCATTGTGATAAAAACACGATAATCGCATCGTGGAGATTTAAATTTGTCGTGAAATTATCCTCCGTCGTGCACTGGGATCAATTCACCTTTTATTTGCAGAGCTTGGTAAAACAGACCTGGAAATAACGTACTTGATAGTCTTTTTTTTTTCTCACTTTCTACCAAATCTCTTTGCCAATTAATAGCAGATCTACAAGCTCACAGCGTGTCGTGCTGCATGTGAGCTTGTAGATCAGCAATTTTTCGGCAAATGTTCCACCCCAGGTTAATGGATGTTGGGGATATTTTGATTATCGCGATGTATTGTAAATCACAATTTCTTTGGTCATAATAATCGTGACGTGACATTTTCCGTATCGTCCCATCCCTGGGTGTGGGGCTTATCCTCCGGGGGGCTGTGGTGGAGCCCAGGGGCGTCACAAGGGGGGGAAAAGTGGGACTGAGTTACTAGGGCCCAAGGTGGAGGGGCCTGGAATTATTTTATACTTTAGCTATTGAAAAAAAGCAGATATAGAAGCTCACAGTGCAGCACTCTGTGCCACGATGCGAGTTTGTAGATCTGCTATTTTTGAAAAGTTGTGAATGTGTGCAAATCTTTGAATATATGTAATTTTTAAGCGAACATTTGTAACTCAAATTTTGCTTCTAGGGGGTCCCTGGAACGTTGAGGTACATGGCCAAGTGTATCATTTTGGGGGTCCTTCACATGAAAAAGTTTGAGCACCATTGACATAGAAACATAGGTTTTTCAAAAAACCTTTGAAATATATGAAATATTCAAATGTTCACGATTCCTCAAAAATAGCAGATCTACAAACTCGCAGCGCGGCAGTGAGCTTGTATATCTGCTATTTTTCAATAGTTAAAGTACCCAGGGCCCAGAATTTTGGTGCGACACCCCTGGTGGAGCCACACGCAACTACTTGGAACAGAAGAGGCAGAAGGTTCAAAAGTCATGCAGGTTTTGGAGTATTCCATATGGATTTGCCCAGGAGTCATCAATATGTCCGTACACGGGAAAATGTGTCCGTGGTCAGACTTGCCGTCTGTATGGCTATAAATGTGTCCCTCCTCCCTCTACCTCCAAAATATCAACACGTTTCACATTGCACTAGAGACAAAAATGTTGAAAAAGAAAGAAACAAAAACAACAAAACAACCAATGCACATTATGGGAAGTCGTTTTCTTTTCATAGTACACTGTGGTGGCCACAAGTCCTCGTTTTTGTCATTTCTCCTATTATATTCTAGAATTGTAGAATAATTCATAATGAAATGAGAATTTTGTCTTATTTACACCAGCAACACAAGATCGTTTTTTTTCTTTCTTCAATGTTTAAACATCGGTTTCTCGCGCTTAAAAGCATTAAGACTTGTAGGGGAAACTAAGAGTTAAGTGCATTGCTCCAAGAGCACCTTTGAGATGGGTGAATTTGTGAGTTGGACACCCTGGAATTCCATTTCATTCCCATGTTTTAATGTATTTCATTGGTCATAATCTTTAAAGGCTATGAGAAACGTCCAACTTATTTTCCAGTAATTACAGGATGTGTGGTGGCCCCGAACATCTACGACGACAACAAACAAAATCTCACAGGAGGTGACGGTGTAACTATGGCTTTCGCTCTTGGCCTCGCAGCACATGAGTCTAATGCAGTGGTTCTCAAACTTTGTTTTTAATGTCAAAGACCCCCAGTTTAATAAGCATTAGGCCACGCACACCCATATGATACCATTTGCCAACTCTGGGACGCCAAATACTATCAAATCCTATCTCTGAGAGTGTACAAATTGAAGCACTAACTCCTCAAGGAAGTTTGAGAACAATTGCTCGAATGCTTTATATATACTTGGTTGTGTGCCGGTGTCACCCCAAAAATAGACAACATGGCAAGCTTGCTTTGTCGAAAAAGTGTCAGAAAACTACCATGGAGTAATTTTTTTTTGTAAATATAGCTATTTGTATGTATGAATGTGTTAATATTCTAAGCTCTAATTGATGAGCTGAATACATGGGACCGTAATGGAAGCAAGTCCCCAGGACTTATTTCTGTTATCCTTTAAAACCCAGGTGTTTTACTGTACCTGAGCTTTTTACATTTTTTTTTACCAATAAAGTATCTGATATTTGATGGGACACCAGCGTGTAACTAAGTATATTTCAGGCTTTAGCCCAGCATTTGGACAGACTATGAGCTAGCCAGTGTTGATTTTGACGGCCATTAGGCTTTTGAATAAAATTTCATTTTAGTCATATTTTAGTAATCTGAAATGTTTTATTTTTAGTCGACTAAATGCATATATTTCTTTTATTTTGACGGTGCCGTAATGGCAGATTTTACACTTGGTTGTATGCTGAAAATAACTGATCAACCAACCAAGGATAAAATGACTTGTCTTTTAGTTCTACTGGATCTCTTCTCCACTAGTCCCTACTTATCATTTTAGTACGGTTTTTATATATTTGGTATTTAATCTTAGTTTTAATCATCATAGCTTAGTTTTTACTTAGTTTTGTCAGAGAAAAAAGGCAATCGACGAACACTTTTCTTCATCGTTTTCGTCGACAAAATCAACACTGGCGATAGCTAGACCGCAAAACATTTCACCCTGCTCGTCACAGCCCTCTCCTCAAAACATCATAATCATCTGTATATATATATATATTTATTTCTTAACACAGTCAAATTCATAGGAGGTCCAAGAAGGGGCGGGCAAGGCACCCATACAAACGGAAACACCCCTCCCCTCCCCATCAAAGTGCAGTTTGTTTTGTGAAGAAGTGAATCGCCCAGCACCAAGAGTGATGAATGCGTTGAGCGGCCTCCCCCTGAATGTCTCTCCTACGGGGAAGGAACGCTACTTGTCCAGATGGCACAGAGAGCTAAGTAAGGACCCCAAAGTCCCTTTTAAGAACCCTTATTTCACCTTATAAGTAACATTAATCTCTGTTTGAGGGTCGTAGGTTGCCATTTTAGGGAACCTTATTTCCACTTTAAGACCCTTAAATGTTTTTTCTTTTTTTTTTTCAAAAGCACCTCGGTTCTCCGAATTCATTATTCTTTTTTCAGTCTCATCTTCCAAAGTGTCAAAGAAAACCAAAAAAAGAAGGACCGCAGCAGCCGCGCGCAGCACGGTGGAACGGCGCAAGATTATCTTCCCATTTTCAACACCTGATGAGCCCATCGACACCTGAGCCTGGCGCGCACCGCAACGCGATCCCTGGTCCAGTTTTGGCAGAACAGGTGATATAATGGGTGGGCAGGGGAGGGAGGGAGAGAGAGATGGAGAGAGAGAAAGAAAGAATCTTGCAGTGCGAGTGTAGAGCTACGTAAGTGCAGGCATGCATGTGTGTTTTGTGCGTGTATAGTGTCTAGGAGTTCGACCAGGCCCTCTGCAGTTTTCACACACCACAGTGGCGGCTCCATCTAGCAGACAGGAAAAGGGGAGTGGATGTTTGTCAAGGATCATGGCTACTCCCAACTGGGGAGTGCGACCAGGCCCCAGGCACGGGGTGTGGTTGGCTCCAGTGGTGATGTGGTTAAGAGCATTTAAAACCCATTCAATTAGGTTTGTGTAAATCCAGTGTAGGGAGACGCAGCTAATCCTGCGGTTAATCTTGTGGGCAATGACTAAAGCCGTTTCGGATGCGATTAAAAAACACGCCGCAGGGGTGTAAAAACCCCACAAACCCAGTTGTTTGGGGGTTGTGTTCCGATCCGTTTCGGAGGGGTAGTTAAACCCACGCAGGTTTGTGGGTCTATCCTAGCCGTGGGGACGCGTGGTTCGCTCCCAGTCGTGGGTCTGGTTACACCATTTAAACCCAGTAGATTTTGGGTCTGTCTCTAGGGAGCTTATGTAAACCCAGGTCAGAGCATGATTGCACGTGGGTGTCGTCTGCCCAGTAGTCAGGGCTGCACTCAGGCCTCTGGTGTGAGAATAAAGTGGTTCAGATCCGTAGTGAAGGCCCAGGGGTGGCCCCGGTGAGGGGCGCGGTGGAGCCGCAGTCATAGTCCACCTCCACCACGGCGTGGGGACCCCCCATCAGGCGGTTGGCGGGGTACGGACGAGCCTCCTCCATCTGCCGCTCGCGGAAGTTCTGGATGTAGCTCTGCGGGCGAGGGAGAGGAGGAGAGATTGATATTTAGACATGCAACGTATTATTATTATTTTATGCTTCAACTATTAAGAAATCACACCCGCGTGAACTGAGCGGTGGAGGCTGTGTGTGTGTGTGTGTGTGTGTGTGTGTGTGTGTGTGTGTGTGTGTGTGTGTGTGCGTGTGTGTGTGTGAGTGTTGAGTGTCAGTGTGCCTGGCCTGCGCAACAGCGCCCCTCCCTTAACGTGTGTGTGTGTGTGTGTGTGTGTGTGTGTGTGTGTGTGTGTGTGTGTGTGTGTGGTCAGCAAAGGTATTGTAGGCTAGATACACATACATGCATACACACAAAGCTCTGTATAGGAGTGGTGTGACCACCGCTCAAAAATAGCAGATATACAAGCTCACAGTGCCGCACTGCGAGCTTGTAAATCTGCTATTTTTGAAAAATGGTCATTGAATACATTAGACCCGATTCTATAAATGTCTTCTTAATCCTTCTAAGGTTTTTGAAAAAGGCATGTTTCTCACGGACACACGGACGGACAGACAGGGTGCAAAACATAGTCTCCCCATGACTTCAGCCGAGAATAGTTAACTGGGAATGAGCAAAGAAAGTAAAGAAATGTATTACTTTTCCCACCACAGAAAATGGAAAACAACTCACCGGCGAGAGCACGTCTCCGTCGTAGCGGCGGATGGGGTTGGGCTTGCGGCGGTAGGCGGGCTCCGGCGCCTTGGCCTGGTGGTGCGAGGTGGAGGCGCCCTTCTTCTTCTTCTTGCGTCCGCTCCGGTCCTCCTTCTGTCTGATGCGCATCACCTGCATCCTCCTCTGCTGCCGGCTGATGATCACTGACGGATCAGAGAAAAGACATCGATGTTCCACTACACTGTACAATACACCAGTGTTTCTCAAAACTCGAGTGAGCGTTCCCCTTTCTTTGACGATGGCTAACCAGATTGCCCATGTAGTAACTCTGAGGACCCCCTAGGGGTCCCGGACCCCCTGTTGAAGAACCCAGCACTAGAAGGTTAATTTATTCATAGTTGCATGCCGGCTGATCTACAAGCTCACAATGTGTCCTTTTACACTCTCAGAGTTAAAGGAGCTATAGTCAACCTTTTCTTGAAAACGGATGCTAAAATAAAAATAATGTTTCGAAAATATTTTATAAAAAAAGATAAGCTTCATATATGTGTCTCTACTTCTACAAGCTCACAACGCCTCACAGTGAGCTTGTAGATCGTCTATTTTCGTCAAAGAGGTTTCGTGTAGAGGGGAAAAAGAGCAGACTAAATATAGAGTGAAAGGTTAAGTTTATTAAGTATTGACTGTTCAAGTGGTTAAATATCTGAAAACACAAATTGACATGAACCCAAAATACACTGATGATTGTGCTGTCAAACAATGAAACTATGAAATGGAATCTATGAAAACGTCGTGGAGGTCCCTGCTTCATCTCTCTCTCAACTAAGGGGTCCTTGGCCTGAAAACGTTGAAGACCCCTGCTCTAGCGATTTGTTTTCCGTTAATAAACCCCCCACCCCCAAAAAAAGAACACACACATTCTGCAGAGGACCTGAATACTTAATTTAGCAAGACACTGTCGACACATTTTCCTCTAATTAGAACCGTAATTAGTCTATGCCACACACAAACGCTCGCTCGCGCATGACATGTGAGAACCAGCTCGCAGCTTGTGTGGGCTGACATGTCCTTGGTTTGCCCAGTGCCGTGCAGCAGTTTAGGAGTGTGATGAGTGTTGACAGAACCACGCAGGCAGGGGGAGGGCGGATATGAAAACACAACACAACAAAACAAACCCAGGGGGAACCAATTCAACCTGCTCTCCCTGTCTGTGTATGTGTGCGTTCGGTTCAGTTTGGCATACGTTATTGGCATTGACAGTTGAGGACAATGTTCTCTTCAATTGCTTTCCTTGTGTGTGTGTGTTTCATTTCTGTGATAAAAACAAAAACCCTGAAGAAGACTGATACAGTCGAAACGTTGGTTTAAATTAAAGATGTTGCATTGCGGCTAGAGAGCTGTGCGGCCTCTTTCTTTCTTAATCATTTCTGTGATAACACTGACACCTTTGACAGCTAATACACCAGATGTTGTTGCAGTTGATGAAGAGTCCAGGGAAGTGTCTGTATTTGAGATAGTATGCACCTTTGACCTTAGCCTAGAGCAGGGGTTCCCAAACGTTTTTTTTTGGCTCAGGGCACCCCTACAAATATATTTTTTTCATCCAAGGCACCCATATTTATATTAATAAATGTAGCCTTTTCACTCTTAGGAACTTATATTTAGGCCTATGGCATATTTTAGCGATTATGTTGGACGAAAACTTTGAGATAATAGCCATTTTGGTTAGAACTGACTGAAAATACATTTGTACTTCAAGTTTAAAATGATACTAAATATTAGTTTTTAATTGTCCATATAAATTCTAAATATTATCAAATCATCTCATGGCACCCACTTTGAAAATCCCTGGCCTAGAGGAAGCTTTCATTTAAATACCAACCACTTCTACATAACATCTCAGAGCTGGGCTAAAACTGTAGGTGCAGAATATTTGTTTTTATATTTGTTAGCCTAGACTAGACCTAGGACATGCCCACAGACTTCAACAACTTGGGATGCCCAAAAAGGAGGCAAAAGGGCTGGCAAACACTGTGCTGTCTCTGCTATAATTGGCAGCTGGAGACGCTGCTACTTATACCCATAGAGTGGCATGCTTATTGTATCATGAAGACGTACATGTATGCCATGATTTTGCTTTCCTTCAAAATAAGCTAAAATCATGAAACTATCTGGTGGAGTTATAAAAACTACCTGGCAGGAAAAGTGTTAATAGCCTATAGCAAGATATGTTATGCTACATCAAACATATCATTTTCCAAATGTCTGTCTGAGTGTCTGAGCCATTCCCGGTTCTCCTCAGTGGCTGAAGCAATTGATCTGAATTTGCACACAGGCATTGACTATTACCATTATGCACCGGACTGCGAAGCCCGTTTGTCACTTTCACAAATTTTATGCTGTTTATTAGCGTTTTTATGTTAACATCGCTTATTCCATTGTCACCATGGTTACAGCCCTCCAAGCTATGGGATGATCAACTTGATGGGTTTACTTCTGTGAAGTAATTGCTCCTGCTGGGCACGGGACGGGGACAAAGTTGTGAAGGCGATGAGAACTTACATTTAGAAGCCGTTTCCACACACTAATTTCACCTTCATTCTACAATCTCCACAATCTAAAATTGCAGGTCTACTCCTTATATTTTGGCTCCTAAATGTTCTCATGCAAGCACCAGTTAAAGGCTAAGCTACTTTCCAATCCCTCATATACTGTGCACACCCCATAACCTACACTCTGCACATCATTTCGGAGCACATATCTTCGAATGGGTAAGGACTAGTTTTTCCGATTTTCAGTTCAGACCACATCATCACCGTCGTATCAATATTTCCAGCTTTTTGCAAATTAATATTAACTTTTTTCGTCATACTAGAGTGACTCGGAAAATGGTTCAGAAATAGCCGATCTATTAAGCTCACAAAGAGGGTTAATTCTTCACAATCTACCACCTATACAAGCGGTTCAGTGTGTATTTGGAGCCCGGAATCGATGATCAGATTCACCTCCTCCCACAACTTCCAGCACTTTCCAGATAGAATGTCCTTTGTCTCTCTCTTTGTTTGTGTTTCCACACACACAGACACAAACACGCGTCACGCACCCTATCCACGTGCAAACGTTTGGGATCCAGGATGTGCCTACAGGCACGTACATGTATCCACTCAGACGCTGCAGACAGAACTTCTCTTTCTTGGTGATGGAAGTGATGTCATTTAAAACCCATTCAGAACGGGTACACCATTATTGTGTATCATTATTTTATGCTTTAACTATTGAAAAATAGCAGATATACAAGCTCACAGCGCGGCACCGAGTGCCGCGCTGCGAGCTTGTAGATCTGCTATTTTTTTTGAAAAATCGTGAAAATTTGAATTTTGACCCGAGGGATTCAAAAGAAGTGTCTTTTGAATCCCTCTAAGATTTATTTGAAAAACCTATGTTTCTATGTCAGCAACCTGGCTGGTCATCGTCAAAGAAAAGGTCCTTTTCACTTAACTGGAGCTCAGTTAGTCTGTTCTGGAGAGACTACTATGTCAGTGGTTCTCAAACCTTTTCATGTGAAGGACCCCCAAAATGATATATATTTGGCCGCGGACCCGCATCTCAAAAGATTTAGTTCCAGGGACCACCCAGAAGCAACATTTGAGTTACAAACGTTCGCTTTGAAAATACTGTACATATATTCAAAGATTGGCACACATTTTCACGACTTTTTCAAAAATAGCAGATCTACAAGCTCGCAGCGCGGCACTCGGTGCCGCGCTGTGAGCTTGTATATCTGCTATTTTTCACTGATTAAAGCATTCAATAATTCTAGGCCTAAATGGGTTAACAGCAATTCTTCATTCTGCTGATGACAGTCCTGTCTGATACATCTATCAATTCATCTCCTCCTCTCTGTTGCTTCCTCTCACTCATCTTTATATCCTCTACTCCTCCGCTGTCATCTCTCCGTCCAATCCATCACTCCATCAGGTCTGTTAAACCCCCCCAGCACTCACAGGGGTTGTGTCACGTTTTGCGATGTTCTCACTTTTACAGCGAGCGCACGCACACATCTAACCCAAACTGATACAAGCCTAACCTTAAATTAACAATTAACTTAACCTTATCTACAAGACACAACAGATACAAGAACCCTTATCGTCTATTACAAAACTGTTACTTTTCTGTAGTAGTTCACTCCCAAAATGATTTTTTTTCTATTGATTACTAATACCATGGAGACTTGAAGTTATGGATATTTTTTGTTTTTTGTCGCATTCCAAGACAATAATTTGATTACAATAAATGTACCCCCATTGATTTCCAGATGGTGACCCGAATGCATTTGGGTCCCCATTCGGAATCAATGAGGGTAAATTTACTATAATCAATTTTTTGTCTTAGGAATGCGACAAAAACAGTATTATTGAACTCAAGTCTCTATGGGGCGAGTAATCAATATAAAAAAAAGTCATTTTGGGGGTGAACTACTCCTTTAAGCTAATTCAAAAGTATCAAAAGCAGCAGATCTATGGTACATACTGTAGTACCAATGTATTGAGTACCCGGTACCAGTAAGCTTTGAGCTTATCAAGCTTGTTATTGAGCATAGCGGCCCATGACGTCATGTTTAAACAATCAAGACAAGAGGAGATCAAGCAATTATTACTGTACTATTCATAATATAATGCCCATTTAACACTTATTACACCCTAATGAATGATTGTTTTAATGATATTTAATGATCATATTTGTTACCTTTGTAAAATTTCATCTTCATTGATGGTGGTCAGCCACAAACTCACAGTCACAACAACTGGCCAATAAAAAAATATACCAGTTCTGTTCAGAATTCGTCTTTCCACAAAATATTAGAAACCGCTCAATAGTGGGCTTGATAAAAGCCCGGCTCAATAAGCAGGAACGATAAGGTGCTCTTATCACTAAAAAATTAATGAGCTCCATCCCTACTTTTAACCAGTTTTATTCTTCGAAAACGTGTCCTACAAAGTGACGGTGTCTCTCACACACACACACACACACACACACACACACACACACACACACACACACACACACACACACACACACACACACACACACACACACACACACACACACACACACACACACACACACACACACACACACACACACACACACACACACACACACCTCAACTCACTCACCCTTGGTGTGGGAGTAGCCCTCGGCCGTCACCTTCCACTGCACGGCCACGCCCAGCGCGGTGAGCGCGGGCCAGACGCCCAGCAGCGTCCAGGTGAGCCAGCACACGGGCTGGAGGCGGGCGGCCGCCTTCACGCGCTCGTACATGTACAGCACCAGGGCGAACAGCTCCAGGAAGTAGTCCAGCGCCACCGTGATCACCGCCGCGCCGAACGACGCCGTCGACAGCGTGACGAACAGCCGTGGCCACTGCAGCGTCAGCACGGCGAACAGCATGCCCAGGCCCAGCAGCACGCCCAGGGGCACCTTGGGTAAAGGGATATGGGTGTTAAGGCAATGCAAGCTTGTAGACCGGCTATTGAATGGTGGTGAATGGTTGTAAATCTCTGCATTTCTTCTTCTGCAGTTAAATGGGACTGGATGGGGAACGGATGTTTTGTTTCCGGGTTATTTTGTCTCCTAGCAACTATTAGCAACCGAGGCTCGATCGAACGGTAGACAATGGCTATCTTAATACGCTGATTAAAAGAAAAACGCTAAGACAGAGATCTTCTTCTTAGGCAAGCTTAGTTACCAAAATCATAAACTTGATGAAATTACTTTTTGTAAATGTTTGGAATGTTTTTTTGAAAATGGTTTTAAAATAATAATATTTAAAAAGAAAAACGTAGGAAACCACAAATTAAGGGACACATAAAAATGTGTACGCGACCCACAAATGGTTCCCGAACCCAGTGTTTGGTAACCAGTGTGTTACATCAGTGGTTCTCAAAATGGACTTTGTGGGTTCCTTTATGGGGGTCTAATGGACAGAGCAGTGATGGCTGAGTGGTTAGTGTCCATACCTAGGACTCCGGAGGCCCCAGAGGTCGCAGGTACGATTCCCCGCTCCAGCTATCACTGCTCCCCTTCCCCTCGCGCTCCTTGTGGGCAGCTGAAAAAAGCAGCTGGGTTGGGCTGCGATATCTGAATTTCCCTCGCGGGAGGAGTAGGTAACTATCAAATTGACCCATACAAGTCTGTAACTGACTCTGAGACTACAAAGTATTTCCATTTGTACACTGTCAGAGTTTAGGGGAAGACCTTGAAATGTAAAAGTTTGAGAAACACTGTGTTACATGATCACCATTCAAGCCATAAACCAGGGGTTTTCAGGCCAAGGACCCCTTAGTTGAGAGAGAGAGATGAAGCAGGGACCCCCACAACCTCTTAATAGATTCCATAATAGTTTCATTGTTTGACAGCACAATCATCAGTGTATCTTGGATTTATGTCAATTTGTGTTTTCAGATATTTAACCACTTGAACTTGACCTTAGTTTCACTCTGTACTTAGTCTGCTCTTTTTTCCACGTACACTAAACCCCTTTGCCTAAAATAGCCGATCTACAAGCTCACAACGCCTCGCGCTGCAAGGCGTTGTGAGCTTGTAGATCTGCTATGTGAGCTTGTAGATCTGCTATTTTTGCCTACAGTTCTCAGAATATGGACGCTAGGGTTAAAGTAGCGAACATAAAAAAGTGGAAAAAAACAAGTTTCTATCACACCAAGATTTGGAGGACCCGCTGTAGTTAACTCTGAGGATCCCCCTAGGGGTTCCCGGACCCCCTGTTGAAGACCCCTGCCACAAACAAACAGCGAACAAAACCAAAAAAAAACTCACCCACACGGAGCGCGGCGGGGTGCCCGACAGCTCCTCCATGCCCACCAGGCAGGCGAGCGCGCACAGCAGGCCCAGCAGCACCCCCACCATGAAGAGGCCCACGCTGCGCACCAGCATGGTGACCAGGCCGCACAGCGTGCCCACGCCCAGGCCCACGCCCGCCGCCGCCTCCGCCGACAGCTGGGCGTCCAGCACGCGCTCCTTGTAGCACAGCGTGAAGATCACCACCGAGCCGAACATCAGGCCCGTCAGGAACAGCACGGCCTTGAAGCAGCGGTAGCCTGGAAAGCCAGGGGAGACAAGAGAGGAGATGAGAGGAGATGAGAGAGGAGTTTAGCCGTTAATACCTGGAACGTGTTATTACTTTAACCATTATTTTATGGTTTAACTATCAGGGTTCCCATACATTTTTACCAATGAATTTCCTAAACTTTTCCAGAATATTCAACCCAATTTCCAGGCCTACAGTATATAACAATTATTCAGCACAATAAGGAGTCACTTACTCCTATGTGCAATGCCCAAAGACAGGCAGTGTAGCAATCACTTTTCCAGTACTGGAGAAATATTTTTCTGATTTCCAAATATTTCCAATAATCCCATGACCGCGGGAACCCTGAACTCTTGAAAAATAGCTGATCTACAAAGCTCGCAGCTTTTTGAAAAGTCTTGTGCAAGTCTTTGAATATGTTGACCCGATTCTATAAATGTCTTCTAAATCCTTCTTCTAAATCAGTGGTTCTCAAACTTTGTCATGTCAAGGACCCCCGAAATGACATGTATTTGGCTGCGGACCCCCATCTCAAAATATGTTCACTCACGTAAAAGTAGATTTAACCAATCATTGCATAAATGGAATACAGCTAATCTTAGCATTAAAGGAACTTGAATCAACAGACGTCATCACAAGTATTTGAGCTTTGCCAGACTGATCAAAGGTGGAGGCTGGGGTGGAGGAGGCAGCTAGCAGTGCGTATTCGAGGCTTCGATAACCAAGCATAGGTAGAGAAAGCGAGCCTCAGCAGCCATCCTTACTGAACGAGAGCTTTGATTGGAATATGACAGTGTGACGTAATGATCAGCAGATATGTGAATGAAGAATACGTAAACAGCAGACTGACAGCTGATTACCGCTGGGCGGGGCTAGAGTCATGTGTCCTGCATAAACTAACACTTAAGCTCCATTTTGGTTACAGCAGAGAATATATTTTGCATAGCCCTAGGCAGAAAAGAGCATAAGAAGAAAAAAGAGAAGGTGAGAGAGAGAGAGAGAGAGAAAAACAGCAGATCAAAGGAGGACAGAGGGCTTGACAGGTGAAAAGAGCGAGAGAACAACAGAACGGGGGAGAGAGAAAGACATTGATAGATGGAGTTATAAGGTGTTTAACAGGAAAGACAGACTGCAGGCGTAGAGGTGAGACAGAGACCACAGAACGTGGGAAGGATATATTCGTGGTGCAGGAGAGAACAGGGAAGGTGCGGAGCAGATGTAGAGACATGATTGATGAAAAGGAGACAGATCGAAAGAGAGAGAGAGGGAGAGAATGTTTTCAAAATGACATGAGAGATGAAGATACAGATGTTCAGTACATAGAGAGTTTAGTACAAGGGCCAGAAAATTAGGCTCGGTGTATCGACAGAAAGAGAGATTAATTATTATGTGAAATGTGCTCCCTAAAAGATTATCCAAGCATTAGATAATCTAAGGTGTAAAACAATGAGCCCTCCGAAAAGTATCCCTAAAGCATAAAAGTATGGGCCCCCTAAAGAAAACTCCCTAAAGTATTGAACTATTTGCACTCCTAAACTACTCTCTTAACTCTTTTGCCGCCGAACGAACACTTTCTTTTTTCACAAGGCGACGCCACCATACAGAGCGCTCGTTCTTTCCCTGGCAGAGCCTGTCTGAGCAGATGAGGAGTGGCGCGGGTGTCTGCAGAAGCAGCAGCTCCAGTAACGCTAGTCTCAAATATTGAACACACATAAACAATAATGGCGGCGGGATCACTTTTCTGGTCGTTTTCTATGCCTGGATCTAGTTTCTCCATTTCTACAGTATGCTCTATAACTGGTGCAACCGAGGGACAAACTTCAGACTCATTCATTGGAACGGCAGCGACAGTCCGACCGGTCGACATTTTTTATTATTATTTTTTTTCCACAACTAGATGAGCAATACGCCAGTCTTTTACAAAATATTGCGGTTGGAAATAATGGATGTACATTTTTCTATAAAATCACAAAGGTAAGCTACTTTGATGGCCGTGAGCAGACTATAAACAACCTAAGTGGCAGTAAAAGAGTTAAGAAAGAAAAGTAATCCTTGTAAAATAAAAATAAATATATGTATATGTGAAATGTACCCCCTAAATAAAGAAAAAAGTGCTCCCTAAAAGGTTAACTGAAAAAAGGGGGTTTTGCACCATTGACCATTGATTATCATTTGTAGGCCTCGGGTCTCAATGGCTTAAAAAAGCTTTCCTAAGACGAGACAAACAGACACACGCCACACACTCACCGAAGAAGCAGTAGATGACTCCAAACAGGCAGCACATGGAGCACACCACGGAGGGCACCACCTCGTAGCGCCGGCCAGAGTCCTCGCAGCCGTCCAGCCTCTCCCGCAGCAGCTCCTGGCCGGTGGGAGAAGAAGACGACATGGCCAGGGCCAACGTCTCCACGGTGGAGGTCATGGTGGGAGGAGGAGGTGGAAGACAGATAAGAGAGGAGGGGAGGAAGATAGGAGAATGAGAAGGTGAGGGAGGGAGGGGGAGGAAGGGGGGCTAGGGGGCGCTATGGGGCGACGTCCAACCACGAGGACATACCTGTGTCGGAGGGATGGAGCGGTAGAGGAGAGGGGACGAGAGAGAGGGAGAAGAAATGAGGGTGGAGAGAAAAAGAAGAGGTGTGAGAACATGAGGTTTCTGGCAAATTATTTACAGACATCCGATTCCCATGTTCCATGACTAGAGAAAGAAACACTGACAGACACACACACACACACACACACACACACACACACACACACACACACACACACACACACACACACACACACACACACACACACACACACACACACACACACACACACACACACACACACACACAAACAAGACACACAAACACACACAGACACACAGAGAGAAGACCAGTAAGACTCCCTAATCGGGAGATACGCGACCGTCAGGTCGCATACACAAACTTTAGAAGGCAATGGTAGCCAATCAGGAGGGAATATGGGAAATGTGACAGATCCATGTTGATGACATGACTTTAGAGATACTGTGTACCGCTTTGCGTGATTTTAGTGCAACATCTGTAGGAGCAGTGTCCAAAAATGTGTTTTGCAAGAATCGGCCTCATGGTGGCGCTAGAAGAGGGCCATCTGAGAAATGAGCCAAGAAGTGTGTGAGCAAAGTTTGGCATGGATATGGGCAATGGTAGCGGAGATATGAGTAGGGCAAAAGTGTGACGTGAAGTGTTTAGCGTGAGCGGTAATCAACAAAGTGACCATCAATAGGACGGGTTACTGCACAGGGTCAAAAAAGTATAAGAACATACAAGACACTGTATGCAGAAGAAATCACCTAGCATTTAAGACTGGTCATCTTGAAGGGATTTTGTTTCAACGTGCACAACGGCACTAAGTCACATGAAGTCGGCCTGCCGTCCAGTTTACGGTCAGGTCTACTAGTATCGATGATATGAAATGTTGATGACATTAGCAATGAATCAGTGCTCTACTCGTGGAGGATTACATCGCAGCGGAAACAATGTACAAAAAGGGTATTTTGTAGTGCTCCCTGTGGGGAAATTACATCTCTTGCCTTTGACTGGCAGGGGTGTCGCACCAAATTCTGGGCCCTGGGTAAAAGGATTCAATTATTTTGTGCTTTAACTATTGAAAAATAGCAGATATACAAGCTCACAGCGCGGCACCGAATGCAGCGCTGCAAGCTTGTAGATCTAAAATTTTTGAAAAATCATGAAAACTTTCATGAAAAGTCTTTGAATATTATTATTTTTTTGAAAAACCTATGTTTCCATGTCAGTGGTGCTCAAACCTTTTCATGTGAAGGACCCCCAAAATGATATGTATTTGGTCACGGACCCCCATCTTGCACACATTTTCATGACTTTTAAAAAATAGCAGATCTACAAGCTTGCAGCGCGGCACCTGTGAGCTAGTATATCTGCTATTTTTCAATAGTTAAAGCATAAAATAATTAAGGCCCCCTCCACCTTGAGCCCTAGTGACTCACTTTTCCCCCCCTTGTGACGCCCCTGTTAACTGGTGCTATTAAAAGCATTTGACCCATCCTATTAAAAGCGCTGCGGCGCCCCAGAGGGCACACGGGGAGAAATTAGAGGAGGCTCATTGTTTTGCACAGGGACGTCTCGGGACAAACGCCTGAGCAGCCCGGGATCAAACCAGGTACCTTCCAATTAATTCCCAGATGGCCGCTCATGACTCCTGAGCCACACTGCTGCCAAGTAAAGGGACATGACCTTTTCCTGGATGAGCCATGCATGCATTTCACCTCATTTAAACCCATTACAATGCAAGAGGTTCAGTGTCCTTATAAGAAGGGAATATCTTCAGAAATAGTGTCATATCCTGGAATAAATTCCTTATCAAAATATTTATTCACCAATGTGTTTGTAAAGGTGTCTAGTAACACATCCCACAAAGACTGACATTCAGTTTCCTTAGGAGAATCAGTCACAGCTGATGAAAGTTGGAGTCCCATTAAATTAACTATACAGGATAAAACACACCAAAATAAACATGCTTTAAGTAGCATGTGAGGGGTCAAACTAAGGGTTTTTAATGATTCTGAATCCATTGCAAGCATTTGTTTTGCACGGAAAACATTCCTTGGGGTTAAGGCGGCTCCCACAAAACTTTGAAAAGTGATGACTCATCACGAAACAATAATTGTATGGGGCTGTTTCTACCCCGAGGAATGTTTTTTTGTGCAAAACAAATGCTTGCAATGGATCCAGAATCATTAAAAAACCCTGGTTTGACCCCTCACATGCTACTTAAAGCATATTTATTTTGGTGTGTTTTATCCTGTAGTTAATTTAATGGGACTCCAACTTTCATCAGCTGTAACTGATTCTCCTTGGGAAACTGAATTTCAGTCTTTGTGGGATGTGTTACTAGACACCTTTACAAACACATTGGTGAATAAATGTTTTGGTAAGGAATTTATTCCAGGACTTTTTAAGAAATTCCCTTCTTAACTCATTTAATGCCACCCTTTCACCACTAGAGGGGGCCCAGTGTGCCACAGACAATCCCATAGAGATATGCTGGTATATGCAGAAGCCCTGCAGCCATGACTTGCCTAAACACTTTCCTTTGTGCATGTACAGGAAGAGGATGAAGTTAGCTTGAAGTTAGCTATTGGCTACCAAGCATTTTAAAAGCCTTATTTTCGTCAACTTAGCCATGATTAAACCTTGCACACCTCATGCATGGGAAAAAAACAGAGAAGAATGAGCTCTAAAAAATCCAATGCAATCCTGGATTGCATTGTTGTGGGTTTGTGCAGTTTGTTCACAGCTTTCAAACAAAAAAATCCGATTGGAAATCCGTTCAGGCATTCTTGAGATAATAGCCATTATGTTTTACACTGTTGTGAGCTTGGAGGTCTGCTACCTGAGTTGTATGGGGGTTGTATGGGGGTTAAACATGCAAAATCGCGATTGAAATCATGTTCACTAGTTTTGATGGGGTCCAAAAAAAAAAAATTCAAAAAAATTTTTTTTTTTTTTTTTTTTTGAATCACGAGTATACTCGTGATTGGCACTGTGGGATGCGCTAATATATCACGTGTATACTCGTGATTGGCACAGAATGAGTTAAAAAAAAGTACTGGTGATACCCACTATTACCAAGGAAATGTAATTGTCAACGACAAAAACACAATTAAATCGTTAATCGCAATTATTTGAGTGACAATTAATCGTCATGTAAAATGTGATAATCGTGACAGCCCTAGACCCACTATTACCTAGGTTCACTCCAGAGTTTTTCCACAGTGGGGCAAGTGCTCAACAAAAGGACTCTCTATACACACCTATTCCTGAACATGCAGACAACTATGGCGTTTCTTTAGCTGAATCAGAATAGCACATTGATGGACTAATATAGTTTTATCTTTCTTCTGCCTTTCATTCATGCAGTCTTCAGACTGTGCCCTGTGTAATAACTGCACTACAAATACCTACAGTATGAACCTATGCCTGGTGTTTCGATTATAATGAAAAGACTATTCGTCAAAATCGGGCTACGGTTCACACAATGGCATGCTCTACTTTTGATCAAAAATAAAACAATTGTTTACGGCTTGCTTCAAACTGTCGTTCTTAGCCAAGCCATTTTCTTTAGTCATGGCTTTGGTGACTAAACCAGTCTAAGGACAGTGAACCCACTACGGGCAAACAGTCGTTGGTGCAATTTGAAAGCACTTTATTCATGCAACAGATGTCTCTTCAATGGAGACATCTGTGGCATGGAAAAAATGTATCATCGCGTCCCAAACAACGTACGCTGGGATGAAACGCTGTGTTTGTGTCTTATAATTAACTGCACTCATAATAAGGGCATTTCATGTTGGAGGTATTTGTTGGGTCGTTCTAAAAAATAAAGACCGGAAGATGACGTGCAACTAGTCAACTGAACTCAACCCATTTAGACTGGAAAAGCCTATACGTTATACCTAGGGATGGGACGATAATCGCTATTATCGTTTATCGTGATAGAAAACACTTCTATAATAAAATATAAATAATCGTATTGTGGAGATTTAATTTATAGTGAATTTGTCCACCGTCATGCACTCACTATTTTAAATCATTTTTGAAAATAATAATAAAAAGGGAATGTTTTTGCACATGCAAGGTTTCCACCTGACGACAACAATATAACGTGATTTAAAATTAAAAATAAAATTATCACACGATCTTTGTAACGCATTTCTTTCACCCGGTGTCAATTGTCTACACTCCTTCTGCCAACCTGGCGAGAGCAACGGACTGACCTCATGCTTCATTCTATGCATGAGGAGTACAAGCCGCTTCTTTTCCCCGGCTGGACGTAGCGCATAGAAGAAGAACACGTTATTCCAACCAGTTCCTTTCCCCTCCATCAGGCGCCCTGGCTGGCCAGGGGGAGGCAGTATATAGAGATGTTTTTTGTGAGGGTACCTAGACACGGGGAGAACATGCAAACCCCATACAGAAAGGCCCTTTCGCCAACCCCACCTCGGGTATGGGCGCTGATAATGTGGAGGAGAGAACACGGCCCCAGCAGGAATCGAACCCAGGACCTTCTAGCTGTGAGGCGACAGCGCTGCCGACTGCGTGTTTGCAGAATCAGCCTCATGTCTAAAGGGGTTAAAAAGATTTTTACTGGAACTACTGAACAAAGCGGAAAATGCCCACCTCTAACCTCACCAACATGCTCCATCTGTTCTACAGACAAACAACTACAGGTGTTTAACGCATACGCACACACACACGCACACGCGCACACACGCGCACACACACGCACACACACAAACACACGCGCGCACACACACGCACACGCGCACACACGCACACGCACACACACACACACACACACAGGGAGAGGGACCTATCAAAGCGTCTCTACCGGTGACTTTTAAAAAACAGCAGATGTTATTAAAAAGGCAGCTAAAACTTCCTGTCCCTGCCTGACCCCCCATCGCTCTCTCTCCACACAGAACTCTTTATTAAGCATTCAGAGGACGTTCCATTCCAAAGAGATTCATCAAAGCACAAACTGTGTTGAGAATCAGCTGCTAAAGGGACTGGTGTGCAGTGGCGTCAGTTCAGAAAAAGCTAAGGTATGGCAACATGACTGGGCACCAGTCATGTTGCCATACCTTATGAACAGGCACGATTCATTTATTCTAAGAAGTACATTTTCTTTTTTCCCCCCCCCGTTTCTACGGTTTCTTGGGATGGATATGGCAGCCTGGAACGGTTGTTCTAGCGCAGCTAAACTTGTCATGTTAGTAAACGTGCCACAATTAACAATAATGCATTGACCTGCGGAACCTGGGAATATACCATTCTGTCAAGATGAATAAAAATGTGGAGAATATATACCTTATTGAAGGTATTTTTTTGTAAAATTTTGCATTTGTAGTTATTTTACTGTATTTTATAACATAATAACCAGCACAGATAGACAAAGAGACATTCATGTATTTATATTTAAAAGTAACTTTAATTTCCCCCCCTGGACCCAGGGTATGGCAGCTGCATACCCCTGCCATACCCAATTGATGCCTGTGCTGGTGTGAGGGAGGGAGGGAGGGGGGGAGAGAGAGAGAGAGAGATGGAGAACCACAGGTCCATTTTTAGAATCTCAGAGTAAAATCTACACTGAGGATTCTACAACGCAGGGACAGAATAAGTCGTTGCTTTCCGTACGTGACGATTGCCCTCATGCGCAGTGAAGGCAGGAACGTGAGCATGCATACCTAAACACACAGTGTTTGCACTTTTTTAAACACTCCAGCCCTGAAGCAAACCACGGAACAAAAGCCTCCATTTCTACACCACCGGCATTACAAGCATCCCCATAGGGAGGAGAACTTTGCCTTAGGGATGGGACGATAATCAGGGACGTGCAGAGAATGTTAGAGACAGGGGCTGACATTTCTAAAAGGGCACTTTTGCTGAAAACATCGAAAATAGCAGACCTCCAAGCCCACAACGCGTCACAGTGTGACGCGTTGGGAGCTTGGAGGTCGGCTATCTTCGATGCTTGATGCCACACTGAACTAAGCATAATCAAGTCAATACGGGAGATGTGACATAATGGCATGGATTTCTTCACATAGATGGCAATTCTTTCAACATAAGATGCTGCATTCACGTTCAGGAGAGTTTGGACAAGGCATTCTCTTGAATGCTGCCTTCAGGTATGGCATGGAAAGATAGCCTCGTAAACCAGAACAGAAGATGGGAGGAGTCAAGTTTACTAAGCTAATGGAAAGAGGGCATTTGCATTTCTTTCACCATAGTAATAACTGCATTCATGGTCAGGAGAGGGCACTTTTTAGAGACGGATCAAAGGGCATGGGGCTCAAGCCCCTTTTGATGTCTATGTGTGCACATGCCTGACGATAATCGTATCACGTTTCTCGTGATAAAAAAGACCACTCACAAATCACAATAACTCGCAATAATCGTATTTTATATACTTTTTTCACTCTCTACCAAATCTCTTTGCCAAAAAATTGCCGATCTACAAGCTCACAACGCTTGTAGATGGGCTATATTATCTTTTGGCAAATGCCCACAGGATAATGAATGTTGTGGATATTTTGATTATCGCAAAAAATATCATAAATCACAATTTCTTTGGTCACAATAATCGTGACTCGTGACATGAAATGTTCATATCGTCCCATCCCTATTGGGATCTCTCCGTCTCCATCGGATCCACTCCTTTACTTGTCTTCTCCCTCTCCATTCTTCTATGTTCAGGGTCAGGGTCTCCACCTCTATCCATCCATCCATCTATGCAGGGTCTTTATGTTTCTAGGTTTCTAGATCAACCACGGAGTTACGCAATTCCTACTGTATGGAGGTCACGACTGCTGTTGTATTCAAGAATTCATGCTGCACGCGCGTGCACACACAAAAGCGCGCACACAGACACACACACACACACACACACACAGACACACACAGACACACACACACACACACACACACACACACACACACACACACACACACACACACACACACACACACAATCAGCATGCATGCGTTACAGTAGCTCAACCCAGTGGCGTCAGTTCAGAAAAAGCTAAGGTATGGCAACATGACTGGTGTCTGTCATACCTTAGCAACAGGCATGATATATTTATTTTAAGAAGTACATTCCATTTTTTCCCCTGTTTCTACGGTTTCTTGGGCTGGATATGGCAGCCTGGAATGGTTGTTCAAGTGCAGCTAAACTTTGCATGTTAGTAAACGTGCCACAATTAACAATAATGCATTGCACCTGTGCAGCTGACCTGTGGAACCTGGGAATATACCATTTGTCAAAATGGGGAGAATAAAAGTGTGGAGAATAAAATTATAATACCTTGTTAAAGTGACCATTTTGTAACAGTTTGCATTGGTAGTTATTTTACTGTAATTTAACAACTTAATAACCAGAACAGATGGACAAAGAGACATTCATGGATTATATTTAAAAGTAACTTTTATTTCCCCCCCTGGACCCAGGGTTTATGGCAGCTGCATACCCCTGCCATACCCAATTGATGCCCCTGGCTCAACCCATTAAGACCTGAGGCTGATTCTACAAATGCCTTGTAAAAGAGTTTGTTTGGTGAGGGCAAGGTGTTCAGAACATGACAAAAACAAAGTTCCAGAAATGAAGATTTTTATTTTCTGCTTGCAAGATAATAGTTCAAAAACTTCAATTCACACTTTCTTGTGGAATAGTTAATAGCTAATAGTTAATAGCTAAGCGAGACTAGTTGTAGGCTAAAGTGAAAGTGACTGTGCCAATTTTGCCCACATGACAGAGGTTTAGTGCATACTAGAAAGAAACGTTTTCAGGGTCTGAATACGCAATGTAGACTACTACAACAAC